>NC_085842.1:258202671-258511036 GCF_035594765.1 Anolis carolinensis | reverse complement strand
TATACAAACAAACCAAGCTAGAAACTAAACTAAGATTTAATGTTACATTCACACAGGGCTTATGCCATTTCTTCTTGAAGCTTAGAGCACATTGTCATCATAGAATTATAGAATCACAGAGTTGGAAGAGACCTCATGGGCCATCCAGTCCAACCTCCTGCCAAGTAGCAGGAGCATTGCATTCAAAGCACCCCCGACAGATGGCCATCCAGCCTCTGCTTAAAAGCCTCCAAAGAAGGAGCCTCCACCACACTCTGGTACAGAGAGTTCCACTGCTGAACAGCTCTCACAATGAGGAAGTTCTTTCTAATGTTCGGGTGGAATATCCTTTCCTGTAGTTTGAAGCCATTGTTCCATGTCCTAGTCTCCAAGGCAGCAGAAAACAAGCTTGTTCCCTCCTCCCTATGACTTCCCCTCACATATTTATACATGGCTATGATGTCTCCAATCAGCCTTCTCTTCTACAAGCTAAACATGCACAGCTCTTTAAGCCGCTCCTCATAAGGCTTGTTCTCCAGATCCTTGATCTTTTTTGAAATATCATATGAATTACAGGTTTTGACAGTTACTCATTGTTTCATTGTCCCCTTTTAAATGTTTGATCTGTGAAAAGTCAAATTTGAAATACAATTAACAACAATGCATACCTTTCTATATGTAGTGCTTCCTAAAAGGACTGAAATTTTCCCTTTGGTTTAAAGTGGTTCATTGTGAGAAACTGTCAAAACCTCTAATTCATATGATATTTCTATCCATTTCATTCTCTTTACAAAAGGTCAAATGCTGTTCAGTATTGTAAGGGAGAAAAGAAGTGCTCATGAGAATTGTTTGCTCTGTGCTCTTTCATCACTTCAAAAGACAAGAAACATAAAGATAATTGTGTCTGAACAGAATGGGAACAGACCTTTACTAAATGGGTTGCCTAGTGCACTGTAGCTATCTTCTTTTCCTCAAAGCCTCTTATGAACTCCCCATCTGTCCTTGACTGTCATAAAGCTGCCTGGGTGTTTGGAGAATGGCAGAACAAGCACCAACTGATTTTGAAACTGTCACCTGAACACGTCCCATTCTGTATTTCAGCCACTAATGAATATGGCCAGATGTGACTATGTGGTTGAAAGGGTCACCACACTGTGTCAGTAGAAAGATATTCTAAAAAGACCATGGAGCCCAAATCTCATCTGCTTTTTTTTTTGTTAACAGAGCACACGTATGAAATTAAAAACGCAGTCCCAAGTGCTAAAAAGTCAGTAAAACTAGAAAGGGTATTAGCCTATTGATTTCCTGACTTAGCAACTTTATTCCTGTGGTGTTTTCCTCTGGGATTTAAATCTAATGTACAGTCAGTTGCTTGCTTTAAAGTTTGATCTTGAACTTACCCTTTCATCTATTTCCAGTTTTTCCCTTGGCTCACATGCAAGAGGTTCCTTGGAAATATCGGTGTCCTTTTCAAATTGGTTTTTCAAAATTACAATACATTGAAGGGTTTGCTTTGTCTGAACATTAGAAACACAACTTTCAAGTTCATCCATGATGTTTAACTTGAATGGGAGAAATTACCAGGGGTTCATTCACTTAATTAGCAATATCATTTCAGTTCAGATAAAATTGTTTGCTTTCTTTCATGGAAATGAGAATTCATAATGAAAAAGCAGTGTGACTGAACAGATTAGTACTCTTAATATTCAGGTTTCTTTTTGATTATCTGTAAAAAAATCCAAAGGCTTGAGATGAGTCAGTGGTGGTATGCTCACAGGATCAGTTTAATACTGTTTAAAATGAATCATAATGTGGTAAAAGGAAATGAGGAGGTTAAAAGTTCTTTAAAAGTTTTGCAGATTCAACCGATGCTGTCTTCCCCACTGGAAAAGAAGAAAACTTCTTTCCTTGGTTGTTTACTTTATATGAATTAGTTTTCTTGTAGGTATGAACCTCACTAATACACAGAGAGAAAAATTATCTCATGGGATAAAGGCATTTTCTGAAAGCCTTTTATTTACTTCAATAGCCATTAATGCAGAAGTAATTTTAAAATAAAGCCTTACTGAGGTTTAACCCCCATGACATCTTATTATAAACTCAACAACAGTGGTATATACATATTCATAATATACTTTTTAAAAAGTGCTATGCTGACTGGATTAAAATTACTTTGGCACTGATATTTAATAAAACATTTGGCTTTCTTTCAGCATAGTCCATTTTTCATGAGTTCAGATCAAATGGCTAGATGCCATAAAACAATTCCTTCCCAATATAGGAAGATCAGTTTTACAAGTTGATATAACTGGAAATCTATGCTTTACCCCCAGGTTATGTCTGTTTTTCAGTTAATCATCTCCATAGTTAACCAAAGTTAGCCAAAGATGAAGTACTTTGGCCACATAATGAGAAGACAAGAAAGCTTGGAGAAGATAATAATGTTGAGGAAAATGGAAGGGAAAAGGAAGAGGGCCCGATCAAGGGCAAGATGGATGGATGGTATCCTTGAAGTGACTGGCTTGACCTTGAAGGAACTGGGGGCAGTGACAGCTGACAGTGAGCTCTGGCGTGGTCTGGTCCATGAGGTCACAAAGAGTAGTAAACGACTGAATGAATAAACGACAAAGTTAACCAAATAGCTTGATCACAGGATTAGATTATGAGTGTGTGCTATTTTTAAGTCATATCTGATGTCAGATGGGTTTTACACACCTTGAGCCAGAGAGGAGAGTTCAGTCTTCTTGAGATGGTGCTCTTTCTGGATAGCCAAGGGAAAGAGAATAAGGCACAATTAACCCCAATGGATCATTGCTTCCATATGAAGTAGAGAGCCCGAAGTAATGAGGACTGAATTTTCAGGAGGCCAGAATGTGGGCTACACAACAGGCTTGCAGAGCTTGTGTTATCCATGGACAACCTTGGCTGTTGTACTCCTTTAACTAGATAGCTATTAATTTTCTTCTCTGAACAAACAAAAGTAACCTGAATAAGGAACGATCAACATCATCTCCATGCTTGAAATACCTTTACCTATTGAATTTGATTAGTGTAATGAGAGTGCATTTAAGTTTATTTTTGAAGAACTTACTGAAATGTGCTAATTTCTTCATGTTAGGGATAGACAGTCCTTAAAATTTAAAAGCACTGACAGAGGAAGAAGGCAATCTTGAATAATGTCCCCATTTCCAAAGAACGTACTATACAGGCTCCATCCGGGAATTCAAGCCTGGTTCCTCAGACTGAAAATCTGGTACTCAACAAACTGAGCTATCCATGCCACATGTACATTTTTGTCTGTCTTTGTGATAAAATTCCTTTCCATTCAAAAGGAAGGTAGAGTAATCCATGATCCAAAAAGCAACCTAAGAACATAGGGCACATTTACGTGGGTGCTCTGAGTACGTAAGATATGGGCATGAAAATCCAGACTCACCTGAGTTCACTGCTGGCTGTCTACATGATGTTCCTACTCTCTGGTGAGTATTGTGGATTATGCCATGTTAAGCTGGCTTTTCCACTACAGGAAATGTTGGTAGATGCCGCAGAGTTTGCTTGAAACTCTGGTGTATCCACATGGGACACATGGAATCCTTTCCCTGCACTGTTAAAGAAGTGTCAGACCGCATTGATTCTACAATGTAGATGCACTCTCTGCCTCCTTCTCTACTTCTTACTGAGTAGAGTGGAAACTACTTTAGAAAATGTGAGTGGGAGAGAGAAACTAACACATTTTTAACAGCAGCTAAGAAAGTAGGGCAGCAGAGAATTAACTAAGGACTGCTCCCAACAAAATGGGACAGTTGGTGAGTACAAAGCTAGAAAGTGACATGTCAAAAGTAAAGTCATTACTTATACTATGTTAGTTTCCACTTTAATGGGAAGCTGCCAATTTCCATTTGAATAGCAATGATCTACTTACAGAACTTAGGCATAAAGCACAATGTTTTCTTAATATTTTCAACTGCTGTTTCAAAAACAAGTGAGTTGGTCACTATTTTTAAAAAACCCACAGGTGGAGTTAAAATGAACATCTGTCAGGCCCCACAATATCCTTCTTTGGCTGGATATTATTTTTTCTTTCTTATAAACAGACATAGCTGTGCAGAACATATGTAGCTACTTTTCTGGCAGCTCACAAGGGGCCTAATTATTTCCGGTGGGATATTCAGTGGAAGAAAAGCCTTGCATCTTCTTTGGAGGCATCCCAGAGTACTGTTAGTCTTCTTGGAAGCAGCTGGAAGAGCAGTTCAAGTTGTTTTGTGGCTGCCTGTGTATATGAGAGAGATGGGAAAGAAGCTAGTTTTTTCCAGAGCTTAGAAAGGTTTTTTTTCTTTTGGATTTTGGTTTGAGTTTTTTTGTTTTGCTTTAGTACAACTCCCTAAAACTCCCAACCAACATATCCACCAGCTATGTTGGCCCCATCTACACTGTTTAATGAATTCGAAGCTAGCTTCAAACTGCAGCTGGGAGACAACAAACTCCCAGTAAAGCACAAGAAAGAAAGTCCTGAATGTGCATCAGTGTTCATTGGTTTGTGTAATCACCAGTCAGACCTCAAACTGATTCCAGATTTTCCTATGTAATCATCTGCATAGAGAAACCAAAACTTTTCCAAGCTTTGTTTCTTTTGTATCAGATTTAGGACACATCTACACTGACACTATAATGCAGCTTGGAACAGTTTTGGGAGGAACCAGTTTCACTGTGAGAGTGATTAGATTGACAAGTCCAAAACTGTTTTGAACCGGGGAAGACGATTACATCAACCATGGAATCTGGCCTCAGACTGCTATGTACCCCCTTCCCCATTTAATGAGGGAAATGCACATCAATGCTCCAGAGGCACAAGAGGAGGGGAAAGGGGACAGTAACAGGAGTGGAGGCAATCAATTATCCTTCCAAGGGATAATTCCAAGGGAATTAACCCCCTGCAAGCCAGCCATGTCTTTGGAGCATTTTTTTTTCAGCAGCCCCCTCATTCTGAATCCTACAAAAGCACACTAGTAAGGGTAGGTGTCTACAATGTGCTCTGCATTCTATAGAGCTGATTTTGTTCCTTGGTCTGGGATATATTGAGATTTGCTGCAGTACATTATAAAATTTGTTTTGTACTTTCATGCAATTTTTAATGCACTGTATCCTCTTTAAAGCATGTTGCAGCCGGGCTGTGACACAACTGGTTAGCAGCCTGCTGCAATAAATCACTACTGACTGAGAGGTCGTGAGTTCAAAGCCCGAGTCAGATTGAGTGCCCAACTATTAAATAGCCCCAGTTCGTTGTTTACCTAAGCAACCCGAAAGACAGTTGCATCTGTCAAGTAGGAAAATTTAGGAACCACTTATGCAGAGAGGCTAATTTAACTAATTTTGAACACCATAAAAACATCCAGCAGTGTGAATGCCAAATGAGGAAGTACTCCATCAATAGGACTCGTTGTCACAGTGGGTGATGAAGCAGCAGCTCCTCCTGAGGCCGGAATCGAGCATACCCTCACAAAGCCAGAAGCTAGAAAGTTAAATAGCCTATGTGTCTGTCTGTGTGTTGTTTGTCTAATGGCATTGAATGTTTGCCATATATATGTACATTGTGATCCACCCCAAGTCCTTTTAGGGGTGAGAAGGGCGGAATATAAATACAGTGTTCCCTCACTTATCACGGGGGTTAGCTCCCAGGACCACCCGCAATAAGTGAAAATCCACGCAGTAGGGACACTATGTATTTATACATTATTTTAGTAGTTATACACTATTTTAAGTCTTTATCAACCAATTGTGTGTTGATAAATCGCCTCCTTCTCCTCCCATTATCGCTTGGGGTCCTTTTCTCTCCCTCCGGCTTCTCCTTCCTCCCTTCCTTAGGCTGAAAATTATACATTTTTATGATTTATAATATTCTTTTAGAGTTTATTGAAAAACCGCAAAACAGCGAATCCGCAAAAAGTGAACCGCGAAGTAGGGAGGGAACACTGTACTGTAAATAAATAAATAAATAATAAGAATGCATTATGTGACCACCAGAGTTTTGAATCAGCTTGGAACCACATTAAATGGTCAGTGTAGTTAAGTAGTGAGAGTTTGGGGAGTATTTCAAATGAAAAATAACATTGTATAACTGCATAAGATAACAGGTTGCCTATTTATTTGTAGGCTAGTATCATCCTTACCTGAGCTGACAAAATTAGTAAATAGGTTCAGTGCCTTTTTTGGCTATTCTGTTACGTAATGTAAATCTGAGGTTATGCTTCTTGGAGTTAATTCTCCTTCTTAAAAATTCTACAAAATTCCCATGCAGTTGGACCTTCCTTTGCTTCTCACTTGTTCCTAAAGAAGGGATATAATTACCTACTAATTTTTTCTTGCTTTTTTATCATGTCAGAACTGGATGGGCCCCCAAGAGGGTCTTCCTCCAGGGGCAAACCAGGAATGGGCAACTTGGAAGTCCCTGAACAGACTCAGAAGTGGAGTGGGCAGATCAAAAGACAATTTGGCAAGGTGGCACTACCTGGAGGAATCCTCCACCTTGTGTGACTGTGGAGCTGAACAAACAACTCAGCATATGTATGCTTGCCCACAATGCCCTGCCTCATGTACGGAGGAGGAGTTGTTTAAAGCTACAGACAATGCGGTTGCTGTTGCCCGCTTTTGGTCCAAAACTATTTAGTTGCTTGTGATTTCTTTTCTTTTCTATTTTATTTCCATTATTTGAAATGTATTTGCTGTACCAATGCTTTTGACACGAAATAAATAAATCATGTCAGAAGCAAACTGAGGACATACTGCAATTACTTCTGGTGTGAGAGAATCAGACGTCTTCAATTGTTCAGGGGACGTCCGGATGTATTACATCCTTCGGAGGGGGGGGGGTCTCTCATGTCCCCATGTGGGAAGCTAAAGCTGGCAGATAGCAGCCTGCCCCATCTCATGGATTCAAACTGCCAACCTTCAGGTCAGCAGTTCAGCTGGCACAAAGGTTTAACCTTAAGGTTAATGATAACTCCTTTTTTCTTGATGAAAGCAATGAATAATTTTGGCAATTTTCTTCCTACTTCAAAATCTTCAGTTTTTGAAAACCATCCCAATTTGGGAGTTATTCTGAACAAATTCACACACAGATATATATTTTTTTCCCACAGAAAACAACACTGACTGTGCAGAAATAACATTTTCTCTGTTTCCTGCAGTTGAAGACTATATATATAATTCACATATGGTTGTTTTGTGAAGGGAAACATTTTCTGATCAGGAAACAAAGTTTTTATGTAGAAAATGTAAAAAAAATACCATGCAAAATGTTCAAAGAATAAGTTCCACAGACTCTTACCAACCTAGTTTTTTTTCTTGAGTTTTCAACACAACAAAAATTTAAATATTATTTTCATTTGCAGTTAAAATATCATTTGCTTTTGATTTTTATCTAAATTACATGGCAAACCTGAATAGACTAAACTCACAGAATCAAGAAAACGGACTAATTCAACAATTTATTCAATTATTCTCATCAGCAAAATAGGTTATCACTCATGGCCAAGTATGATTGTTTTCCAAAGGTAGACTCTTGGTGGTAAGTCAATAAGTAACTGTAGAGATATATTCTGGATCCACATGGCCTTTCACGACGAGGACATAGATTTGCAGATGGAAGACAATCTTGATAAGGGTTTGCTTGAGAGGCCTTCCTTTCTACTCTTTTCTTCCTTTCTCCTCGTATTTGTGCCTCTTCAAAATCCATAGCACTATTGTTAACAGCTGACCTCTAGTTACAACGCTCGAGTGTCAGGGCTTCCCAGTTCTCAGTGTTTCTGCCACATTTTTTTTAGCTTTAAGTCCATTTTTAAATCTCTTTTGTTGTCCACCAACATTCTGTTTTCTATTCTTGAGTTGAGAGGAAAGTAACTGCTTGGGGAGATGTTGTTGTGGTATCTAAAGAATTCATGCCATTGCTACCAATCTCCTAAATGTGATGCATTCAAGCTATTTATCTTTTTTCTACAAAAGCATGTTTTCTTTTACATGCTCAGCATAAAAAACAAAAAGGATTCTAAAGAGGTATTTGAAATGACAGAGGCATACTTTTACACCAGAAGCCACTCAGGTTGCTCTTGACAAAAAGAAGAAAAAAACCTTTTATATGACTAAGGGCTTACATTTTCTTTCTTTTTCAAGGTACATTCAGTGGAAGTGATTTCAGAACTTTATGTTATATTTCTCTTCTGAATGAAATGGAAGATTAGACTAATGCAGTAAGTGTTGTTAAAATAGCAGAAAAGTAGAGCTAAAGAATGGAAGTTACTCAAAAAGTGAATGCTGAAAAGAAATGGAAAACATTTTTCTTCTTGACTCTCTAGGTATTGCTATTACTGAAAGAGTTATTGACAGAATGAAGTTATATATGTGTGAGATCTTTTTCTGGCAAAGATTTAAGTGATTTTTCTCATCAGCTCAACTCAACAATCAATTGAATAATGTGTTCCATTACATGTGTTGGAATATTTTCCTTTATTTCTTTTTGTGCCTTCATATTCATCAAAATTTGAAAAATCCACAAGAAGGAGCCTCATATGTATTTATATTTCCACATGCACTAAGCAAATGAAGCCTTATTTGAGAGGAAGGAATCTTAATCAGCACTTCTTGTTAAACTGCCAAGGTAACCTAGATTACGTGGGTAGGTCCATTTAATTAGGCTTGTCTATTAAACTTCTGAAGCGAACAGCGTCACCATACAAATGAAATTTGGAGTAGAACAGGGAAGCCTTTTCACTTTAACATCTGAAAGCATATTAGTCATGGAGAGAAAACTGGTAAGCACCTAGTTTATTAAACATAACGCAACATTCCATCCATCCACATCTGAGCTGCTGGAACTTGTGTCAGGAGATTGTGTAGAGGAGATTTCTAAACTGTTTACTATTATTTTATTTTTTTTAAAAAATGGCCAGATATATAGTACTGTGAGAAATTTGAACCATGATGGACTACCTTTTCTGACTTTCATGTCAATACAGCATTGAAACTACTCCCTAACTAGTAACCCTGTAACTGAAACCCTATCCCCAAATAATTTCAGCATATATGTAGTTCTTATATAGTTGTAGGAAAACTCAAAGTGGATTTACCATCCCACTGACATTTAAGCAAACATCATTTCCAGAGATTATTCTAGGTACCTGTTGAAGCTTTATAAGATTCCTATTTTTCCAGACTTCTAGATGTTGAGACAAATTTCAGGGTGAGAAGAAATGTGTAGAAAGGAAGGTGTTGCTCTCTAGCCCAGGAAGGTACACCTTTTCACCCAGCAGCACACAGAGTCCAGTTGAAGCTAATTACAGCAGTTTATACATATACAAAAGGGAAAATAAGCACTTCCCAAAAAGGAGCGGAGAAGGTGCTGTAAAATAGCAGTAGTCCAAAAAGACAAGATCAATAGTCCAAGACAGCAAGGTACATGAAATCCATGAAGTCTTTTGCTCTCTCCGAGTGGAAACCTCATCTCATGGGGGGGGGGGGGGGGGGCAACTCCCATCTTCTGAAGGCCAAGAAGGCCAATTTTCAAGAGAAATGGAATCCCAAGCATCCCTTATCTCTTCTCTCTTATCTGCAGCTGTTGCCCAGCTCCCTGGTCTACAAACCTGTATTTCTGTCTGAGTTTCAGTCTGATCACACACAGACTCAGTAAAAAATCCATCATTCCCCTCATCATCTGAAGCAGAACCCCCAGAATCCCCAGCATCTTGCTGCTGAGCCCCAACAAAAGGTATCTCAAGGAAACCCTTATCATGATTGCCTTCCATCTGGAAATCTATGTCACAAGGCCTCTTGTTGCAGAGAGCATGGCAGAAGCAGTATTGTAGGCTGGCACTGAACCTTTCACAAATCCCTGCACCTAGAATAATGTCTTCTGCTTTATTCTTGCTCTAGGGTGTGTTGGCCATATGTGTTGTAAGGGTTTAGAATGGAACCACTGCTGAAGCAGTTGGATGTTTGGTTTGTGCTTGCACAGCCACCAAAATTGCCATCACCTTACTATGCATCACCATATCATCTGGCTAAATGTGTTCTCTGTCATGCTCAATTCCACAACCAGCTGGAAGCATCCCTATTCTCCCTTTTAATACCTGTCCTTATAATATCAGAAGGGACCACAACCATGGTCCTGAAATCATAGGAATCTAATCAGGAAGCCAATCTTACAAATTTCGTGAGTGAACATTACCCTGTGAAAGCCTTGTGGCTAAACATATCATGCTCAGGCAAATTCTAATGCTTAAGGTTGTAAGAAAGTCCATTGACACAAGACTGCTTAGCTAAGTGGCCCCTCATTTGGCCTGCTGCTGACATAGGTGTTATCTGGATTTACTGGTGCACAACTATATTAATTTCTGTGCAATACAGTGTGTGCAGTTCATACACTGTAATGTTATCTCTTTCAGTGCCTTCTCTACAGGGAAATACTTTGCTCTTTCAAGAATATAGTTGAGTTTCCGTTCAAGATAGCTATGCCCCTTAACATTATCTGGCATGTAGAGGGCTCACATAAATCTTATGAAGTAGGAGATGTTCTGAAACCATGGCTGCTCAAAATCCATTGCATGTGCCAAGGCAGGCTTTAAGTTTTTGCCTGTCTTAATCCAATATACTTTGGCGGAGGGCTTCATCATGGTTCCATCATTTTTACAGGTTCTTTTGGTGATGATATGGAAGACAACCTTCTGTCTGCTCTTTGGCTATGGACTTCCCTTCTAATGGAAGCTTGATTGCCTTCTCAGATTTTTTTATGTCTAATTGATTTTTATACTTTATATTGTTTAGGCTTATACTGTAGGTACTTTGGATTAGGCATGTGCGCGGATTCATTTCAGCCGCTTTACTTTGGCCAAACCAGCTTCTTCAACTCTACCAAATGGCCATAAAGGCAAGGGCCCAGCCATCACATTTTCCTGTCCATAACGGGATCACATGGCAGCCGATCAGGGATCCTCCTCCTCTATTTGGCATCACAGTTGCATTCTGGCTTCAGTGTATCTTTTGGCATGGTTTCTGGCTTGGCCTGTCTCTTGAATCTTTGTGATTTCCCTTTATTTTCTTGATTCTTTTTATTTAATGGGACTGACTGGGAGTTGGGACCATGCAGGATGGGTTGGTGGGGTGAATACGCGTGTTTGGAGGCTTGGAGAGTCACCCTTTTAGCTTCTTTTTCTCCTCCCCTTTTATCCTTCAGAAAATATTTCTAAAAGATAATAATAATTAATAATAATAGTAATCACAGCTAACAAAAAGAAAAGCCTCATTCTCAGAAAACTACTATCACCTAGTTATCTCTCCTCTAGAGTAGAAAGTAGAAACAGCTTTAAGGAAGCATTAAACTCAAAGCAGAAAGGCGTGAGGGAGGAAAAGGAAAGCACCATTCCAGGCTGGATTTTCAGTGTAAATCAAGAGAAAAGAGAGGGCTTTTTGAAGGAAGCCCAGGGTAGGATAGTTCCAGGTCATCGCTCTTCCTTCCATGAGAAGTGGGAAGGAAGCCTCCTTAAAATGCCTTGGAAAGCTGTGTGCAGGGAAAGAGTACACACGCCTGTCTCTTCTAGAGTAGAAACAGCTTTAATGAAGCATTAAACCCAGGTCTCCCCTACAGACCAAAGGGAAAGGATCGCAGAAAGAGTGGTATCTTAACTCTGATGCTTTTTAATCCAGGTCTTAATGAAACATATAAGGACAAATGATGCAATTGCCTAAAACGATGGGGAGCCTGGGGAGCCCCCATTGCCACCAATGAGCTGGATCTAGCCATATTTTCCAGCTGCAATATGAAAATGGTTTTTCAGGAGGCATACAAAAATGGATATGGGGGCCTACCAGTATCTGGCCAGCAGAAACAGATTGGGATTCAGCCAAAATGCACAAGCCTACTTTGGATATCATATTAGGAGAAATATGAGACATTACATAGTTACTGAAACCAGTGATTTAATTATTAAGTACACCAGCTCTTTTATTACTATTATGCTGGGTTGTTTTTTTTTTTAAGGTAAAAGCACCAATTAAACAAATGTGAAAACTGCAATTAATGTGTATATGATCTCTGTCAGATTGGTGCTTATTGCTAATACTAGATATTAGTGTGGTCAAATGAAGTCAAGGTTGGGGGTTCACTGCATAAATAGCACCATCCTAGACAAAGGCTGTAGAATTTTATATTGTTATCCCCACTTATTGTTTTTGTACTTTTGGAATGCCTTGCCTTCTATTTCCAGGTTTGTACTACAGCAATGTAAAGCTAAATGGCACAATGCACCAGAGAGCGGTTTATCAGACCATTACCTGGAGACTTTCTTCAATGTTAGCAGTCACTTCACCCAGAAGCCTAGCTTAGGCAAAATGAAAATGAAGCTGGGGAGATGCAGGAAATTAATTCATCTTAGAGTCTGGCTTTATTTCCCATAGTAGGTTGTCAGCAGATGCTTTGTGAAATAACGTGCCTGTAATGCCCTGCCATCCATCCATTATCCCATATGCATAATTCATACAAGTTAGCCTAACCTCACCTAGTTTAATTTATTCATGTTATTTTCAGTTAAGAGATGATAGGAGCTTGCAGATAGGAGCTTTGTCTCCTTAGGTATATTTCCAATTAAAGCCACCACTATACTAGAATGCCACCTCAGTGTGAATTCAGCAAATTAGAGATGAAATCTAAGGTGCTGGGCAAGGCTCGGCTTTCCCAAGCCTTTGAGTGCAAAGGAAAACATTGCTGCTCAGTTCCTTTTTGTCAGTCTTTTTAAGATTAACAGGGCACCACAGTATCATAAAAATGCAATTGAAATGGATGAAAAAGCTGAAGGGAATGCGACTCAGAATATTCTACACAACAAACATATACTTTTCACATTTTTAAAAGTGGACTTTCAGAAGTGGAAATCTGTCATTATTAATCTTCAAATAAAAGAATTTCTTATCATTAATCTCTACTACTGTTGTTTTTTTCCGAATCTGGAGAACAGGTGAGTGATGTGTACACACATTCATGCCACATGAAAGCAATATAATACTTCCCTGCATATTATCAACTTCCACTAAAACAACAGTCCTTTGTGCTATTTTCAGTGTTTAGAGTCATGACCTACTGCGACATATAACAGAATGAGAAATGGCTGCAGGGAGAGGCTGCTGCTTAGTGATTTTGATCTAGAATAACAAAACTAAATATTTGTACTGAACTTCCAAGTTTAACTGCCTCACAAGCTGCATCCAGCTGTAATCTTTGCAACAGTGCTATGGGAAAAAATCAGGATTACTATCCTCATATTTGAGAGAAAGGCTGGGGAAAGTGGATTATCAGAGACGCAGACAGAGGAGATAACTGAAGGAGAGTGGAGCTGGCACATACCACCGCCAGGGCAACATGGGACTGCTCCTATGTTGCCACTGCAATGCATGGGGGGAAGCTGTGTGCACTGCATGTGCTCATGCTTCCTCCCCATCTGATTGCCCTCCACTGGAGCTGAGCAATGTGGGGCATGGGACTCCGAGTTCCTCACACCCCTCTATGAAGCAGAGCCTCGGCAACAGCTGTGTGACGAGGTCGTTAGTCTAAGCGGACTTTTTCAGTCTTAAAATACTGCAATTAATTCTTATATGAAATTAACTAGATCCTGGGTCATTTGCATTAAATGGGGCTTGAGAACAGTTTAATTTAGCCTTCAAATAAAATGTCCCATTAATTCTAAAACTATAATTAATGTTCATCTATTTGTATTGTTAATGTTCACCTTCTTGCTGTTGGGTAAGGTAATGGGCCTGAGGATTGGCAAGGCTATGGAAAAGGCGCAAACTCTGCCTCTGTCCCAGCAAAACGAGTGTCCTTCAACACTGCTACTTGAATTTCTAGGATGGCTTGAAATTATGGAGGCATTTTTTGAAATGTGAATATAACAGCTTTGGTAAGGCAGGGAGAGGGATTGGTGATGAGGAAGGAAGTGACATGTCAGATTGCTTTCAGTACATGTCAAAGTCCTGAGCCCCCTTAGACTTTCCTGGAATGGCAACTACTTAGGACCTCATCACATTGATGAGGCTCCCCGTGCTGATTTGCCAGGCTTCTGTGGTGAACCAGCAGGGCAATCTCATAGCCTCACAGCCCTCCTGGATGGCAGCAACACTTCCCTAGCACACGTGAGGAAGCGTCACCACACAGCTTGTCCCTACAGTAGCCCTGCTGTTCCAAATGGAACATGGGGAGGCTCCAGTGTTGGCGGCACAGCGTCCTAGGTCACTGCCACTCCAGCTGAGCAACCAAGCCCTGCCAGAGGTGAGGCTACATGATGTGATGGGTGGTGTGGGCTTCTGTCACTCAACTGTGGTGGGAGTGTTTTATAATACTGAAAATTTCTCATGTGACGAGGTCTTTAGAGGACAAAAAAATTTGCTTGAATTTATAAAAATTTTATCCTATGTGGTTTGGCCATTAGATTGACTTTTAATAGCTGAATGTGTCCGATAAATTTCCTGTTAGTCATTGCCACTGCTTTTTGAACATGTACACTTATTTTTATTGTTTCAATTTTTTCATTATTGATTTTATGATGGTTATCTTTCTGATTATATTGAAATCCTTCACTTTTGGAGTTTTTCATTGAAAAATTGAACAAATGAAAACGAATCAGTATGTTGGCTTTGTGAGTCAGATGACAGTTTCTTGATATGAAACAAGTAATTATAAAATATTGGCACAAGCTCTAGCTGTGATGTTTATAAAGCAAACAAAACTAAAAGCTAATTACAGGAGATGTGACCCTGCTGGATCTTTCAAGCAAATAAATCCATTAGCAAGGCAGAAGCTGAACAACAACGAGCCTGATATCCACTGACTGGGTCTACCAAAACAAATAAAACAGACCTAATCTTATTTATAAAGCATATAAAAGTAGCTTTACTTTTAAAACATATGTACAAAATCAAATATGCAGTCTAACAGAGGAGCAAGGAAGAGAGGAGTATTTCTGCAGATTATAGGGAATCAGGAAGAGAGAAGATGCAGTAAAACAAACTAATCATCTGCAAACATTCAAGCTGGCAATTTGTGTGTAGGTAGGCTACATAATATACTTGTTATTCTCCAAGGGGTTTTCAGAGCACAAAGAGTATTTAGTGAAAGTTTTGATAGGGTGATACGATACACACGTACAAATCTTTGATCATCTATAATTTGAAATTTCCTTAGTGGCAGAGGGTTGGCAGCTAATCCTAAAAGCCCATCTGATGATGCCCTCTGTCTTTGGATGAAGCCTAGCTCTGGAGGCTATTTGCCCAATCTCTCAGCTCTCCCACCAGCTGCTGTTCTGGTTCCGTATTTGTCACAGCTGGAGATTAGGAATCCAAAGACAAGAGGGAGAGAAGAACAGACCTCTCTCTTACCTGAGGTAGTGAATTCACCTTGCCTAGTGGGAGAGTTACTCCGGCCTCCAAATACAGCTTCTTCATAGTGGCTACTAGAAGCCAAATAGAATGGCTCTCATGAAAGAAGAAACTGGCTGGAGATAATAAAGGACTGGATCCCTTTCCGCAGAACTCCCAGGACATGCATGAACATTTTTAGGGAAACCACAAGCTTATTGTAAATCAAGACAGGGGACATTTTCCCATCTTGAAACATATATGCTCCAATGGGAGCATATAATATATTATCTTAATGCTGGGTTGTTGTTGTTTTTAATGTATATTAATAACATTACTTATTATGCAGGAACAAAAATATTTCCACAGAAGCAGCTCATTTGTAGGTAACCTTTGGAATTAAAAGTATATTCCATGTACCAAGCTACTATTGGTGCAGAAACATTATGGCTATCATTTCATGCAAATAGCTACTTACACATGGGTTCATAGAATAGCTGTTGTGCTAATTTCTTCCCCTCAACAAATAATGTAATGCATGTTTGGCTGGGAAGTTGTTATAAAAATATCACTTATTATTGATGTTATCGTGTGCCTTCAAGTTGTGTGCCTAAGATGAACCTTGCATAGAGTTCCTTGGAATGATTTGTTCAGATGGGGCTTTTCATAAAGTACTCCGTATAACTTGTGAAACATTCTATATAAATGCAACAAAGATATTATGGATGTAGTATCCTGGTTGATATGGCACTATATTGTTTGTCAAAGACATATGCCCAAGGATTCATCTACACTGTAGAATTGATGCAGTTTGACATAACTGCCATGGATGAATTAAATGACAGAGAAGGCTAAAGACCTTGCAAATTCTCAACTCCCATGAATCCATGGCATTGAGCCATGGCAGTTAAAGTGATGTCAAACTGGATTAACTCTACAGTGTAAATGCACTCTTAAGTATCATGGATGTAAATAGCCTAATGCTTTGAATGCGATTTTCCTGCTTTCTTGGCGGGGGTTGGACTGGATGACCAACAAGGTCTCTTCCAACTCTATGATTCTAATGATGTGGAGGATTACAAACATGTAAATTTATCTCTCAGAGACAACTAATCATATTTCTTATTTGAGCATATTATTCCTGCTCTAGATGATATTTTCTTTTTTATAATCTGCCAGAAAACTCAGGATGCTGCCATTCACTGTGAAAGAAAAAGTAAAATTAATGAACCAAGGTAAGCAGACACAATTGTTTCAAGTTGCATAATTTAGAAACCATCAATTGCTTTTGCCTGCCAGAAAGCATGAAAGGAGAAAAGAAACCATTCCCAGAACAGATTACATCTTTATCTCCAGCATGAAAAAAATCAATCAAAAATACGCAGTTGCTCAGAAAGACCTTAAGTTAGATGCTTGAATGAGGCCAGATAGGATGGCTCTGAGGTTTATAGTGTCTTACTATGTAGAAATATATTGTACACAAAATTTACATGAGCTTTCCTGCAAACCTCAGTGGAAGGTTTTATTCATTTGTCTCTAGCAGAATAAGAAACTGTGTGTGCATGCTAATGCATGCCTCAGTTCTTAGCCAGATCCAAATGCTAGGATTATACCTACCTGCAAAATTGATGACAGCATGCATCAAATGTTCAGGAAGAGGACCTTGGGCCTAGATCAGAGGGTCCAAAAGCTATTAAAATAAAATAAAAACCTAAGTAAGGTGCATCTATCTTTCAAAACCAGAAGTGGCCAACAGGCTATTTTGGATCGAAAATAGGTGAGTAGGGGGGTAGCCTTTAAAGGTTCCAAAGCACCCCTCGAAATATGTTGGGCATGAATGAGCACTTTCCTTTTTTTCAATGTGAAGGATATCAGTGGGTCTGGGTTGTGCAGCATACCCTGGTGGGACATATGCAGTCCATAGGTCACACTTTATCTACCCCGGGTCTTGATATAGGCTGAAATACCTCATCAAGGGTAATTTTACAATGAAAACGTTGTGACACTGATGTGATATTCAACCACGTTAAATAATTGTGATGATGTGCAACTGGACACTGATCAAGATATCCTATTGTGTAGTAGAGGCTCTGCAAAAAGGAGCAATGGGGGGCATGCAGGATCTACTGCCTTCTATCCAATGGCAGCAGGGGCCATCTCTCCCCCTCCCCACTTCTGACCCTTGCATTGTCATTGCACAAAAGAAGTCTATTCTACAATGTGCACTGTGGTTGATTGAATACATGGGTATATCCAATTATTTTGGTTTGAAGTAAATTGTCATCTTCTGCAACCTTGAATGAGATTAATAATGTTTATTGTTGGATTGATTGTTTTTCTGCATCCATAAAATCGTGGGTGGACTTGCCTCTTGAAATAGTCAGCATATCTTCAACATGTGTGAGTTGCATTATGGGCAATGACTACAGGAGAAAACTTATCTTTGAAAGCCTAGCAGGGAAATGGAAGAGCACAGGAAGTGGAATTGTAATGGGAAGGGGGAAAACTAAAACAGACTTTTATATATCTATGGAGACTTAATTCAAGAATACACAGAATGAAATCTCTAACTGAAGGATGATGTCTTTGTTATGTGTTAGTACATTGCTGGTACAATGAGCCTGGGGCTATTTGAAGGTGTCATAACTCACAAGCAAATTCAAGCTCTGTTCACAATGAAGGTATTTAATGTCGCTTTTGAAAGATGACAATGTTAGCTTTAATGTAAACAGTGTTTTCAAGTATCATTTTGTTGCTCCAGACTTCCCTTGGAAGCTGAATCATTCTGCCCAGCAGAGACAGCTACAAAGTACAAACTTGTATACATAATTGCTCTCATCCAGCTGCTCTGATACAAAAGCAAGGACTCCAGCTTCGCGGAGCACTCCATGTAATCAGTGATGTACACCTCCCTCCCCATTGTCACCATTTTGGAATGCTTCCTAGATGGCAAAAGGACAAAAAGAACTTTAAACAGAAGCATATAAAATTATGCATAGCGTGGAGAAATGATTTCTTCTTCACATATACTATTAGTACTTAGGGTAATCCATTCACTGCAGCTCAATTTTTGGAGATTCAGGAGAGATAAAATAAACTGGGACCTTATCAGAAAGGCCCATGGATTCGCCCTGCATCGGGGCAAATCCATGGTCTCCTGGCGGGGGGCATGGAGGAGTTGCCACTCCATGCCCCTCATCGCCTGCCTTATCTTCCTCTTCATCCCGTAAGGGAAGGCAACACAGGAAGGCTCCTGTGTTGCTGCAGCCGCATGCACTGTTTCACCTCCCTTTTTGGCATGGAGCCCAGCCAGAAGTCCCTTTACATCGTGCAAAGGGCCCTGTGCCGAAAAGGGACATGACAGGCAACAGGCACATCGGCCCGTCTGATGAGGTGATAATAAGTGTATTTTAAAATATGGAATTTGCTATCACAAGATGCAGCATCTCTGGTGATAGAGATGGGTCAAATTCCTGTATACTGCCTGGAAGTACTACCTACTGTTTGTGCTTCTTTTCTTGACAAGAAATAATAGCAAACTTGTCTCTTTAAATAACGGAAAGTTGGCTTAGCTCAGACATCTGTCCTGGTCCCATCTGCCAGTGTCCAAAACTGAAATGGGAAATCAGGATATTGCACCACAGGTCCAAGCATATGTAGGACTTATATGAAAGTTTAGTAAACCCTTTACTACTGGAAGGTACTTAATTGATCATCATGCCGTTTGTAGGCAACTGTGCTGGGTAAAGAAATGTAAGGTTCCAGTGACAAGTCAACTTAATTCTGTATGTAGGGACAGAAACTTGAACCCCACAGGGAACTATTTATTCTTCCCACCCTCTTATATGTTCATTGCTCCTACAAAACTGTCAACTGAATCATAGAATCATAGAATAGTAGAGTTGGAAGAGACCTCATGGGCCATCCAGTCCAACCCCCTGCCAAGAAGCAGGTGCTTTGAATGCGATTTCCTGCTTCTTGACAGGGAGTTGGACTGGATGGCCCATGAGGTCTCTTCCAACTCTACTATTATATGATTCTATAATTCTATGAACACAGACTTTTGTCTATGCATAGCAATTGTTCAAGGAATTTTATTCTAGCCTGAATATTGCAGAGATTTAAACAAATATATATTACTGATTGTTCACGTGATGCATTTGCTCCAGATTCACTGAAGGGCATTGGGGGGATTGAGAGTCAGGACACAGATGACAAAATTGAATTTTGCCCTTTTCTCTCTCCTCCACCTGCCTGCCTGCTGCCTTTCATCTTCCTTCCCACCTAAATACCATTAACTACATTGAACTGTATTACATGAATCTATACTGACCTATAATGCAGTTTCAAACTGCATTGTATGGTCGTCTAGTGACCTTATCATGCAGGCTGCTGGAATCACCATGGATCATGGCGAATCCAGTGGTGCCTGTTGGGGAGCATGGGGAACCCATTGCCCTATGCCCACATCGCCGGACTTACCAATAGCTCCATCTCATGAGGGGAAGCATTGGCCACCTGGTTTCCCCCCATTGTTGCTGGTGAAACACAGGAAGCTTCCATGTTGCTGCCATTATGGAATATGCCAATTATTATTATTATTACCCCATTTTATCTCCCCCAAAAGGGACTCAAAGTGACTTCACATAAAAATATCAGCATAACCATTTAAAATATATAAATATATGAACATTAAAACAGGATTCAATATAAATAGTATTAAAAGATTCTCAGTTAAAAACAATTAAAACAAATTCAAAGTTAAAAACCACAGCACTCCTCAATTGATCTTAAAAACATTCATCTTTTAAAACTTGTCAGAATAAAAAAGGTTTTAGCTGGCCCCTGGAAGGACAGCAGGGAGGGGACCATTCAGGCTTTCCTAGGCAAGGAGTTCTAGAGTTGTGGGGCTGCCACCGAGAAGGTCCACTCTCTCATTTCCACCAACTGAGCTGAAGATAGAAGTGAGACTGAGGGAAGGGCCTCTCCTGAAGATCTCAGGACCTGGGCAGATTTATATAAGGGAATGTGATCAGATAAATAGCCTGGACCTGAACCATCTAGGGCATTAAAGGTCATAACCAGCACTTTGAATTGTGCCCGGAAACAGACTGGCAGCCAGTGGAGCAGCTGCAACAGAAGAGTTGTCTGCTCTTTGTAGCCAGCCCCAGTTAGCAACCTGGCTGTAGCTCTTTGGACTAGCTTCTGAGCACTCTTCAGAGTTTCTGAGCACTCTTCAGAGGCAGCCTTATGTAGAGCACGTTACAGTAATCCAGATGGGATATAACTAAGGCATGTACCACTATGGCCAGATCTGGCTTCTCATGTTGAAGCAGAAGTTTTAATTGTGCAAAGGTCCTCCTGACTATCACTAACACCTGGCCCTCCAGGGAGAGTATGACCCCATCCAGCACAGGCTGAATCCCTATTCCTTGGTCTGCCTTCTGACTGACCAGGAGTACCTCTGTCTTGTCAAGGTTAAGTTGCAATTTGTTTGCCCTCATCTAGTTCATACTGTGCTTTTCCTGCATGGCAGGAGGTTGGACTACAAGGCCCATGTGATCTCTTCCAATTCTATGATTCTATGATTAGTGATGACAGGCACTGGTTTAAGGTCAAAACAGCTTCCTTGGCATTAGGTGGAAAGGAGTAGTAGAGCTGCATATAGGTGGCACAATTACTTCTCCCAGTGGTTTTACGTATATATTAAACAGCATGGGAGACATAATGGAACCCTAAAGAACCCCACAGGTCAATGGCCAGTGATTTGAATAGGAGTCCCCCAGCACCATATTCTGGGTATGGCCCTCCAGGAAGGATTGTCCTGGAGAAACGTCTCAGACAGATACCATGGAAAATGGTATCAAAAGTCACTGAGAGATCCAGGAGAACCAACAGGGACACACTCCCTGTTTAGATCTCTTTGTAGGTCATCTACCAACAGGGCCGGCCCAACGTGGAGGCCACTGAGGCGGCTGCTTCAGACGCATGGTCCCCGGGGCGCCATGGAGGTTTCCCCCCCCGGCGGGGGACCATGGGCTCACTTGCCGCCGAACAGGAAGGCCTGTTCAGCGGCGAGTGAGCTCTACCGCTGCAGCCTGGCCGGCGGGGCAAGGCCAGCCAGGCCAGGGCGCGTGTGGCGGGGTCTCCCATGCTGCGTGAGAGGCGGGGTCAGGGCAAGCAGCGCGGAAGGCAGGGCCAGGGTTGGCCCAGCCTCCCGCGCCGCTCGCCCTCACCCAGCTGGCCTTGCTCAGCCGGCCAGGCTGCAGCAGGAGTCCCTCCAGGCCGTGGTCGCCGCGGCCTGGAGGGACTTTCCTGCTGCTTCCTGGCTGGCTGGCCTGGGCCAGGGCGCGCGGGGCGGGTGGCGGGGCCCTGTCTGGGTGGAGCCCTGCCTCCCACCCCGCATGCCCTGGCCCCGCCTCCTGCGTTGCGTGAAAGGTGGAGTCAGGGCGAGCAATGTGGGAGGCGGGGCCAGGTCTGGCCATGCCCCAACTCCCGCGGTGCATGGCCACGCCTCCCACAGCACGGGGGGGGGCACAATTCCCCCCCCCCCGGCTTAATATTTATAATTATCCCGGGCCGGCCCTGTCTACCAAGGTGATCAAAACTGTCTCTGTTCCATAACCAGGCCTGAAACCAGATTGATATGGATCTAGATAATCCCTGGAGTTGGGAGGCTAACACATGCTACATCGACCACATGCTGGTCGATAGTTGTCCATTATAGAGGGATTTAAGGCTGCCTTTTTGTTATAGGTCTTACAACTGCCACCTTTATACAAATTGGAACTTTTCCGTTTTCCAAGGAGGGATTGATCACCACCTTCACCCATTCTACTAGTCTCCCTTTGGCCTGTTTGATCAGCCAGGAAGGGCAAGGATCTAGAATAGCTATCACGTCTCTAAGGATCCTGTCCAAATTCTCAGACTGCACCAATTGAAAAGGATAAAAGATGGTCAATAAAAACCTTATATAAAATCAAGCAGGCAGAAGTTTAAAGTAATGTTATAGGCTTGAGGACTGCCAAGCAGAGGAACAGGCCCTCACCCTCATGCCATCCCTGAAGTGGCTCCCCTGCAAGGAATCTTCCTTTTATCCCCCAACCTCTGGAGGCAGCAGGTGTTTCGTTGGACCCTTTCTTGCTTCAGTCAGTTAGGGCCTGAGCCTGCAAAGAACATTCACCAGGAGCTGGGGTCAAAGGCAGCTGCAAACAGCTCACAAACAAATGCTGCAAAACAGCTCATAAGAAGCAGATACTGCAAACAGCTCCCAGCAACAAACTTTGCCTCGTCCTTTCAGCTCCTTGCTGAACATGACAAATTGCATGACAAATGCAAGATACTTCATTTCGGCAGAAAAAATGGAAATCAAAGATACAGAATGGGGGACGCCTGGCTTGACAGCAGTGTGTGCGAAAAAGACCTTGGAGTCCTCGTGGACAACAAGTTAAACATGAGCCAACAATGTGATGCAGCAGCCAAAAAAGCCAACGGGATTCTGGCCTGCATAAATAGGGGTATAGTGTCTAGATCCAGGGAAGTCATGCTCCCCCTCTATTCTGCCTTGGTCAGACCACACCTGGAATACTGCGTCCAATTCTGGGCACCACAGTTGAAGGGAGATGTTGACAAGCTGGAAAGCATCCAGAGGAGGGTGACTAAAATGATTAAGGGTCTGGAGAACAAGCCCTATGAGGAGAGGCTTAAAGAGCTGGGCATGTTTAGCCTGCAGAAGAGAAGGCTGAGAGGAGACATGATAGCCATGTACAAATACGTGAAGGGAAGTCATAGGGAGGAGGGAGTAAGCTTGTTTTCTGCTGCCCTGCAGACTAGGACACGGAACAATGGCTTCAAACTACAGGAAAGGAGATTCCACCTGAACATCAGGAAGAACTTCCTCACTGTGAGGGCTGTTCGACAGTGGAACTCTCTCCCCCGGGCTGTGGTGGAGGCTCCTTCCTTGGAGGCTTTTAAGCAGAGGCTGGATGGCCATCTGTCGGGGGTGCTTTGAATGCGATTTCCTGCTTCTTGGCAGGGGGTTGGACTGGATGGCCCATGAGATCTCTTCCAACTCTACTATTCTATGATTCTATGTTTCCTTGGCTCTTTGGTAGGTGTTGTGTCAGTTCCATTAGCCTCGCCAAAAGTGTTTACAATGGACTTTGCAAAAAAATGCTTCAGGTGTACTTCATAAAAAGACTTAAGACTCATCTCTCCCTTCCCCTCTTAAATCTCCTGTCCACGCCTTTTGACCTCATCAGACAGGGCTGTTTTCAGCAGCATACACCCGTTCCTCTGCAGGTTTATGACGGAGTCCACCAGCTCCCATCCCACGACATAGAACTATTTCTGGTGGGACTCCATTGCAAAACTGCAGAGGAGGCTTCCTGTGTTGCATTGGGATCAAGGGAGGAGGGAAAAGTTAGGCAACAGATGCTTTCCCCCGTGGGATGAGATGGGAGGCAGCTAGGTGATGCAAGGCATGGGGCAATGGGTTATCCACCCCATATGCCAAGTATCACCAGATTTGCCACAATCCATGGCAATTCTGGCGGCACATATGATGAAGTCATTTGTGAACTTTGGCTTCCTTTGCAATTGGGATTCAGTGCAATGTTGAAATGTCATCTCCATTTTGCTGATTGCCTTTCCTTATGTACAAACAATCAGGTCAAATAAAACTTCAGTTTGCCTTCTGAAATCTTGATGGTGACAAAGGGAGTTGGAAAGTAAATAAAGAAGCAATAAAATACTCAGCTTTGAAAAAAGCAACAATGGGAAATCAATGGAATGGAAAAGCACAATCCACTGACATCAGGGATCCAATTAGGATTTTTAGAGCCTAGTAAAAATCAAGCTCATTCATTCTGGCATTTTAAAAATTGCTCTTTGAATGATTAAGTCAGATGTTGCCAGAAAAAAACCCACACAGTTGATTGCTAGGAATTCGTAATCCTTATTTGTATCAAAGATGCTTTTTGATATAAATGCTGCAATCCTATATATGTTTACCAGAGAGTAAACTCTGTTGTATTCACAGAGTTATTTCTGAGTAGATGTAGAATTGGAATAAAACATAGAACAGCTAATACAATCTCTTGGTCAGTCAGGACCTGAAATACAGGATGCAGTCACAGGTTCTCTAACAGATGGTTTTCTAGCCCCTGTTTGAATACCAGCATCAGCAGACACAACCTCAGTGGCCAAGTGTTTAGATGGAACTCCATGACCACCTAGAAGCAGTGATGGTAAACTGGAAAATGAGATGATATCCCAATAGGACTGATGTAGTCCCAGCCCATCTGGACATTTGCCTTGGATTCAGCATGTATGTGCTGGATCTGGGGCTGCTCCAGGCAAGATTTACAGTGGAGTACCCTGTGTAGACATGGCCTCTGTCTAGGACTGCATAGGACTGTACTACTTCAATATGTACCCACTTACTTGAAAGTCCCATTGAATCCAGTGGGACTTAATTTTAAGCAGACATATAAAGGATAGCACTGTAAAGTCATAAAACAAAACGAAGAGATAGGAAACTGAGCTCTCCTCATCAACTTGCATTACATCAAAATGAAAATATTCCCAGACTACCAGCTATTCTCAAGCTAAGCACTCTTGATAGTGTTTAAGTTTTCATAGAATCTGTAAAGCCTTTTATATTGATTCTTGTAAGACTTGGATTTTCTTTTAGCATATTTTAGGAATGCATTATGCATTTATGGTTCCCCTTAAAATGATTCTCTTTAACCTTGAGGCAGTGAATATACAACCAGAAAAAATTAGGTTTCCCTCCTGTACTTACTGAGAAGAATGACAAAGGCCACTTTTTAATTTATCCTGTTTTCATATCTTTAATATATGAGTCCAAGAATATCACATCAGAACAAGTCCTTAGATGTTTTGAGCCAAACATTGGAAGCAAAGAGTTGTTTTGTGTATGCATCATTATGAATAATGTGATGGAAACAGTGTTATATGGTATGCAAATACTTCACTTGAGAAATATCTAGGGCTATGTGATGTTTGATACTCTAAGAACAGTGACCAATTGGGACCCTGGTGTGGACATAGGGCAAATGATTAGATACCTTGCAGATACACAAAACATGGGAAAAATCAACTCACTGTGGGCTGTAGTCTTTCTTCAGGCAAGCAAAGTAGTCCTTCTTCTGCTGGCAGGACTAGTGGTAAGTCCTCATAAGAAGCTATAATCAGGTCAGGTGGGAATGAAAGTCACAAGGCACTTGGGGGACACCTGGCTTGACAATAGTAAGTGTGAAAAGGATCTTGGAGTCCTCGTGGACAACAAGTTAAACATGAGCCTACAATGTGATGTGGCAGCTAAAAAAGCCAATGGGATTTTGGCCTACATAAATAGGAATATAGTGTCTAGATCCAGGGAAGTCATGCTACCCCTCTATTCTGCCTTGGTCAGACCACACCTGGAATAGTGTGTCCAATTTTGGGCACCGCAATTGAAGGGAAATGTTGAGAAGCTGGAAAGTGTCCAGAGGAGGGCG
Organism: Anolis carolinensis; assembly: GCF_035594765.1. Classification (NCBI taxonomy): domain Eukaryota; kingdom Metazoa; phylum Chordata; class Lepidosauria; order Squamata; family Anolidae; genus Anolis; species Anolis carolinensis. Next base: position 258,485,144 of record NC_085842.1, on the reverse strand, counting down.
ACTAAAATGATCAAGGGTCTGGAGAACAAGCCCTATGAGGAGCAGCTTAAAGAGCTGAGCATGTTTAGCCTACAGAAGAGAAGACTGAGAGGAGACATGATAGCCATGTATAAATACCCTGTTTTCCTGAAAATATGACATCCCCTGAAAATAAGACCTAGCAGAAGTTTTGCTGAATTGCTAAATATAAGGCCTCCCCTGAAAGTAAGACCTAGCAACGTTTTTTATTTGGAAGCATACCTGACAAACAGAACACCAGAGCATGCGGGATTGGTAAACAATCTACGTTCCATAGATTGTTGTACATGGAAATAATGTTTGTAACAAGAAATTCTTGATAGGATTCACAGTTTGTCTGGTTATGCTGGTTTATGATGACAAGTACTGTACAGTATATAAAAATGTTCATTTTTTGTTCAACAATAAATATGAATTCTTCTTCATGGAAAAATAAGACATCCCCTGAAAATAAGACCTAGCACATCTTTGGGAGCAAAAATTAATATAAGACACTGTCTTATTTTTGGAGAAACACAGTATCTGAGGGGAAGTCATAGGGAAGAGGGAGCAAGCTTGTTTTCTGCTGCCCTGGAGACTAGGGTGCAGAACAACGGCTTAAAATTACAGGAAAGGAGATTCCACCTGAACATCAGGAAGAACTTCTTAACTGTGAGAGCTGTTCGGCACTGGAACTCTCTGCCCTGGAGTGTGGCCATCTGTTGGGGGTGCTTTTGAATTCTATGATTCTATGATTCAGATGTTACTGGACTTCAACTCACAGCATTTCTCTTCATTGGGTATCATGGCTAGTGCTTCCTAACAGCAGTTAGAGAGTGGTTCTCATCCTGGGGTCCCCAGATGTTTTTGGCCTTCAATACCCAGAAATCCTAACAGCTGGTAAACTGGCTGAGATTTCTGGGAGCTGTAGGCCAAAAACATCTGAGGGTCCCAGGTTGAGAACCACTGATCTAGAGGGAGGCATGATTCTCATCAATTCTGGAGGAAATTGGCATTTGAGAAAAGTATCTTACTTCAATTGTCCTCACCCTTTGGTCTTTCAGATGTTTTGCACTTCAGCTCCTAGAGATCCAGACCATTAAACATGCTGTATGAGGTTTCTGGGAATTGAAGACCAACAGCACCTGGAGGGTCATGACTGAGAACAATTTGTCTGGATAGATGGGGGAGGAAGATTTATTCAAGCATAATGTCTAAACAGGACATTTCTACACACACACACCTTATCTCCAATATGCTTATTTTATTTTTTGTCTTCCTCTCTTAAATGGAAAGGTTTGAAGGAGGTTCTTACTTGTATTTGACTGGGTTCCTGTCAGAGCCTCATAGTTGAGATATATAATGCAACTAGTTATTAGACCTGTGTGATCAATGAAAAAAATGTTTCAATACTCATTACTAAATTGTGGGGGGGGGGTATCATTTCAAAAGTGTTTCTAATTGTAAGGGGTCCATATCTTAACAGTAACGATATAACATTTTTTTTTTACCTTTTCGTTATGTAATTTTGTAAGGGGGGAGCCTCAGGGACTCTTTTATTCCTCATTTTAGAGCTAACAAGATGAAACTTGCTACAATGGTAGAACACATTTATCACTCTAATCCCCCTCCCCAAGTTTCATAACGTTTCACACATCCACCAATTTTTAGGAATTTTACAAATTTTATAAAGTTTTTATGAACAACATTTTAAAAAAGAATTGAATTTTTATTTTCAATGATACAACTTAACCAGGGTATTATTCCCCCCAAGTTTCATAAAGATTTGCACATCCACTGATTTTTAGGGAATTTTAGCCAACATAAACTTAACAGTACTTTTTCATTGGAAGACCTTAAGGGCCATCGGTCCAGTCCCCTTCAAAAGGGTATTGGGTAATGAGAAAATAAGATGCAGTGCAACTTGTAATATAACAAATTACATTTTTCAGCACTGCAATGCAGAACGCAACTGATGTATTCCCTAAGCACTATAATAAGTTACAGAAAATAACTTTTAAATGATAACTTGCAAAACACTATTCTCTGTTCTTTGTAGAAACAAATGGGCATAAATGTTCTCTTTTCAATTTACTAGTCTATGAGGGATGATCAGGAATGAAACAGGTGGGACATTAATTTAGTGAATCTTTTCCCAATAACTGCTCTTTAAAAAAATCTAGTTAAAATCTGTTTGCGTCCTTAATGGTTCTTATTTGAGCCCATCCACATGTTGTATTTGGATAGCATAGCATAGCAACACTGTGTCTTAGCATACCCCAAATTTCATGCATACCAATTAGCCTTTCGCATGCTCTCTAGTTGTCTCCTATTCTGTATGTGTGTACTTGTACACAAAGGCTCTTTCCGTGTAAGTGAAAACCAGACAGCCACTCATCTTGTTCACATGGAGAACACTGCATGCCTCCGTGTCTTTTCTGTACAGATGTAAAGATTTCAAGAGGTGTAGCAATCCTATTTCCACCTCATGTTTGTAGAGAAAGATAATCCAATCCCATCCAGTCCAGGGGCATGGAGAGTGAGCTATTAAACTTACTTGTGCATTTCCAAAACAAAAATAATTATAAAACCTGGCACCTCTTTTCTTAATATTTGAATATGTTCTAGTTTCCAATATAAACTGTTGCCTATTAGTTTTCCAGTGGTCGGTAACAAAACCAAAACAACCCAAATCTCTTTTGGAAAAAAAATCAAGTGTTACTTTTTAGTCAGATAGGAAATGACATAAGAACTCTCCTGAGCGTTGCTTCAATTTCATATACATGTACTTTTTAAAAAGGTGTTTTGACAGGCTCTATCTAGGTGTGGTTTAACGCCAAGGAGAAAATGGACAAGTTGCCCTTCACCTTGAAAAGCCATTTATTCAAGAGCACAAAACTGCTGTCAGATTAGAATGAAAGTTTTAAAACCTCATATTAGTTCTATGACCTAAGGAAAGGGGAGGGCACTCAAGTATCAAATTGCACAAGCCATTTAGATTGCGTAAGACTGTACGTACACCTACAGTGCCTAACCTTTGCAATCTTGCAATAACTTTTATGGAGAAGATCAAAAAGAGTTTCTTCTGTCTACGTAAACGGGGGAACCCACATAAAAGTGAATTATCTTGGATCCATTTGGTACAGCAGTTAAATGTACTGGGGAAAGATGTAAGTTGCCTGTCAATTTATGGTGACTGCAGGAACTTCACAGGGTTTAGGCAAACAATACTCAGATGTGATTTTTTGAGTTCTTTCTTCTGAAATACTATACAGCACCTTATATTCATAGGTTGTCTAGCCAGGGCTGTCCCTGCTTAGCTTCCAAGATCAAATGGTATCAAATGCCTTATCTATAACATTAATTCATTCTTAATTCTGTTTAATATTTAGTTGTTGATTGAAGTCCTACAATGAGTGCAAGTAATTTGACACTACCTCCAGGTAAATAAAGGGTAGGTCAAATGTTTGCACTGCCCAAACCTGACACAAAACTGCAATTAAAACTTTCCAGAAATTATATCACTTTCAAGATCAGGGAGTATATATTTCACTGATACAGGAAAACTATAGCTATATGAAGAAATAAGGATTTAAATGAATTTTTTTTGTTAGGGATAACTTTACAAGTATTTCCCTCTGGTACAGAGCTTACTTTAATTTTATTAAGGCCTCCCAGTATGGATGCCTCCTGTCTATGGGTATATGCACAAATATAGATATAAGGATCTTTTGAAAGTAAAAATAGCCAGACTTCTCCCTAGTGATCTTTTGTTCTCCCCAGTGTTTTCAACCATACAAGAAACCCTCCAACACTATTGTGTTCAATGTGTCCCTTTGAGTCATTTCTCAAAGTTATTCACCTTCATTATAAAAGGCAGTGAAAAATTAAAAAACAGAATTGCATCAGGATAATTAGTATTAGCTCAAACTAATGTTTAAAAGCTTCTTCCTTTCCCTCGTGCCATTTCTTTTTGCTTTCAATAAATTACTTTAAATAATTCTTAGTACAAGATGGGGTTTATGTTACCTTTTCTAGGAATGATAATTCTCCATTGTGATAAAGCAGGTTTGCAAGCTTCAGGCTTTTAGTGGATATACATTGTTACAAACTAAGTACAATATTATAAAGGTAAACAGTCACTTATTATAACAAGATTCAGGTTGAATCCAGGAATTACACTTCTTTGTTCTATCCCCTTTCTCTCTTTTTACTAGTTGCCCTTTTGTTTATGAATTGGCTTAGAAATATTAGAGTTTGACACTCCCAGGATTACAAATGCTTATGAAAATTCAATGTGATGTTGCGATTCACTGTGATGCTATAAGTGGAAAGGGCTTCCTCTATTCTGTTACTGCTAGCTGTCGACTCACTGAATATAATATTTTCTTGATGGCATAGTATGCTGATCCTATACATTCACTCAGAAACAACTTTGAGTGAAACAGAACTAGGGCAGAAAAGGAGAAGTATGAAAATGGTAGAACAGTGGAAGCAAAAGCAGATGAAATGCAGAGTACTGGGTTTTTCAAGATTTTTTAAATATAGATGCAGGAGTGAAGAACTCCAGGAGTAATGGGAACAATGGTATGAGGACGGGTTGCTTAATGCTTTTCACTGTTTTGCTTTCCTGATCAATATCACTGCTGTAAATGGACTATTATCTGGTGCGAAATAAAAGGATGTCTAAAGCAGCAATGTTAAAAAACAACCCTTGCAAAAGCCTCTGGTTCTGATTGAGAGAGACTATGTTGACCTAGACAGCCAGCTGAGAAACTGTTTGCTTCCCCAAATAACTCTCTCATCTAAAGAGCAGAAACATTTTTCTTTTTTGTCAAATTTTCTATAATGTGTACAGAAATATTGCTGTGCAAAAAATATTGCCTTTACACTTTTCACAAACACAAATATGGCAAGCATAGAAGCCCCAGTGAAGTTTTGAAAGACTTCCAAAAGGCCTGGTTGATGAATCAGGTCAATAAAAAAGACCATGTCTCACACAATTAATTATACAACTGTGATAAGTTTTGTCAATTATAGTATTGACAATTGTAGTATTGTATTGCAGAAAAACCATTCTCATTCATTGGTATCACTGTGAAAGTAAATATCTCACCATCCAGCTGACAAAAAGAAACATTATGCAGTTTGAAACAAGAACCAAAGACTTTCCAACCATTCCCTGTATGTAGTTGTCAATCATTCTTCATTCATTTTCCCATCCAGTAGAAGTCTTCACTTTTGCCTGCCATTGTGCTTTCATTAAGATCTGCAACTGATTCCCCATCCATGTCTTACCTTTGAACCCACTAAATATTTGGTTAACTCTGATCCAAAGCTCCTTGGCTGACTATTCTTCTATTCCAAGATGCATCAAAAAATCTACCTGCAAATGCAAGTTGTGAGAGTGGCGTTACTGCAATAAATTCTGAGGAAGGAAGTTAAGAAAATGTCTTTTTGGAATTATAGATTACTACATTTATTCACTCAAATTGGTGAGAGAGGGTGAATGGACTGAGTTTATCCAAGAGGTCATTGAGGTCCTATATAAAATGTTCAGTTCTGGAAGCACGGATTTCAAGAATACATTTTGTCTCATGTATCCATGGAACTAGTACCTGCAGTTTCATTTAGTATTCGTATCTAACAAAATGTGACCTCTCTAGGCATTTTCTAGGTATGCCAGTGTGATTCTAAAGCATGCATCCATTGGAAGTCATTTGTCCAATTGGGCTTCACTATTATCCACAGTTTTTGATAACCACAGTATGTTTGGGAATGGATTTGGGGGTTGTATAGTTTCACCTGTGAAAGTACTAATGTTTGAAGCTGTAGGGTGCTTGGTATGTCTGCACTGAGCACTGAAATGTTTCCATACAAATTTTGTAGTGTACATCTGTAGGAAATTCCTTCTTTTAGCATAAGAGGAAGGCAATCACAAAACTCTTCTGAATAAATCTTGCCAAAAAAATCTCTTTGATAGAGTTACTATAAGTTGAGGTTGAGGTCAACTCAAAAGTATACACCAACAAAAATCGCTTCTTAGGTTGAGGTCAGTATGTTCTGAACAACTGAGATAGGAACCCCTACTGTTGGGCACACACTACATACTGTAAAGATGTGATGTTTCAGTGATCCAGAAAAATGCAATGCTAGTTCCTAGCACTAAGAAGTATTATATTTGTTATGTGTCCATGCAGTGGCCAATGGTGTGCTGAAGATGGTAGTTGTGTTCTAGGTCTCTGGTTAATGTTGGTGGAATTATTCTCCTACAGTCAGCAGAAAACTAAATATATCAGAGAATAAATTTAAGAGTTATGTTCTTATCTTTTTTTACATTCTGTAGCACTCACAGTTTCCATTTCTAACTACGGCATTGCAGCTATTCTCAGCATGGGCAGATAATCCTTTGAGTTTGTTTTCCTCTAAACAGTCCTTTTATCTGGAATGCTATTAACACATTTTCGTTATGGATGGAATCTACAATCGGCTCATTAAGGCACTATTCAGTGAAACGGTAATGTATTTCAATTACCTCTATGTAATGATCCACATTGAGATAAATTATTTGTCTTTTGCAACATAATCCAGAATGTCCACCATTGTTACATGAAAGATTACCAGAGAAGATAAGAAGGGCAATGACTTGGACTCCCATAAAGTAAAAGCATCTTTTTTAGCACTAGTGTCTCCTCCCCCTCAACCCTACCATCTTGCACCAAATGCTAGGGTCTTTGTTGAAAGCTGGCTTCCAATAGTACATGTTTTCTGGTTCCCATAAATTCTCTTAATGGCATTACTATTACTGTTGCCTTAATGTAACAATACCATATATTTGTACATAACAATCATAAGAAAGGAAGAGGGTATATTTTTCAAGTTCATTGGACTCTGCTTGTTTTTATTGATAGCTGCTTGACACAACTCAACAGGGACATGGTTCCTCTGTGTAGAAATAAGCATGTCTGACACCAAACAGTCTTTTTTGCATGAAATATATTATTTCAATGTAGAAAAATTTTGTAGACAGAAAATGCAGTTTTTATGCAAATTTTAATTTTTCACATAGAAAATGCTGTTTTCTATGCAAAAAATGCTGGTTTATTTTTTTTTAATTAATTTCATTACACGCTTTCACTACATTAAAAAAACTCTAGAAAATTAGAAAAAGAAAAAGAGGGGAAAAGAAGGAAAGTGTCAGATCCTGTTTGACCTTGGGGTGCTTCCAAAATTCACAGAACTGCGTGCCAAAGTGGGTTTAAAAACCCACTTTGGTGCGCATTTCTGTCCCCACACTTCCCCCTAAAACCTGGGTTTTCCTGGGCAGCTGTCCCCAGGCCATCACAGTACCCCAACCCCCCTCAACTCCCCACCAAACCCCTTAAAATAAGAAAAAACTTACCGACCTGACATGATGCCTTTCCAGAGGCCTCCTGTTGCATAGAAATAACGCACCAGGAAGCAGGAGGCAGGAGAGATTTGGGCCCCCCTCCTGGCATGTCATTCCTATGTGCCAGGAGGCCTCCAGAGAGGTGTCATGGTGGCCTGATAAGTTTTGTCTTATTTTAAGGGTTTTTTTTGGGGGGGGGGGTTGGGGAGCGAGGGGTGCCCTCTTTGGTTATCCAGGCTTTTGGAAGCCGGAAGAATCAAGAAGACCCCATACCCCATTACATCCAGGCTGTTCAGGAATGCCTAGGTCTAATGGGGCATCAAATTCATTCGGGACAAAGCAGGGTTTACCTGCTTTGTTGTTTGGACTCCTCTGGTAAAAGTCCAACAGGACCCGCATTTTGGGCCCTGTCTGAAAATACCCTTGGAAATAGATCATCCTTAAGACGTACTTGGATGTGGGACCATCAACCAACACCAAATATTGTAGACTATATTTCAAAGCAAGGAATTAGCTAAACCATTCCATGAGATTCATGGAGGAGATGCAAGTTGACAGGTTACTTAAAGGCACACATACAGAGATGTGGTGAAGATTTGCTTTGCATACATATGTGAATAAACAAAACTCGGTGGCATTGGAAATCTGGAAAGAATGGGAATGTGGCATTCTTTCTTTCTTCTTTAGTCAGAAAAATATTTTAGATACCCCTAATATTTTGAATAGCCATAAAAATTATTTTGGATACCCATTGAGGAAACCTGGTGCATTTCTGAGAGATAAAAACTGTGGAAATAACCTGTTTAGTTGCATGTGTTTGTGTGTTCAGTTATCTACTAGTGGAGAGACTGAAAATCCTTCCCTTCTTTTTCTTTAGTTCACTTCTCAAGACAAAAGACAATACTGCATTTTTAAAATAGAGTCTCAAATGAAAGCAGAATCAAATGATGATGGGAACCAGACATATGCTGAACCAGGAGCTGGAGAAAATGAAATTGAAAGTGTTATTGCACGAGGCAAGCAAACTGGCATCACAGCTGGACTGTCTCTCTCTCTCTCACACACACACACACACACATTTTGAGGCCACATTCTCATACCTTTTCCACCACTTATATTCTTTTCCTTACGTATATTTATATAGATATTGACATTTTAAGGTCAGCACTGCAATTTAACCACCCCTCAGACAACATATGCTTTGTTTCTCTTTAGCTTTTCCTAAGTATATACTTTTTGTGCATTTTAAAAGGAGAGGAAAAGATTAGTTTGTTGCAAAGTTTAAGTCCACAACTTATCCACATGTCAAAGCAAAACCCACAATTTTGGCCCTCAATCTATACACATGGTCAACTTATACATGAGTACATATCACCACTGGGATTGAATCAGTTTACCTGACAATTAAAAAAAGTTTCCAATCTCTGATCAATTAGGACCACTCAGACAGACTATGTTAATCTAATTGTTTCTCTGCATGTTTTTTTGCCAGTGAGCTCTGCTTTATTGACATACAATTGTACTCAACAACCTATTATAGTAGGTTACTTATTCAGATTGACAGAGGATAGTGCTCTCAGGAAACAAGACTCAAATTGGAACACAAGACCCAACACTGCAACAAGCGCTCAAGCAACTCTTAGCAGCTTGAGGTGTGGGGAGTGCATTGCAATGATGACAGTATTCCTCAGCCCATTAGTTCAGTACCATTTCTGTCCCAGTTCACTTTTTTCAGTGATTATCAAAACTGGAATAGATTCTAAGCACTTTGTCAACACTCATTTCCACTACCCTCTTCCAACAATACTGGCAATGAGGTACAGTAAGAAGATTTAAAGATTTTTAAAATGTTGGTTCGTCACTACTGTTTCTGGCTCAAAATAATTCTTAAAGTTTGCAGTCAGGTTTTATTGATTGAGATAGAATAAGATATTTGATACCAGGAACTGAATTTAACACTGCCTCATGCAAAGCTTGTTCTGTGTTACAGAGCTATAGCTTTTCTCCCCAAATGCTGCTGCTGCTTTGGTCTTTAGAGAAAAGCGCCTCCAGAAATTCAATTTCAGTGTTTTAAACCATCTGGAGCACTTATATTTTAGCAAAAGCAAAATGAAAATAATGTGTGAACCATAAATTCCCCTATCATTCAGTAAAGCTCAACAATAACAATCTTTAAATATTTAACACCAAGGAGCCTTGTGTCTTATCTGGAGTTTGTTTTGTTTTTGCTTTTTTAAGATGTGAAATAGGAAAACTCTGGCATAATGGTACCTTCTTAATTAAGTTTAATTGAATGAAATAAGAAGTGTGCTTCAGCTACATAAATAACTCTGGAGATGAATTAAATCAAATCAGGACTTAAGACACAATTACATTTAATTAGGTTACAGTGTATGTGACACAGATGGCTGATGCTGAAGAAATGCTCAGTTCTCTATCAGATCCATTGAAAAAAATGGATGAAAAGAAACAAAAGAAAGGCAAAGTTAGATATCTATTCAATGCCATTCAGATATGTTTCAGTACATTATATTACTACTAGTGCATAATCTGAATAGATTTTTGAAAGCATGAAGCAGAACCCTAATATTAGAACTTCTTTGGAGCGTTACCCAGAAAATCCTCCAAGTGGGAACTACAAAACTCCAATATGATTCCTATCTGAATTCAAGATGCTTGCAATGAAATAACTGGCTGGAGACCTTGATATATCATCTCTGAGGCTTAGGCAGGCTACAGGGAGTGCCTCTCCTGGAATATGTCTATCTAAGGACTGATGATTACTGAATGTAGACCTGTGTCTCCCACCAGTAGGAGCCAAATGCTTATGGAAAACATGAAACAATGCTTTCTGTTCTGTAATAACCCAGCTGTGGGATGTCTTCTCCTCTGAAATCTGAATGGCAGCAACATTGTCTTCATTTCAGCACCAAGTTAAAACACGGCTATTTATTAAAGCTTTTGCAGGCTAACACTTTTTATCCAAACTATGTGTTTGTTGTTGTTTATTCGTTCAGTTGCTTCTGACCTCATGGACCAGCCCACACCAGTGCTCCCTGTCAGATGTCACCATCCCCAGCTCCTTCAAGGTCAAGCCAGTCACTTTAAGGATACCATCCATCCATCATGCCCTTAGTCAACCCCTCTTCCCTTTTCCCTCCATTTTCCCCAGCATCATTATCTTCCCAAGCTTTCCTGTCTTCTCATTATGTGTACATGGTTTTATTTGTTTTACATTTTTGTCTATTATATGTATGACTATGATTGACCTTTTTTTTTGGCTATATATTTAAACTGTTTGCATTTATTTTACTTCACACCATCCTGGGAACCTTAATTGCTGGGCAAGATAAAAATACTTTAAGAAATAAAAACCTCTAAAATTTAGGAGAGTGGTAGCAATAAACATCTGTGTGCCAGTAACTTGCCTAATCACACTACAAAGACAAATCAAGATCCTATACTTTGCATATGCAGTATAAATCTTCACTGACATGGTTACATAGTTGTTGCATTAAAATATCACCACTGCCCCTGCAGAAAACTGGCATTGTGCAGTAGATGGTACATTTGCCAATGTGCTTATTGTTACATTGTGAAATAGGGAATGCACAATGGTTATTTTTGCAGTCCCTATGAATGAAGTAGTATATTGAAGACCTACACAAAGCATTATGCACCAAACAAGAATGTGCAAGGCTGGAATCCTGCTGGTTAATGCAAGTAGGGTGTGGACTCATTTAGTCAATTGTTGAATTATGAGCTAAGTTTAACTCAGTGATTCTCAACCTTTGGGTCCTCAGATGTGTTGGCCTTCAACTCCCAGAATCCTAACAGCTGTTAAGCTGGCTGGGATTTCTGGGAATTGTCGGCCAAAACACCTGGGGACCCACAAGTTGAGAACCACTGATCTAACTGATTCAATGGCTGTACCCTAGCTGTGACTAACAATAGGATTTAGAGCCATGTGGAGTGGTTACACATGTAGAACTCTGCTTTTCCAGCCATGACCCGAATGTGCCCAAAAAGGCATAACTACATAAATGTAAAATGACTTATAAATATGTATGACACCAACTGAATTCTGGTCGCATCATTTTTTTTTACTCATTTCGTTTTCAGGCCCAATCTAGTTTCCCAAGAAAACTCCCCATTGGCCCAAGGCCATTTCACAAGGGAACTTGAACTTTCATTTACCCCACTTTCCCCCTATTGCCTGGAAATGAGCACAGGAATCCAAAACATTGGCCTAATCTGCCTGCAACTCTCTCCGATTACTCACAGACTCCTCACTTTGAAACCCATCAATCCCCTCTTCCTTTGAAACATTGCAAAAATTCTCTGCTGCTTGCTGGGCTACAACAGTAATGTAGCTAGGTGTACTTATTTGTTGTGGTACTATAGTATTTGTTGTTTATTCGTTCAGTCGCTTCCGATTCTTCATGACCTCATGGACCAGCCCATGTCAGAGCTTCCAGTCAGCCGTCACTGCCCCCAGCTCCTGCAAGGTCAAGCTAGTCACTTCAAGGACACCATCCATTCATCCATCCATCTTGCCCTTGGTCGGCCCCTCTTCCTTTTTCCTTCAATTTTCCCAAGCATCATGATCTTTTCCGAGCTTTCCTATCTTCTCTTTATGTGGCCAAAGTACTTCAAGTTATAATAATGCTGGATTTCTTTTTACAAACTCACAAAATGCTTGTGTTCACCATAATTTTTCAGACACAGAAAATCGCTTCCATTTTTTCTTTCCTCACCACTATTTATGCTAAGGCACATAAAATATAAGTAGCTTCTAGAGACGCAGGCATATGGCACTTGGCACACATCCAGATGATCCAGTGCCATGGGATTATCCATATCTTATTATTCATAATAAGACATGAAGATGGACTCAATCTAAAGAGTAGACAAGAAGAAGCACAAGGGTCATCAACTGAATTATTCCTACTTTAAATTATTTTGACTGATTTTTTATTTTTCCTGTGTGTCATTAACCAAGCTATAGCCATAATTTCTACAGCACTTTCCAGAGTACAAAGTAATTCACAGTTCTCCAAGCATTTATCCTCTGCCAACCTATGATGTAGTTTAGATTGAGAAAATAGTAGCTTACCCAAGCTTTATAGGTAACAAGGGATATACTCCTAACCTCCTAGATAGAAATACAATACTGTATCTGTCACAATGCATAATGAATAATATAGGGCAATTTTGGGTAGTGGCTAAATTTAGGTGAAAATGTAAGGAGACCAATTATGTCTTCCAGTCTTACACGACACACTGCAAGATGTAAGGCAGCCCAAAAATGAGGAACCACACCAATATTTTGACAGTTGTACCAAAATAGTGTGAATTTTCAGATGTTATGCCATACTCCTTCCTCTTTTTTCTTTGATGACGCATATATAAAACAAGACAGACATAAATTGTATCTTTTATTTACCCCAGTATTATTACTTAAGTTTTAAAAATAGACTTTTCAGCAGTTTATAATAATGGAAATTTGCTTCAATGGCCTATTGGACTTGTATCTTTTTACTGAATTCAGTTCATAAATGGCTCTGTTGTTGATAGGAGGGGTACCATTCCCCACTTTATGATGCTCATTCCATTTATTCCTTGTTGTTTTGTGCCCGACTTGATATAATCCCAAGGCGAAGCTATCAATGTTTTCTTGGGAAGATTTGTTTATGGGGGCCTTTTCTTTTACCTTTCTCTGAGGCTGTGAGTGGATTTCCACTGACTCAATAAACCGGGGCTGACCCAGCATGGTGTACACTGAATAGGCCTCATCATGGGCCAGACAGGCACTCCCTCAGCCACTGCAGGGATGAGAGTGAGTCCTGATCACCCAGTGGCACTAAAAAATGGACAGGCAGCCTCCCATATTCTGTGTCACCATATCATCCCTTATTCCATGTCAGCACAGTCCTACAGTCCTGTGACACCAGTGTGACTGGGTGAATGGGAGAGAGTAGGAGCCCCTTTCATTCCCCCTCCCATCCCTGATTGCCCTGTCACCCCAGGTGACATCACTGCAAGTGATGGCCAACAGATGGCACCTATGACGGTAATTGCTTGGGAAACATGAGGTAGCAGCAGAAACAGTTGTGGCCGGTTTTATTCTGGAACTTGCTCAATTGGTCAGATAGGCCCAAAGTCAGGGTTAGATTTCAGACTATCCCCATGACTTTTGTTAATGTGGGGCAAGCATCCATCGGGTGGATGTCTGTGTTATCTTGGATCTGGTCCATGTGGCATAAGGGTTCTGGGTATGAAAAAATTTCAAGCTCTCACTCTACATTGTTGCAAATTTAATTGGGAGATCCTTACTATGGGGAAATTCCTCCATTATATTCCGGCCACATGACCTAGGAGGTGTCTACGGACAACGTTGGCTCCTCAGCTTAGAAACTGAGATGAGCACCAACCCCCAGAGTCGGATGCGACTAGACTTATTGTCAGGGAAAACTTTATGTTTGCTTTTATCCAGCTTTTTCAAAAAAAAATGTTTCAAAAATATTTAAAAATATATGTTTCAAAGAGATTTAAAAATATATGTTTAAAATCTAAAACGGAAGTCATACCAAATGCAATTTATATTTCTATACATTTTCAACAATTACAACCTTGTTTCAATGCTGATCCTGAACACAGAAGGTCCTTCATACCCCAACTGAAGTATCGTTTAGGTTAATACCTAAATGGAACAACGTTTGGTAGGATTAAGAATTCTAGAAAGGTACAAACTCTGAAAACTCTGACTCAAATGGACCTGAAAAAGAGATAGAAATTATTAGTGAATTAGCTTGTGCATTTCTGTAGTCTTGTAACCAGTAGAATTGAAGCAGTGCTAGCAGGTCTCAGGGCATTTCCAGATAGCAGAAAAGTCTGCTTCGACCCTAGTTTTAAAAAACCGGGTTTAAAAAACCAGGTCAAGGCAGACTATAGTCCGCACACCAGCTGTGAAAATCTCAGATGTGCTCCCGGTACCTTTTGGGTGAACACCCAGACACCCTAGTCCCCTCTGGACTAAATTAGCCCAGAAAACTGTGAGGACAACAACACCCTCCCCAAAAGCCTCCCAACCCCCTTTAAAAAGCATAAGACATAAAATAACTTATCTGGCTGGCAGTTTCCTTCTGTCGGCCATCTCCTGGTGCATAGGAATGATGAGCCAGGAGAGTGGGGGGGGGGGGGGTGGGGGGAGGGAGGAGTAATTTATAAAGTTATTTTATTTTTTATGGTTTTTAAGGGGTTTGGGGGCTTTGGGAGAGATGTTGTTGTCCTCATGGTTTTCAGAAAATCGTGGGACTGCTGTCTGGACAGAGGAAGTAGTAGGTTTATCCCGCACCTTCCAAGAATGATCAAATTAATTTGCCACAAACCAGGGTTTTACTGGTTTGTGGTGAATTAATTCATGTTTTTCACAGACGTCATCTAGACAGCCCTGGGATGCCAAAGCATTTCATTTACGCAGATAATGACATAATCTGCCATTTCCTTCAAGTCTCCCTGTTTTCACTGAGTGTACCTCCAATTTTCACAGTATCTGGGGTAGAGGACAAAAATGCTTTGGGTGGAGGTAAAATGTGCTAGTACAGGATTACATGATACAAATCAACACTTCAGTTTGCATATTCGTACTTCCCTTGGGGATGTGGCTAAGCGGTCAGTTATGCTGAGCACCTGCATTGCAAAATTTACATCACTGTTTCTGTCAAATATATTAGCTTTTGAAAAAGCCCTCTTAGAAATATTTCAAATGCATATTGTGCCTGAAAATATATATTTGAATATATATTGGCATACATATTTAAATAATCATGCAGGAATTGGATAGAATAGATTTAACAGGTGAACAGATACGAATGTGACACTGAGCAGGAACAGGTGGATCTGCACATCCCTATTTCTAGAGCTTGGATTGAGAAAGTACAAGTAAAATTGCTACCTGGAGCAAGTCATTTTTCTTGGACACAAGGAGGCAATGAAATTATATTTCTAAAGCAACAAGGATGGAAACACTTTTATTTTGTTATGGTAATGATTTCAGCTTTTTCTAGTTAAAGACAATTTGTAAAAGCATTTTTACAAGTTTTATGCCATTCTTTTGTGAAGACTTTTAGAGTGATGTGAAGACTTTTAGAGTGATGAAAGCAATGCAGAAATAACAACAGAGGCATCAAATTATTTTGCATACATTGTAATGAGTAAATGGGTTTCTTTTTTATCATTGCAATGGGCAATAGGAATTAATCGCTTTTTAAAAGATTGTTTTCCAAGGTTTATTGAGTGGTGGCTGGTGGTACATATGGCAGTGAGATGCTCAATCCAATCTTGGTTTTAGTCAACACTATAAAGATAGTATCTTTAGTAAAAAAACAAAAACAAGGGTGGATTCAGTTCTGTCCTCACATAAAATCCAAAGGTAACCACTTGCTCCTCTGACATTTTTAACAGCACTAGAGAAGGGGAGAATATTAAAACAAAAATACAAAGCCTGAAAAAAGTGTTTTCTAAATGTTAGGAAAGCCTGATGTGGATAATTTTAGGCAAATAAAAACCTTCGTATTTCGGGCCTTAGTCTGTACAAAATTGCACATGGTGTTTTCACACAGAAAACGCAAAGATCGACTCTTGGTTTTAGTCAAGCAATAAAGATGGTAACTGAGGTGCTTACCCCATCTCTAAAAGAAGTTCAGTCAAAAACCAAGGGTGGATTCATTTTCTTTCTTTCTTTTGCGCAATTACCATGTACAAGTTTTGCACACAATAATTCAAAATCTGTGCATTGTCTTAAGAACAGTGTTGTTTGTAAAGACTGTCTTGCAGCCAGAAGAAAAGTACTAAAATGCTTCATTGCTACCTTTGAGAATAAAAATAATAAAGAATTAATACATGTGATGCTTTCTAGAAACAACTATTGATTAATTGCTTGTCATGCACTAGCAACATCTTACAGAGGTCTCTTGGTATCAACTGAAGTTTGGTTCTAGAATTCCACCCCCATAGATTTTGTACCCTTTATTTCCCTCAACCATGGATGCTCAAGCCCCATTATATCCAATGGTGTAACAAAATGGGATCCCCTGTATAAAATGATAAAATCTAGGTTTGCTTTTGGGGATTTAAAAAATATTTTAAATCTGTGTGTGGTTGAATCTGTGGATGAAGAATATGCAGATATGGGAGTGGGGGACTGTACTTAATATGGCGGCAACCTTAAATAGCTACCTGTTTGTTTCCAGCACAAATTGGCAAACTAGATGACAATATTCAAGACAGAGCCTATTTGCTTTAAGTAGAGAAAAAGTAACTTGAAGGGACTATCAATCATTTTTCCACACATTGTTTTTGTACTCACAGACTTTTTCTAACATTGCTTCCCTCTCTATGGTGCTCTTGATATGTGGATTTTGCAACATGGAAATAGCAGGTGATATTCAAGGTGAGGGCCCCTGGTGGCACAGTGCGTTAAAGCACTGAGCTGCTGAACTTGCGAACCAAAAGGTGCCAGGTTCAAATCCCGGGAGCGGAATGAGCGCCCACTGTTAGCCCCAGCTCCTGCCAACCTAGCAGTTTGAAAACATGCAAATGTGAGTAGATCAATAGGTACCACTCCGGCGGGAAGGTAACGGCGCTCCATGAGTCATGCTGGCCACATGACCTTGGAGGTGTCTACGGACAATGCCGGCTCTTCGGCTTAGAAATGGGGATGAGCACCTACCCCCAGAGTCGGTCACGATTGGACTTATCGTCAGGGGAAAACCTTTACCTTTATCTTATTCAAGGTGAAAACTGCTTTATCATTTTTCCATATTAAATCATAGCCTCCTAAAACTGCCTCTCTTGAAAAAAAAAAAAAAACACACACACACATTCAGAAGCCTAAATATATGTGCAATATCAACATCTTATTGGTCACAATTAATGTGAGCTCATCTGGAACCATACATTTTCAGGGATATCATACCGTCATGGCAAGGCAGGGCTGTGGAGTGGATGGCCCTAGTGATTCTTTCCAGCAATATGATTCTATAATCCTATGTTCATGGACACACCAACTAGTTTCATGACTCTTAAGAACATCTCATGCTGTTAAATGCAAATCCTTTATGTTTGCTTACTGAGTAATAGGAAAATAAAGCTCAGCACCTTGTAGAAATACTGTCAAATATGTGACAAAAGGTTTTTTAAAAAAAATCTGAAAAAAATCAGTTTTGGCAAGTTCTCTTTCAGACAGCCTATTTTTTCTGCTCAGGAAATAAGCCAAAATGTACCCACATGGAACAGGGACACCAAAAATAGTTGATATATTTATAGCTGTTTGAATTCAGTGGTATCATATGATGCAATGCGAATTTTTCCAGACTAACCACATTTCAAATGAGTACAGACTTAAAAATAGAATTAGACAAAGTAGCTGATTTATCCAGTTATTTTCTATGCCCCAGTTTTTTCTTGGAATAGTTTCCAGAATTAACCAAAGAGACTGAGCCAGAGGGTGTGGGAATCTCCTTGCATTTTAGATCTTCCAGCAACTATGTTGGTATGTAACCACACTATACATTTAGAGAAGTCTGATGACACTTTAACTGTCTTGGCTATATCCTGTAGAATTCAGGAATCTGTAATTTGGTAAGGGAGGTTCTGATGCAATAAAGTGCAGTAGCACAAGAAAGTGAATGAAAACATTCTAAGTACTTAACTAAACTATAGTTCCAAGGATTCCAAAGGATACAACCAAGGCAGCTAAAGTGGTGCCAAAGTGCTATGATTGTGCATTTTGGCTGGGGGATTTGTAGTTCAAAAACAACTGATTGAATTTCTCCCTAGATCTTGTGTCAAGAAAATTTGAAATTAAGGCCTTGCCAAATTCACTAAACATATTTTGTTGCCTAAGGCATAGGAGGAAAGAATGCCTCCATATGTCTCACCTGCAATTAAAGGTGTACTTAGGTAAAGTACACCAAATTATTTTGATACTTGAGGCAGGAGTACCTCTTCTTCCAATCCACCCTGAAAAGAAAAAAAAAACACTACTGCTGTTAAGATTATTATTAGACAACTAGTTATTTGCCTCGATGCTAGGGCTACAACTTTGCCGTGCTTAATGAAAGGCCCAGCTCTGATGTTCTGGTCTAGTCTCTAAACCATGTTCACTGAACACATGGATAAGTGAAAAGCAGAATGAAATCTGTGCTGGCCCCAGACTTTATACACAAAGGTTCTCAATGTACTAATAGGAAATCAGACGTTTTCTTTTCTTGCCAATTTATAGAGCTCAGCAAGGATCTTTAGAATTTTGTGCTAAAACACCCAGGGCATAGATAGATTTAATTATTGTGCTGCATTCAATAAAAACACATTTGTTCAGAAGTAACTTCAGCTGAAATCAATGATACTTTCTTTCAAGTAAATGGGGTTTCTATTGGGATGACAATTAATTTAAATACCTCATGTTATGAAACACTTGTGCAGCTAGAAGTACATGAGATGTAGAACCGATAAAGGACAAAGATGTACACAACAGATAGCCCTTGCATTTGCACCACAGTCACATTTATTATACTGACAATAGCTAAACCATTTTGGCACAGCCTCGTGCCAGATAGTAGTCTGGTCTATAAAGCCAAAGGCAGTTAGCTGAATAGAAAGACAGAAGATGGAAACAGGTGACAATTCATTGCGCCCCTGAACTATTTTGCAGAACAGAATCAGACAAGACAGAAATCTGTAAAGACTCAGCTTGGCCATTTAGTCAACAAATGAATTTTCCAGCCGGAGCAAATATTGACTACTTCCTCCCTGAATAAAATTTGTTGCTGTTGTCAGTTTCTGGAGTTCAAAAAACATTAAAATGAACTGGAGTGGATGCCTTGAGTTGTTAACATTATAATACAGTATAGTAAAATGTAAAATATAAAATATAAAATGAAGAGAAAGAGGAGGAAGGCTCTTAAAGAATATTTGACATAAGATTTTGTGGACTGCTTCTCACTTGATCAAATTTCTTGACTTTTGTGGACTGTTCACTTCATCAAATGTTCTCTTGATTTGTTGTAACAGACTCTGAAGGTAATAATTAATGCAACAATATACTTAAGACACACAATATAACAAATGATTTTCTGTCCTTAGAACCATTCTCTCATTTTAATCCAAATAGCGATCTTATTTAGATATTGGCACTTACTACTGTAGACAGAATTATAAAATAAAAAACATTGTTTCAGATAATCTGCCTGTGTTGTGCAAGCTGCACTAAAATATCATTAATATAAATGATTGAAGTGATTCTATCATTATAGGGGATGCCATTTTGGCTATTTAAATGACAATACAGGCTGAAAATTGGAGATGGAATAATTTGAAGTGGAATTTACAATAAACAGAGACAATTATTCAATCTTGTTTTCTCCCCCCATCTATGAAGAATTCTTTTTAATTTTTGCAGTATTTGTTGTTTGTCTTGCAGATGTAGCTTTTACTGTCTTTCTCATTGTTCAGCAAGGATTACTCATAAATTCATTAAAACATCAGCAGGACATGTTAGCTACCATCCCAGACCAGTATCTCAATGTTAGCACTATTCTATTCGGATAACAGTAACATCATTTGCATGGGCTTTGGTTGGATACTATTCTCCCACAGAGTTTTAATGAATTATTTCTCATGATTGCTTACAGAAACATGATTGGACTGAACAGAATTTTGGATTCAGCTCCACTGAATTTGTCACTTCTGATCATGTTTCTGCATTTCAAGTACAAGAGGTCAGAGGAGTGCTAATGGAATTGGTGTGTCATGATGTGAATGAATGATGACCCAGGGCTGTCCCTGCCATGAAGTAGCTTTGGTCCTTTTGAGTGCCATGAAAGAATAACAAGCTCTTTCAGGGCTTCCAGATTAGACACCAGATCTCTTGCACTTATCTTGCAGTGAGGTGGCATAGCATTTGATAGAGTCCACTCAATTTGTAAACCCACTGATGCAATATGTTCAGCCAAGATAACATCCAACTACTTTCACACATGCCTTTGGTCTGTTTCTTCATCAAGGGCATAAAAGTTGGAAGCAGAAGGCTAGAACATCAACAACTCCTTCCAATATCAGCTGTTCATGATAACAGTCTTCCATCCAAAATGTGAACAAAGAACAAGCAGACATATTATCATATCTAGTGAAGTTCATGGCTTAATAGGTAAACATATTTGTAAATGAAACAAGCTTGTCAGTCATGAAGGACACGTTGCTTAAAGATAAAAAGGTGATCTTGCTAAATTTCTCATTTGTTAACACTGAAGGCACATTTACACAGGCCTTAAACCAGGTAGAAAGTGGGATAAAAGGGGAGGTGGCTACAAAACACACACCCATAATGTATGCTTGATGATGAGATGGCATGAAAAATATGTGATAAAAAGGTTCACATAAAATCTGATATCAGGCAAAACATGTGCTGCTATGGAGCAGTGTAAGTCCCAGTGCTCCCAAAAATGAGAATTCCAGTATGCTAGTGTGGACTGTGCCAGTGCTTATCCTCATTTGAAAATCCTGAAAGAGCTGTAAACAGATGGAGCCTCAGACATACAGGTGGCTAAATATGTTTTAATATGTGCATTTTATAGAATGTTTTAGGTGATTGTGTGTGTTTTAGTGATGTTGTAATAAAAAATAAAATAATTATTAAATGGAAGCACAAGAAGAATGCAATTCCCATGAGAATGCTCCCCACATCAGGTGACAAAGATGGCAGAGGTGCTGGCAGCACTATCAGAACCTCTGTAGTTTGTTTGCTTTATCACTAAGCAGTGATTGCTGCTAAGCATGTGAGTCCTTTCTTACTGCAGCCATTTATTGTGTTATTGTTTTAGCTTTTATAGTCCTATAGCTTATAGTTTTTATATCCACATCAGCAGTGCAACTTTGGCAAAATGCAGCATATCTCGGAGAGTCATTATGGGGAAAAAAATAAAACTTCCAGTAGATATCCCACTATACCTTTTGTGGTTCCCTTCAATCTGCATTAACCAAACCTTTCTAGACCCTGCAGGGTCATTTCCTGAGACTGAGAGCTCCATTTTTCAGCTGTCCTTGAGGAAACAGGATTTTTAATCCCATTTACAGATTAAGCAACTATCTGGAAGGGCCCTGATGACAGGGATGCCAGCAAAAACCACTGGCACTGAATTTTATCTGTTTTAAAGGATTAGCTGTACAACCTTTTCATCCTATTCCTATGGAATCCTAGGAATTGCTGTATAAATGAAATTGTTTAGCATTTTCAGCAAGAGGGCTCTAGAACCTCACCAAACTAGAAATCCCAGAATTCCATAAATGCACCATAGCCGTTACTGGACTCATAGCACTATAACAGTGCACTATGAAAAGACCTTCCTGATTGTGTTTCATTTATACATCACTTGTCTTGATACACTGGGGCAGTCTGTGGAGAGATTATGAACCTCTACAAAAGTTCTCACTTTCAGTGAAAGAACAAACGAACAAACATTCTTTTCTGTTGAGTTTTTATAAGATGCAGGAAAAGCCACTGTATAAAACTAGCACCTTTTCCTTTGTAGATCAAAATACAGTATAACCCTTATATCTGGAAGACGGAACCACAGATCCATTTACACACATCAAACAATATATGTCATCTCTGGGAATTTTCCAGGTCATCCAGATAATTCTATGATCTCCTTCTGTTGGAAGTTAACCACATAGCCACATTGAAAAAAACTAGCAATGCCTAGAAAAGTATTTTCCCTAACCATTCAAGAGTTGTACTATGTACTCACAACAAGGACAAGTACATGTTGATGAATGAAAAAATATAAAAACAACCCACCAAACATTTTTCATTTTTAGAAAACAAAGCAGCAGCTATAGTAATTCTATGCAAATTGTGCAATTTATACAAAATTGTACTCAGAAATACAAAATCTCTAATCAAGCCCAACAAAAAAAGATCTCACTGTCTTGCAGACGACAAAGATTTACATTTCTGCCTTAAAACAACAACTTTGGGCTAAGGAAAGTGACAGCAGCAAATCTCTGCAGAGCATGGATCATAAACAAATTTCAAGGAATTCTTAAAGGGAAATGTGTGTTTTTAAACATTCACATGGAAATCCTCCTTCTGTTCAAATTGAATTCCAAGTCAGACAAGAGTGCCCAGCTTCTTTCCTATGCAGTCTTGGCCAGACTGCTCTACCATTTCCCTGTTTCGCAAAGCCCTTCCCAAACATATTACAGTATTGCTTATTGTTGTGTGTGGATCATAGGAGTAGCAATGGGTATGCATAGGATTATTAACTAAAGAAACCTACAGAGAGCACAAACTTTCTTGTTGCAACTGCTCTGATCAAGTACCAGTTACCATCAATAAGTCATATGTGGCTCCGGTCCAGGCTAACTGAAAAAATGTGGTCTCCCATTCATATAGTTGTGTTAGTCTTGAACATCAGTATGCAAATGGATATTGTAGAACATTGAGAGAATGAAGTTGGCAGCATTCGCTTTTATATACTTAGACTACTTTCACAGCTGTGCTTAAGTCTACAAAAGCTTATGCTACCAACATCATTGTCTCTGGGGTATTACAAAATCCCTTTCCATTCTGTGTTCTCCCCATGAGCCTTGCTGTATTTTGAGGTCTGCGAATAAGCTTCTCTCTTTGTTTCCATCCTCACTGTTACATCTGTTGGGAACACAGGGGTGAGTCTTCTCAGGTCTGGATGAGACGAGCTTCAGCTGAGATCTCTAAAGAAGCCTCTCTAGAGCAGCTCTGTTGGGGCAGACAACTTTGGATCCTTATCCTGAACCTTGGCTGTGCTGCCCCTTGGTTGGATTTTTGGACCTTGACTGTATCCCTAAATTCCTGGCTTTTGACTTATAGACTTTGACTTTGGTTTGTATTCCTGACTTCACTTCTAAACTGTGACCTTGGTTTGTATTCGTAGCATTTACCTTATGGATCCTGACAATTGAAATCCTGGCATCTGACTACTGGACTGTGATCTGGGCTATTGTTTGTTGTTCTGGAACTGACTATGAACTTCTTGGCTTATCTCCACTAATTGGACTTTTGATTTTGGCATTGTCACCTTGTTATATGTTTGTGTTTTGCACTTCTGTTGTCTTGACTGGATCTTTAAAGACTCAATACTTTATTTTTCTTTATCAATGAAATATGGTCTTTGGTTTATCTTGCTTGTGTTTCATTAAACCTCATCCCTGATCCCATGACCCTTGCTTGCAACAGGAGGGCCCAGCTTGCCCCGCCACTCCTTATGCCAGCTAACCCAACCATGTTGACTGGTGGGAAGTGAAATATAAATGTAATAGCAGCAGGATGGGAGGGACTGAGAATATTTTCTGAGCTTCTTGTATGGCTTAGAAAAATCAACAATATACATTCTTAATTTGAGCAGGAAAATTTTTTTGCCAGCACACATTTTGGTGCCTTAAAAGTTATACCTGTTTCTGGATATATCTTACCAGCTGATTCTAAAAATGGAACCAGCTTTTCTGTGATCAGCTCTAGATTTTGAGATGCATAACATATATTATCTGCCAGTCACAATCTGCTCACTCATAGAATATCATGATGACCATATCTAAACTAGAGCTGATGCAGTCTATCCAATGCAATTATTTGAATTAGTGCCCCAAATACCACCTGGAACAAGCCTAAAAATCAGTAAGAATCTCTTTTAGGTTGAGCTGTGTAATAGTCACTGTGGCTCCACATCAAAAACCCCACCAGTGCAACAATCCCCTTTAAATCTCTGCATATGTTCTTTAAAATTTTCATCCAATCAGATATCTTTGGGCTATCTTTGTCAATACCACAGCATTGTTACTTATTTGGTTCTCAGCTATTTGAAACAACTCCCCCCCCCCCAAGCCAAGCTCTGGTGTGTACAGATTAAGATAAATAGCAGAAGCTATAAATATGTTTTATGAGTTGGGTGGAATGTATCCAGGTGGGAGATATTTAAGTTGCTCAGCTGTTTTGGAAGGATCTTTTAGAACATTTTGCCATAATGATACATTAATTGCCATTGAATTTCATTGATGCTCCTGAGGGAATATATGACATTCACTTTAATAGTGGATAAGTTTATGGTGGTCACAGGTCTTATAATTTTTTTTTTTGCTCAGCTGTGTAATCAGTTCATTTCAAGATCAATCCAAGGAGAACCTGGGTATTATTTACTCAATTCTAGCACTAACACAGCAACCTTGGAAAGCTGATGATATAAGCAAACCCTGTCTAAAGTACTAAACTACACAGAAATTCATGGCTGCATTTATTTTTTTGCCCCTCAGTTTTTTCCTTGGTTGCCCTTCTTTTAGTGCTGTGCACTAATAACATAACAAAAAGCTTGATGAACTAGGGGTGAGTTACGGCAGTTCCCGCCTTGCTGAATTTTTAGCTTTTGTTTAAAACGTAAATTTCTTGAGCCCTTTCACTTCAGAAAATCTTTTATGAAACAAACAAACTGCCTTAATGCTATAAGAAATAAATATGTTATTGCTTTAGCCAGAAAATTTGTCAGGACCGAGATACATAATAGTAGACATTTATTTATTATTTGTATTGAAAAATTAATGTCATCAAGGTCTGTGACTGTTCATGCATTTGCTAAGTGCTGAAGTTCCAGTTAACTCAATGGGACCTAGTTCTAAGAATATTGACTGCTTCTCTTGAGTTTCTAGCTTTTTCTGACCTCAGGTCCCCCTTCAGCCTCTTTGTTCTAAAATTCCTGATTGTGGGAATGAAAGCTGAAGGCCTTTCCAAATATTCTCAAGAACAACTTAGAAACAAGCCCAGATGAGTTCAGTACAGCTGCTCTTGGCACTCCCGTCCTTCGCTTAAGCTTCCCGTAGTGATGGAGGGTGGCAAAAGGAAGGCAGGCAGAAGCTTTTAAGTACATGAGATATGTTTCCAAGTCCTCAGTGAGAAGTCTGGGAAGTGAAGTTTATCTTTTCTTCTAACACAGAAGATTTCCCAGCAGCAGTGGATAAATAAGGATAAGTTTTGAGGAAGAAGGGACCACCTGCAGGAGCAGCTGCCTGATAGAATGAAATGCTATTATGAGACAGGCCTGAACTTCTGGAGGATTCAGGCTTAGTCCATAATGCCTCATTGTTTTCCAATTGTTTTCTCATTGCAACCTGCTGCCTAAACTACAGCTGAGTCTTACATTATATTGTTCTGGAGATAGGGATGCAACTCACAAAGCAATTTGGTTTTGGCTCTAATTTTCAGAGCCTCAATTTCACCAGATCTCCTTTTCCTGCATATAATGATCCAAATTTTTGTGATAGATATTATCTTCTGTGAATAGAGAAGGTGAGCAAACTTGGTTGGTGCCAGTAAATGATGTGGGTATATGGGGAAGAGGATAAAAATCAGACTTATCTCTTTTAAAAAGCAGATAGGGAAAGGATTGCACAAAGATAGGAGAAAGCCAGATGGAAGAACTGAATAGGGTGTTGGAGAACATGTTTAAATAGTTCAGGGGTTAATGTATTATTTAACTGTGTATTAATGCACATCAACTTGTTTATTCTTTTTTATAACTGGGTGTGTGTCTATACCAGTGGTTTTCAACCTGTGAATCCCCAGGTGTTTTGGCCTATAACTTCCAGAAATCCCAGCCAGTTTACCAGCTAGGAGTTTTGGGAATTGAAGGCTAAAACATCTGGTGACCCACAGGTTGAGAACCACTGGTTTATACTGTCAAATTAATGCAGTTTGACAGCACTTTAATTACCATGGCTCAGTACAATAAACTCTTAAGATTTGGAGTTCGTAATATACTAGTGGCACAGCAGGTTAAACTATTCGAATCTAGGGAGCAAGGTGAGCTCCCGCTGTTAGCCCCAGCTTCTGCCAACCTAGCAGTTCAAAAACATGCAAATGTGAGTAGATCAAAAGGTACCACTCCAACGGCACTACATACAGTCATGCTGGCTACATGACCTTGGGGGTGTCTACAGCAATGCCGGCTCTTCAGCTTAAAAATGGAGATGAGCAGCAGAGTCTAGTCGTGTCCAGAGGTGGACACGACTAGACTTAATAGCATTGAGCTATGGCTGATAAAGTTGTGTCAAACAGCACCTTGTGCCTGGCTGTTTCTGTTAAGTCCCAGAAAATAGTTTAGTCATGCTTAGCCCAGGGAACCCACTGAGCAACACACCCATTGGTTCTCATAGGGGGCACTCGAGGCTCAAGTACCAGGTCCAGGGAAGGAATTTGAGGGGAAATAGGGCATGGTGGATAGCAAGAACCCATGAGTTTGGAGTTGCAAAGCCAGTCTGGAGAGGGGATATGTCATATCTTCCAATTACTGATATCTCAGTGTGTATATAATTGGAGGAATTCTCCTATGCCTTTTCCTCCTCTTATAGGAAGCCTGGCTGACAATATGCAGCAGGATGGAAAAAAGAAATGGAGCTTCGGACTGACAGCCATCCTTTATGACCCCAGGTGGCTGAGCTCAAGCTCAGAACCTCCAAAGAGAAGCTATCTCCCCATAACAGCAGAGATCCAATTCTGTGGGGAAAACAGAATTCAAAGAACTTAGCTGTAAATAATTGTAAGAATCCAGGAGGACTTAATCCAGCAGAATCTGATTTTTCCCAAGGCTACATATAAATCCACGGTCCTAAGACATGTAGTTGTTAGATTCAATGTCTGTCTTCACCTGCTATGAACCTTGTTCACAGTATCCTGCCTGCTATCAGGCTATCTTGTCTTTTCTGACCCTTGGCATGTTTCCCAGACTTCTCTTTGGCCTGCGCTCTTGATTTGCATTACAAAGGGATAGAAACTTTTCTATTCATCTGACCTTGGTCTATTTATTGATGGATCACTTTGGTTGTTCCTTCAAACACTAATGCCCTTGTGACTCTCCCTGCATTGACCCAGGCCTGACTCCAACTCTGTTCCTTGTTGCTCCCCTGTACTGACTGTCTGCTCAGTAAACTCGCTGACCCTGCTAACAAATAGAATAGGAAACAGATTTAGGTACTTTAACACCTGATGGTCAGAAACAGTATATCTGCCTGATGGTCAGAAACAGTATATTTGAAAACTAATGCACCTAGTTCTGTTGATGTAACTGTGGGAATGTAACAGAGTGACATGATGTGCTTGTCATACTGGCACTTGCAGATTGAAGGATTGGTATATAAACAAACCATGTCAAATATAGCAGAAAGCTTTGAAGAAAACCATGAGGACATTTGTCAATCATAAATGCTAAGAAATGATGCCTATAACAGAAAATAAATCAAGTGTACCTGAAATCCATCCAGAACAAAAAAGGGGAGGGGTACATTTATTCTTTATCTCTTCCTTTTTAAAAAGCTGATTTATTTTTTCCTCCATGGATTTCTTTTTCTTACAAATATAACATTCAAAACCCTTTTCACCATCTTTCATTGCCACCAACACAACTTATAATTAACTTATTCTATGTCTGTCTTACTGTTAATGATCATAGATATAATTTCTTCTTATAAGTACCGATCAAATAATCATGAAGGAATGTGATAATAACATTTGAAAGAGACTTTTCCTCAAAAATATGCTTTATCAGGTGGTGGTTTGAGTCCAGAATTTTCACAAATAACATAGCTAATAGGGGTGTGCAAGATTCCATTTGGCGATTCAGGATTCGTGGAAATTCGGCAATTCGACTGCCAGATCACCAAAAACAGAAGAGACAGAACCCAGCTGAAGCCTTAACCAGAACAGATCATGAACAGCCAGATCTTTCAGCTAATGGGTTTGATAGGGCTGAGTGGCACTCTACTTGAGGTGGAGGCTGTAGTGTGTAGGTGCCTCCTACACACTACAGCCTCCACCTCAGGTGGAGTGCCTCTTAGGCAAGAACAGGCACCTGGCAGTGGCAGTTCCTCTTCTTTCTTCCCTGGGCAGCCTCTTCAATCCTTTCCTGAACCCCCCCCCCCCAAAGGAACACCCACTTGAGGCAAATAAGGCCAGAACAAAAGAGAAAAAACAAGAGAAAAGGGCAGGAAAAGCTTCCCTAGGCTTCTTCTCCAGACAGGTCCTCACCAAGAACTCATTTTCCCACCAGCACTTTGTATGGTGTGGGCATTGAATGAACCTCTGTGTTCTCTCCTGAGGCATGATGAGAATTGAGGTTTTTCTCTCTGTGTGTTTCTCACATTTCTTTCTCAGCCAATTGGAGGCCTGGTTGACTGTGTCCATTCTCCTGCCCTGTTGTGGTGTGCATTGGTTGGGACTTCTATTCCCAGAACCCCATCTTGTTGGGGGTTTTTAATATTATGGTTAAAAACTTTTTGAAATTTCTCAAAAATCAGTGGATTGGTGAAATGTTTTGAAACTTGGCAGGCTTACAGTCATAAATGTGGCCTATCATCCTGATAGGCCTAAAAATAATAGAGAAATGAGCTTCTAGAGTGTCCCCATTGGTGCCAATGCACCGACTCTTACCAGACAGAAAATGGTGCATCCCTCCTGATTTTGGGAATTTCCCAGTAAATGGAACAAAAAGCAACCAAAAACGAGACAAAAAGCAGCACATTTTTTGCAGTTGCATACCCCTAGTAGCTAATAAAAGACATCCAAGATTATTTTAATATTTTGATATCCTCTTTTTCTAATCTAATTTTGATGTTATTTTTGTTAACTCTGTGAACCACATTCTCTCCAACAATTTTCATATAGAAAGAACTTTATGGCTTTACATAATTTTACAATTTCTAATCTTGCAGCACTTAACAAAAGATCATCTCAGGACTCTCTCCCTTTCTCTTTGAAATCTTTCATTTTCATTTTCAAATATGAATATTAACAATAAAACTTCTGTAATATATAATTTAGTCTAACATTCGACTTATCCTTTTTTATCCATCTGAAGTGTGGGTAGAGCAGCTGTAGGCTGAACCAATGCTTCTTCAAGCTTGATTACTTGCCTTACCCACATAAAAACCATTCTTTGATTAAAAGTGGATCTCTTATCTAAAATATTACCACTTGTCAAAAGTGAGGCGGATATTATTGCCTTCTATTTCATATTTTGTGTGTGTGTGTGTGTGTGTGTGTGTTGCAATGCCTATGTTCTAGCATGGTGGCCACAATTATTAGTTATTTTCCCAGTCATATATTTTGACACCTACTCTCTGTTATTGTGCATACAAGTTTAAAAAGAGGGGGAGAAAACATTTTGCTGCTCAGGAAGCAGAAGGAGTTCAGACAGCTCTCTGTAAGACTTCAGGGGGAACAGTATATGCAGAGGTGTATTTTTAGAGTTGGGTTGGTCATGCTTGAATACTTACAGGAGTTGGTTTGCAGTGCCTGCAGTCTATTATTGAAGACGTTGGGTCTGAGAGAAGCTTTTCAAACACTGATGAGAATGAATGGGGCTCTTTTATGTTGATGAAATAAAAGCAAGACTCATGCAGATATTGTAGTGTCAGTATAATTTTTGCTAGTGACTGCATTTTCCATAGATAAATGTTGAACAATATTTCATACTGTAGTATAAATGACTTTGTTACATTTTTGGAGCAGTAGAATCCTAGCCTCCTGCATGACCAGCATGTTCAAATAAAAAGTTGTATACTGTTATTCAATTTCTCTTGCTGGAGAGTACATTTTGCACCATGCACCATGCAAAGGCAAAAGCTCCCCAAACTTTGATAAATAATAATGATAATAATAACTTTATTTTTATATCCTGTCTCCATCTCCCCAAAGGGACTCGGGGGTGGCTTACATGGGGAACAAGCCCAAATCAAACAAAGATTAATCCAAGCATAGATTAAAACAACTCAATAAAATCAAACACATTATAGAAAACAATAACACAAAAACAGCATCATCAACAACCAATAGTCTGAAATGTAATGAGTACTGAAATTTAGGAGGAAGGAACTTGTGCAATATATACTTCAGAATAGGGGTGGTGGACAAAATGCAAGAGCAATAATAAATTGGGACTGAAGGAGCAATGTCCTATAGGACGAAGTACAGGGATAAAGTGTGAGGACTGATGGTAGTTATAGTTGGGGCCGAACTTCCTGTGAACTGCTTAATCAAAAGCACAACAGAACAGCCATGTTTTTAAATCTTTGCGTTATGTGGACAGGGAACCCAGTCTAATCTCCCTGGGAGGTGAGTTCCAGAGCCAGGGGACCACCACAGAAAAGACCGTCTCCCTAGTGCCCACCAAAAGTGCTTGAGACAGTGGTGGAAGTAAGAGAAGAGCCTCCTCTGCAGATCTTAGAGCCCGCGCAGGTTCATAGGTGAAGATGAACCTCTGCCTACATTGTATCCCTTCTTTGCAGCCTTTGCCCATATAGCTCTTACTCTTTATCCTGTCCATACTGAATATATATTAAATCATATGATTTCTGCCAGAGATAGCCATGGGGGTTATTGCCTCTCTGGTGAACCCACAAAAGAATTTCCTGGATTTAGGTTGGACAAATTCCTTAGACAAAGGTCAAAGACCCATTGTGTGTATATGCAGACCAGCAGGTGGTCTCTGCTAAATGGGGACTCAAAATGTGTACACTCATTGAATTCCTTTATTTGACATCCAAGGCTTGATTACTTTTGTTTCAAAGTTCCTCTTCTCTATGTTTCCCAGAACATTTCCTCATAATCAAGAACTCACAGTATACATCCAAGTCTGGATACTATTGACAGAGATCACCACCCTTTGATTCAGGGACCCCAGACCTTGAATATCATACCCCATCTTTATCACCCAAAGCTGGACTATTATGCTAGCCAGAAGACCCCTAAGCCCTCCAAATATGGACATGGACTTACTGGGGCTCACCTTCTCCCAGGAGACCCTCACACTCAGCAGCTGATTAGCCCTTTCTGGGCCAGTTCTCCTCCATCTCAGAAACCCCACCTGGAGATAGCAACATCACCAGAGCACCAGCCAATCAGGGTACTGTTTAAGGCCAGCCTCTCTGTTGGTCAATCAGGAAGGAAAGTGGCCAGAGTGGGGAGCTTGAATGGAAACTTAATTGCTTAAAAATCTATGCTGTCTGTATGCATGTTTTATGCTTGGATTTTTGGCGCTAGCCATACTCACATCCTCTCTGGTCAAATCATAATTAGAATCTCCTTGTCTTCATCCTGGTGAGACTATTCTCTAATCAGAAACTCTGGGCTGTTAGTGTAATACTTGTCAGGCAGGACATCCATATTCACAGTCCTAGTCTAAATTTGATCAAATACCTGGACCTCGATTCACTTGTAAAAAGGAAGGAAATTGGTCCTTACTGAGGATGGAGGCTTTTGCAGGCTCTGTTTTGCATCTAAAAGATGCAGAGTTTTGAAGTAGGGAAGGGGGAATGCCTGCATGAGCCCACAGAAGTAGAATAGCTGTGAGGACTCAAACTGGGTAAAAGCTAAAGAGCACCAACTACTATGTAAAAAATATAATTTACCCCTTTATCCACTGATTTCCTGTCAATAGATTCAACAGCTCTTTGAAGGCAAATATAAGGCTGATGTGGCCTGTGATTAAAATTAATTTTACACCCCTGTCTTAGGAAGTCATTAAAGGAGGCTCAAATCTCCAACAGTTTACAGATGAAAAGTAGGATACATGGAGACAAGACAAGTGTGGTGAAGAAGGCAAAGGCTATTAATGAAGAAGGCAAAAGCTATTAATGAACACACAAGGTGAGAGAACCTGCAGCAGTTCTTTTTTTGCCTGAACCTAATGGAAAAAGCAAGATTCTACCCCCCTGCTGGGGAAGTGCAGAAAAATGAGAGGAGGATACGGAAAATGAGACTTGTTTAAGGCAGCTTGAAAAACAGGACAGCAGAGGATTAATCAGAATGGCTAAGGCAACATGTTTGGAGGATATGCAGGTCTGGCTTAGAACGTATTCTTCATAAGCCTTACATCCCTCCCACCCCTAGAAGTTAGTGCTGAGTAGGGTGAATTCTGAATGGCTTGTTGAGAAATGTTCAATTCCAAGTCACTTGTCTCAAATGGGTAGCCAGGGCCAACCTTTGATCAAATCATGTATTTATGGATGCTCACAAGGGCAACCTGAGCATTTAGCTCCCCCATCCCAAGCCAATACTCACTGTCAGGTGTGACAAAAATAAAATGCATTTTCTGGATTTTGAGAAAGCTGAGTGCTATCATTGACTTCATTTTTTATTATTATTTTGTTATAGTTTATGTTTGCTACATAAACCATTTTATCATGAGTCTTTGAAGAGTGGTATATATTGAAGAAGTCTGATAGCATTATGGTTGTGTAACAAAGCATTCCAGATTACAATCAATACATGCACTACCTGGGTCTACAGCAGGAACTGGCCATAAAATCATTGATATGTGATAAGTATGATAATAATAGTAGGAATTGTCATACCCAAAAATTGTTCTATGAAAGCTTCCATTATAGGCTGTCTAAGTTAAAATCTGAGTATACTGTAGTGTTATTAAAAATTAGACTCCAAAATTATGAATTATGAGATACGGCCCCACTGAAATGTGCAACGAGCCCCTATTGCCATTTCCATTTATCTTGTAGTAACTTTTCATGAATTGCCCTGGAATGTTGTCCCAACACACCTTGGACTTTAGGATGTAAACCCATAGTTATTGATTAAAAAGTAACCGTAACCATCCTTGCAGCAACAGTGAAAGCTTTTGTTATGATTTATCAAAACCATATAAGGAGCATCATATGCATCCTCATAGATCAGAGATGGTAAAGGCTTGGACTTCCAAATGTTGTTGGGCAGCCACTCCTATCACTAGTCACTATTGACTATGGCTAATTTTGTTGGGATTCATCCTGGACTACTCAAGTCTAAATGTAGTCAGATAGATGATAGAGTTAGATTGAGGGAATCCTTTCCCCATTTCCAAAACATGCCTAGATAGGATTCACCATTGTTTCCTGCTTCCCATCCTATTTAGGTCAGCCCACCCTTTGATGTTCCTAGAAATGTAATCTCTCCTAGGGCTCTGATGTAACTTCCCCAATTTGGTCCTTTGGAATGTTTATGGCCCTAGAGAAGAAGCGACCAGACCCACGAGGCTGACCGACATTCCAGCTTCCTGCTTTGTTCCAGAGAGGATGTGCCTCTGTCCTCTATTAGTCAAGATGTAGTTATCTATAGAGCTTTGTTATTTTAATCCGTCTATGTGTATTAGAACAGGATAGTTTAGCTAGTTAGTTCCAAGCCTTTTCTATCCATCAATGGATTTCTTTTTACCTCAATAAATGCTTTTAATCTTTAAAGCTAACTTTGCATCCCTTTTGCCTTCCTAATGAAGCAGAGGCCTTCCAAACTCACACCCGCATAAGTCTCACGCTGCTGCAATTCTTTACTCTGCTATTTTAATGGGAATTTGCCTCTTAAAAAAGAGGGTGATTAGAGCTTAACGGCTCTTCCATTCCCAACAAATCTAACCCAGGGCTATTACAGGTTACAGTCATGTTACATGTTCTCCAGCTTTGACATAGAAGAGCACAGCTGTTTAACTGAAATTACTTTACTGCCCAGTCTCAAATAAACAGCATTAAAAAATGTTCATGTGGGTTTAACTGATTTGTTGGAAAGTACAAGCAACTGACTTTCCCGAACAGAAATCATGATGAGCATATTTTTTCTTCCACCACTATTATTCCAGCAAGAAAACTTTTTTCATAAACAGGTACAAACATATTTATAATATCCAGAGGAGTGTGGGTTAAATAAACCACATGCACACTTGTATGCAATCACTAAGAATAATCTAATATAGGTAATTGGAAACAAACTGGAGAGAATGATATTAATCTCTCCACCTAGGTGTCACTTTGAGGAAGCTTTGAAACAGTGCATCTGGGCCTCGTTGAAAGATTCCATTTTCAGCTTATTTCATCAGACCTTCTTATTTGAGGAAGTGGAAAAATATGAAATGCCAACATGAAAGAAGCTCCATGCAGCATCTGTCACATTAAAGGGACTATGTTTTAAAAAAAAGAAAAGAGGGTGAAAAGCATCCATCATGGGATTTGCTGGTTAATTCCAGGAAAGGATAGCTTCCTCTCGCCTAGAGAGAAAATGATTAACAAGGCAATGCACATATACATACACAGAAGCAATGAGAATACATTTCTGTCTAGCTTCAAATAAACAGGATTCCATGATATTGGATTGCCAGTTAAAAATACTCCTGTGATATATAACCTAGTGGCATAGCAGGTACGACAGTCTCAGTTCATAAAGCTGGCTGAACAAACTCTTTTTCCACAATTAATATTCATTTAAAGGAGACAAAATGAGCTCCATATAAAATCCTGCAGAGGCCATGAATGGCTTTTGAAGCATCATTGCAGGTAATTGTACATTGGCCATAATCAACAATACATCTTCAAGACATTTTAGCTAGTAATGACATTATCAGATAGAAATTCAATTAGCCCAGCAAGAATATACCTTCATCTCTATAATAACTATGATTTTAAACATTATGAATCCTCCTCCGCCCTTCCCATTATATACTCTTCTAGCTGCAGTGCATTCTTGGCAAGGTTGTAAGGCCAGCTCACTTAAAATAGGCATTAATCTTTTTTGATGGAAGACATGGAAGGAACTTCAAATCTTTTTCATGGTGCCAACAAAAGCAAAATAAATGAATTTGCTTTAAACATGTTCATGCCCAGATTTAAATAGGGCACTACAGCTGGCAGTACCGGCTTTACCATTAAGAAAATGGGGCATTATCTCAGATGCCAGATTTAAGATGTATAAATAGGCAAGAAAAATTCACTCATTCATTGTAGCAATTGTTTTATTTTTGCTGGTGCTGATGGGGAAATGTATGAATCAAATTTTCAATATCAGTGGTTCAGCATAGATAGTTTTCCACACAAAGACTATCTCAATGGCATGACACAGCATTTCTTAGTGACTTTTTGCTGGGGTGGTTGCTGGAGTAGTGAAGCTGACCTGCTTCATGTGAGAAGGACTAATTATCCTCTTGTCCTGACACTAGGGAGACAACCTAGTTTCCTCCAGAAGATAATTCCAAATGGAGGAACCAGCAGCCACTGGGAAGCTATTTCTTGTATCATCTACAAGCAAGCCCATGATGTTGATGAGACAGAGAGAAACCTTCCCCCAATCTTTCAGAGGGCGCTTCCAGACAGCCCTAAAACCTGTGCTGAACTTAACCTGCTTTGACGCGGGTTCCAGTTCCCACTCCCCAACCCCTACATGCCGTTCCAAGTTAAATTGAGACAGCACGAAGCCACCCCAAAGCCCCTATTTACCCCCTAAAACTTACCTTAAAAAGGTCCATGGTAGCCATGAAGCCTCTCCTCCTGTCCTCCTGGCACAAGAAAATGACAGTTGAGGAGATGGGAGGGATGAGGATGAAAATCCCGGTCTCCTCACATGTCATTTTTTTTTGTGCCAGGAGGATGTGAGGAGAGGCTTCATGGCTGCCTCTTTTTTAGTAAGTTTTAGGGGATAAATCAGGGGCTGGGGGAGGGTGTGGGTGCTTTTCTGCACCTTTGAACTCCAGGAGCCAAAAGGTGCAGGATGGCTGTAAAAATTGACCCCCGGGGAAACGCATGATGTGTCCCAGGAATCAGTCCCCTCAGGCCCAATACCTCATTAGACCTGGGCCTTTCAGGAAGGCCAGATCTAATGAAGTATTTAATTAATTTGAAACATTAGTTTACTTTGAATTAATTCATTTTTACCAGTGGCATCATTTGAACGCCTCTGGTAAAAACTGAGACGGGTCCCGCATTTTTTGGCCTGTCTCGATGGGCCCAAATAGAATTCCCTTTACAGTCAACAAACATAGACAATCTCTTGCCGCATAAAACAAAAAGGGGTGAGGAAAAAGAAACTCATTTTATTAAAGTGAAATGCCTTTAGTAGTTCTTACAAGGTTCAGGTGGAAGAAGCTTGGAGCAGGTAAAGCCAGTGTTTTAGCAGAGCTGATGGAATTACCTTAATTCCCATCTCCCTCTGTTTCAGCCAATTGGAAGTGGTGACACCAGATGGAGCTTAGGCCTGGCTTAAGAGTGGAGCTTTAGCAAGTTGGCACATGGACAAAATCAGGTTCAGATCACTCTAGAAAAAAGGGGAAATAATCATAACAGTCCAACA
This sequence comes from Anolis carolinensis, assembly GCF_035594765.1. Lineage (NCBI taxonomy): Eukaryota > Metazoa > Chordata > Lepidosauria > Squamata > Anolidae > Anolis > Anolis carolinensis. Next base: position 258,448,578 of record NC_085842.1, on the reverse strand, counting down.
AATCTGAATGGCTTCAACATCAGAGGAAATTAGAAGCAAATGCAATAGTACCAGAACTTCCATTTATTTATTTGCCTGTCTTTGACATGGCTCAGATGTACTCTTTACCTATTCACTTACACCTGTTCCATTTTTATTGCCAGGTTGCTTGTTTGTTACTTATCCAAACACCTGCACCATGTTCTTAGCACCACCACAGGCAGCCCAACCCAACAGTTGGGTTGTGAGGTGCCCCCTTATGCTGCCATCACCAGTGTAGTCCACCATTTCAGTGTCAATGACTACCACTCCATTCCAATTTGTAGTATCCTGATTCAGAAAAAAACCCATTCTGCATATGCCAACAACATATCTAATCCCACACATAGATCACCCTTATTGGAAGTGAGAATGCAGTATATGTATTTTTATGTCCGTCTCTTAAATATTGCACCTAAAGTATTGGAAGCTACACAGTTTAGCTTCCATTACAATTAATGAGTGATAATGACTTCAAAATGTAATACAAGTTGAGTGCTGTGTAGTGAATATCTGGTGTAAGGAAGATCTTAGAAGCATCTGTACTGCTTCATTGTCATGATGCATGACTGGAGCTGTCATTAGTGTGAAAGTTGCTATCCTCAAATATTCCACAGCAGGGAAATGCAAAGCTAAACCAATCTGTTTCACTACTTCAGAAACATCAATAGCAGGAATATTTCAAGCGAGCATTGAAATAAAAATATTGTTGGCAAAGCATGCAGTAATAAGCCTAACTGCTGTTTTTCATTCTTTTCTTTCTTTTTTTGTTGATTTCAGCAATGAACAGCAAAAATACAGGCTGCATTTCTTCTTCCTTCTTGGTGATATATTATGCAAATCAAACCATTGCCTAAGAAGCATTGCCAAGGCATGATTGTACCTCTTTGAGCAAATTGGCAGCCTTGCCTTTTTTTGATAACAATGACGTGCATTATATGTTAACTTTTTAAAAAAAAGAATGCAAGAAATTCCCCTCAAATACTGTAATATTGTACATGCAAAGCAAGTGCATATAATCACAGACCTAATATGGATACATGACACAAGTTTGCAGTAGTAAATATTGAGCGTTTTTAAGGATACTCTGGGTTAAACTACTTGCCGTTTTAAAGGTATAATTGAAAGTGGTTTTCTCTTTTTGATTATCAAATAAGGACATAATGGGTTTGATCCAGAATCGACCAATTGACTAGAAGTAGCAGAGGTTAGAATCTCCCTGCTAGCCCATCGTTACAAATCTAATGCTGCTCTGCATTCAGGAGCTAAAAGAGAGAATTTAGTTGCTGCTTATGAAATCTTTTCTTTTATAGCTCTTGGGATTTGTATTTTTAAAATGACAGAATTAAATCTTTCCTACTTCCAGATGATAGGCCTGATCTGGATAGGTCCCAAATATATTACATAAGAAGCAAAAAGAAAATCAGTTTCAGCTGCATCCAATGCTTTTTAATGTTTATGGCATTGTGGCAAACTGGTTTTCCTTCTATAATGTGTAAAGTGACTTTGTTCCTGTCCTTCCATAATGAGCAAAGTGACTTTGTTCTCTTTCTTCTTAGTCTAGGAAAAAGCTCAGAAGTCTCCTGATGAATTAGAAGCTCGGTGTCATAAAAGGTGATCACCCACATATTTGTGTAATTAACCCATGTAGTTGCATAAAATGTACATACTAGTAAGTAAATCTGTGCTGGGCTGAGAAGAAATCCTTAAATGGATGGCCCTTGGGGGTCTCTTCCAACTCAATAGGGGAAGCATATTAATTAGTTTAGAGGCTGGATGGCCATCTGTCAGGAGAGTTTTGATGGTGCCTTTCTGCTTGGAAGGAGGGGGTTGGAATGGATGGCCCTTAGGGATCCCCTCCAATGCTAGGATTCTATGGAAATGTAGAATTTATTTATATTGGTTCATATTGGTTAATATGCGAGACATTCAATGAGATAGCTGTTGTGGCTTTTAAAAAACATTTTTGTCAAAACTTTTTTTAAAAAATCCCAAAAATCCATAGATGTATGAATATTTCTAAAATTTGTGGGGGGATGATCCCCTGTTATCTTGTGTCATTTTATAGAAAATTCAAGGAGATAACTATTGCAGTTTTTTAAGTGCTGTTTATAAAAACTTCAAACATTCCACAAATATCTGTGGATAAGTGAAACGTTCTGAAATTTGTTGGGCTAACAGGTGTAAAAGTGTTCTACCATTGTAGTACGTTTCACCCCAATAGCTGTAAAAATGAGGGAGAAAAGAGCCCCTGAAGTTTCCCCAATTATAGTAATTATGCACAATTACTTTAACAAAAATGAAATTATAGTAATGAAATTTTAACTAATGTTACTTTGGAAACACTTTAGAAATGAAAGACCAGTGCCCCCCAGTTTTTAATGACTTTTGAAACATTTTTTTATCTGTTGCACATGCCTAGGTATTGAAAATTCCATTGTAACCAGATAAATTGATGGTGTTATTAAATATCATTATATCCCATTAAAACGATGAAAACGTTACTTTTTTCTGGGTGGTTAAGGAAACTGAAATGATATCCTTCTCTTCCCTTTGGAGGTGAACATGCATGTAAATTTAGAATGAGGACCTGAAAATTCCCTAAGGCCTAAGCTATCAACTCTGGCATTATTTTTCTCCTTTAATGTTATGAAACATTAGTTGGTATATACATGAGCAATCCTTAGTCAATTGCGTTTTTGAACAAAGAATGACAGAGATAATGTGAGAAATCTGCACATGCACAGCCTTAGCTATTTAATTTATGTGACTTGTATGGCATTCACCCAGATGTAGTGCAGAAAAATTCAGTATGCAATTAACCCCATCAAGCCATTAATAAGCAGTAATGTGATGAGAATTGCTTCCACTGGGAAATTCCTACAGAAGTTGGAGAGCTAGAGAGGTATGCAATTTATGATAATGTTGAGCCATAAGCAGACCAGTTGTTCTCTTGCACTTCCTACAGAGCAGTGAGCATTTATTATAAGACCTGTGACCACAATAAACATACCCGCTATTAATGTGAATGTCATGTATTCCCTCAGGAGCTTCAGTGAAATTCAATGGCAATTAATGTATCATTATAGCAAAATGTTCAAAAGGGTCCTTTCAAAACAGCTGAACAACTTAAATACCTCCCACCTGGATAAATTTCACCCAACTCATAAAACAGATTTAAAGCTTTTGCTCTTTATCTTAATCTGTACACACCAGAGCTTGGCTGGAGGAGGGGAGTTTCTAATGGCTGAAAACCAAATAAGTAACAATGCTGTGGTATTGAGAGGTATAGAGCAGAGGTATCTAAATGGATGAATTTTTTAGATAACACATGCAGAGATTTAGGACTTTATCACATTGAGATATGCTCCATTTATATCACTATGCATCCCGATGCATACTGTATTCAGATAGGATGCATACTGACTCCATCACATCCTATTCTTACAATTTGAAAATACTGCACTTTGACTCATCATACTACAGAAGGCTGGCTCCTCCTAATCCATTCAAATACCTCTCTTCATCACTTAAAAAACTTTTTCCTAATATTGCACAGTGATGTAACCTAGTCTCAAGCTACCGTTTTCGCAATGTTTTTAACTGATTTTTCTGATCACGTGTAAAAACAGCACCTCAGAACCATTAAAAAAAACCCAGAATTATCCATGAAATGGCACAAATGTTGTGTGATAGAACCCTTTCAGAATCACATTCAAAGAGTCTCAGAAATTGAGTATACTCTAATGTGATAAGGTCCTAAGAAGTGATATCATGGATTTATGATATGGAGCCACAATGACTATTTTGAAATCAGCGGGTCAAATGTACCCAGAAGCAGGTCTAACATTTGAGGCATCAAAATGTGTGTTGGCTAATGTTATGAATCCATGAGTGGGAAGACAATGGATACCAAACAATAACTTTGTGCAAAGGATCCATAAGTATTCAGCACTGCACTGGTTAAGATATATACATTTTATTTCACAAATCAGTATTTTACAGAACTTTGGACATACAGAGATGACAGAGTGTGTATGACAGAGATGACAAAGTGTGCATGTTTTCCTATATCTAATACATACATGGTAATCCTGATCTGAAGTCTATGTGACCAGTACAGCTTTGTTGATGAGGAATTGTCCAGGGTATGGCACTTTATGACTTAAATTCTAATTGTTGACCCTGGGCACATAATATTGCAGTTACCGCATTTTTATTATATCATAAATGATAGAGCTCAGCAAACAATACAGGCCATGAAGAGATGTCAGCTATGGTCAAGATGGAGTTTATCAGGCTTGCTAAAACAAATCAACATCCAGTTGAATCTCTAATTCTATACTATAGATTACATCTGTTAGCCCTGAGCAACTGGCCAGCTGGAGTTTATATGTCATTTTCCTAATGATCTATTATGTTGCCAAGGAGAAATGTAGGGCAGAAAAGTTATTGGTCCTTCCATCACTTCTTCTCATTAGCTCACCTATGCTGGCATGTGAGTATTCTCCTACATCTTCCCTTTAATATGTCTCCTTTCATATACTGAAACCTGGAATTTCCTACTTGTAAAAAAATGAGCAGTTTTCAAGCTTGAACTTACATTTCTTAAGCATAGGTGTTCCTGACTTGTATGACTTGATTTAAGGTTGGCATCTGGCAAAAAACAAATAGACCATTAAGTTTATATTTTCTGTTGGCCACTATGACTGAATGATAGGGATATAAATATTGCCTATTTCATTCTATTGCATGGAGATAAAAAATGAAAGGACTCCTCCCCACCACCACTACCATACAGTTGAGATGACAAGAGCTTTGGCACATTTTACAGTTATTTTGTCCACACTGGGAAAGTGTTTTGTTTTTGCTGCAATAACATTTGTTTTAAAATACAAAATACATTTCTATATCACTAATCTCAACACATAATGCACAAATCTACACTTTTACTATTTGTTTTTTTTTCATTGCTTCAGGGTCTCTGTCCAACTAATTTTTAGTTCCTAACAATGGTGCCATCATGCCATCTTATTATTATTCATTTCATAAGATGAAACATTCATCTCCACAATTCTCAAATTGATCATTTTCTGTGTTTACTCAAATTCTTATCTTAAACCTTTTAATATTTTCATAACTGATATTGATTATGAGTTAGTATGCAACTTCTGGGTCAGTGTCATCCTGACTAAGCAGTAGACTCTGCCAGACTCACTTTCAAAGGCTGGCATTGCAGCAATGCAGCAAAATCCTTTGTTGTTGTTGTTAATTGCCACCGAGTCATCTTTGACTTACAGAACCCCTATGTATGAGCGACCTTGGAGTTGACTTGTTAGCTTTGCTCAGGTTTTGCAAACTCAGGGCTGTGCCTTGTTTGATTGAATCTAATCACTTTCCAAAGTGCCTTTTATATTGCCAAATAGCATTGTCCTTTTTAGTGAGCCATGTCTTCTTATGATGTGTCCAAATTATGACAGTCATCTTGCCTTCTGGGAAGAATTCATACTTGATTTCCTCTAGGACCCATTAATTTGTCTTTTTGGCAGTCCATGATATCTACAAAACATACCTCCAGCACCACATTTCAAATGAGTTGATTTCTTTACTATCAGTTTTCTTCACTATCTAACTTTTACAGGCATACATAGAAACTGGATATAACTTCATACCTGAGGATCTCCTCTAGTTCATTTATAGCTCACCTTCCAAGTCTTAATTCTTCTGATTTCTTGGTAGCAATTTTGTTAATGATTGAGCCAAGAAAGTCTTTGACTTTCTTAATGTCTTTCCTGTATGCAGGCATTATTTCTGGGATTTTTTTTATGTTTAGCTATAACCCCACCTTTGCACTTGTTTCCTTGAGTTTCTTAAATAGCTCTTCCAAGTCTTTGCTATTTCCTGCTAGTAGTCATCTGCATATCTTAATTTTTTAAAGATATGCAGATGAATACTCATCCAAGGTTTTTTGGATGAATGGTTTTAAAGCACTTTATATGTTTTACATTTGTATATTGTTTTATTGTTTATTACCTAATTGTTTTTAATTGCTTCATGTTTTATTCTACTGTATTGTTGTTTATCGGCATTAAATTTTGCCAGATTTGAGTCCCCTCGGGTGAGAAAGGTGGGATAGAAATTATGTAAATAAATAAATAAATATTCAAACTCCTTCCTCTAATTTTTACCTCCTTACAAATATAATCTAGCTTTGCATGCCGTGCATTAAGTGTACAAGTTAAATAGATAGAGTTGTCAATTGGATGCCATTTGATTTCTCTATATCCTGTTCTGACAATAGTTTCTGGTCGTAATAACATCGAGATTATTAAATACAGTAGAGTCTCACTTATCCAACATAAACGGGCCAGCAGAATGTTGGATAAGCGAATATGTTGGATAATAAGGAGGCATTAAGGAAAAGCCTATTAGACATCAAATTAGGTTATGATTTTACAAATTAAGCACCAAAACATCATGTTATAAAACAAATTTGACAGAAAAAGTAGTTCAATACGCAGTAAAGCTATGTAGTAATTACTGTATTTATGAATTTAGCACCAAAATATCATGATGTATTGAAAACATTGACTACAAAAATGCATTGGATAATCCAGAACGTTGGATAAGCAAGTGTTCGATAAGTGAGACTCCTACTGTATTATGACATATGTTTCTTTAATAAAAATCCATAGTTTATCATAATCTAAGCAAAATCATATTTATGTTTAAGTATGTTGAAGTAGGGCTTAGTCCCAACTATGTGTGCATATGATTGCAACTTGTCACAGCTACCTTCAGCCACATTGGGGCTGAGAAGTACCTAGAAATATGTCATTCATTATGGCATGCAGTCATTGGAAAAGATAGTCTGCATTGCAGAATATGAAACTGAGGAAAATTCTAAATGAAACTCATTGCTCCTTGAAACTTCATATTGCTATGATGGATCAAAACTTTTAAAGCACCAAAGCCTGTTCCCCAGCAGAATCAAAATATTATAGATTTTGTAGGGCGAGCACTGACAAGCACAAAATGTTGGAAAGCTTTGGATAAACCAATACCACAATTCTGTGGGTATTTATCTACTAAAGCCATTAAGTTTCTCAGCAAATAGTTATTTTTAAAAGACTAACTTAGTGGAATCCTGTATTGAGTTATGGATTTCAGCCAGTCCTTACCCCACTCCACTAAACTGTAAAACCTGCTGGGATTGATGATAAAGGAATAGCTGCTGATGTCCTTACCCCTCCCATGAGCAATCTACCATGAGCATGCTGGCACTGAAGTGAAACCTGGAGATGGGATTCTCCTCCTCTGCCTTTTTCACATTTCTGAGTCAGTATTTTTTAATTAATATTTTAGTATTATTTTATTTTTTATTAAACAAAATTATAATTTTTAAAATATTTACGGAGCTGCTAAAATGTGTGTGAGAGGTTATGCGCTTATATGGAAGTATGAACATGGAGTGGTGAACTGGTGAAGTTGTGCAAATGAAGAGATGGGCAATAGTGAGGGTCATGACAGTATGTGGTAATGGTACAACTGAAGTGGCTTTGTATAATTACGTCCCAAGATAGTTTTCTCTTCTGTCCATTTCCCAACACTGTACCCCTGAAAATAAGACAATGTCTTATATTTATTTTTCCTCAAGAAGACACACTATGGCTTATATTCAGGGGATGTCTTATTTTTATTAAGTATGGTACTTAATAATAATTTTTATTAAGTATGAGCCCCCCCCCCAGTGGTGCAGCAGGTTAAATTGCTGTGCTCCTGAACTTGCTGACTGAAAGATTGGCAGTTTGAGTCTGGGGAAGGGGTGAGCTCCTGCTGTTAGCCCCAGCCTCTGCCAATCTAGCAGTTCAAAAACATGCAAATGTGAGTAGATCAACAGGTACCGCTCCAGCTGGAAGGTTACAGCACTCCATGCAGTCACGCCATCCAAATGACCTTGGAGGTGTCTATGGACAACGCCAGCTCTTTGGCTTAGAAATGGAGATGAGCACCAACTCCCAGAGTCAGACACGACTTGACTTACTGTCAGGGGGAAACCTTTACCTTTACTATGGTATAACCATCTGCATTTATGGGATGATCTCTCTGGGCTCAGTAGCAGACTGCTTTCCGAAGCTTTTCCCCTATCCCGTGGTGTTTGTGTGGTGTGAGAGAGACCAACAGACTGTTGCTGGTCAATGCTGGGGAGCAGCAGCTTTACTGGCGTTTGTTGGGGGTAAGTGAGACCCACAGTCTATTGTTGGTTGGTGCTGGGGGGGGGGGAGACCCACAGTGCTGAGTAAACCGGCAGCCATAGCTTTACTTCTTTCCCCTGAGGACACATAATACCTAAAGCAGAGTGTCCTGCTCCTCACTTCACTGAGGATACTTTTACTTTCACTTTCTATGTCTCTATGCCTCAGCTTGCAGCACACAGAATGACTGGGACCTGACAGGGGGAGCTGACCTTGTACGCTACGTAGCCACACCTATCACTATGTCTTATTTTTTGAGGTATAGCTTATATTGCACAAATGCTTAGAAATCCTGCTACAGCTTATTTTATGGATAAATCTTATTTTTGGGGAAACCGGGTATATATATTAACCATTCTCTCTAGAACAGGGCTTCTTAACTTTTTTCTACTTGCAATCCATTTCTTCCTGAGAAATCTTCACGTGACCCCAGGTATATAGATGTGTATAAAATAGGTATAACATGTTTTAAAATACTGATAATAAATCAGCATAGCTAAACAAGCGGATTTTCCCTTTTATGGGGTACAGCTGAAGCATTTTCTGCAGAATCCACCATGAATACTGCACGTTGTTGCTAACAGGTTTTGTAAATGGGTGATGTTCAGAAACCTTTTACTGTGGACAATTTTTTCGTGACCCCAATATTGAGTAAGGGGACCCGGTTTAAGGAATTGTGCTCTAGAATATACCCTAAACTTGCAAGGTGGGGTCACCTTTTTGACTACATCTCCTAGAATCCCCCAACAAACACATGTCATCTGATGAACTAGGAACAATTGTTAATCTGGTATTATCACTTTCTTTCACATTCAGGAAACTACTTTTAGAAGGCTATCAATGCTCCATTACTATGAAATGGTCCATACTTTCGGCCTCATCACACTAGAGCCGAAAGAGTAGGCAAGGGCCCCTTCCACACTTCCCCTATATCCCAGGATCTGATCCCATAACTGGATCATATGGCAATGTAGAATTATATAATCCAGTTCAAAGCAGATAGTGTGGATTATCTGATTTGATAATCTAGATTATATGGCAGTGTAGAAGGGGCCTCATATAATCCAGTTTATAGTAAATAAACTAGGATCAGATCCTGAGATATAGGGCAGTGTAGATCCAGCCAAAGAGTATGAATCCCATCTGCAATCCTGTGGCTGCCTCCTGCAAAATTCTGGGGCTTGTAGTTTTGTGAAGCCCAGGACCCTTCTTGCTGAGCATTTTAAAGGCCCCTCTTCTCAACTACAAGCCCCAGAATTCTGCAGGAGCAGCCACAGGATTTCAGGAGGAATGCATACTCTTTGCCTACTCTTTGCTTGTGGGGCTACCAAGGGAAGTAGTTTGAAAACAAATAACCATTTCTGAATCTGAGGCTGATGACCTCAATGTGCAATGCACTTAACGTACAGCCACCTGATGCTAAAAGCATATCTCTTTTCATTTCCTATTTCTAATGCTTTTATTTTTATTTCATGGTAATAAGCTCATTTTGTGTTTTTAGTGGGTTTATTACTACATCTTTTACTAGTGCTACATTTTGCACTCTCCAAATTGCTGCCATGGATAAACCATTATCATAAGTTAAAAAAAATTCACTGCAGTATTACATTTGCTTTGCCACTTGGATGGAGAATTTTATTGCAAGAAGGACATTTATCAGAATTAATGATTTCTCGGTTTTTCTTTTTAAAATAACATTAAGCAGTCCACAGGGACAAGCATAAGCATATTAACATGTAGTAAATGGTCACTGAAAAGCAAGATATTGAATGTGTTCAGTGAGGCTGATGGCAAATATAAACCAGATTTCAATGACCCACTACATTTTCCCTCTTTTTAACATTACCTCCAGAATAATGCAAAAAGATTCTACTTCTCATTCAACACAGGTGCACAAATGCACTCTTCTCGCACAGGGCAATCATAATATGTTCACTCAACTAAGTCCCACTGCACCAAATTGATCTTACTTTCTTCTCCATGTACTTTTATAACTTCATTAATTTATTTTTGGTATTGATACATCTGTCTCCCTTCAAAACTTCCCAGGCCAGCATACAATAGATACAAATTACATAATCTGTTTTATTTTAAATACTGTGGAAAGTGCAGTAAATTAAAAGTACAACAAACCAGAAAATGCGGTTTAAAATCAGAAGTACTGTATAAAAGCAGTCAGCAGAAATTTTAATAAGTCAAATTCAAAAGCCTGGGACAATAGAAAGATTTGTTCCTTGTTGTTAAACTTAAATTTGGCATCATAGGATGTGATTCCATAGATGGGACATTGCTACTGAGAAGCCCCAGAACCAGTAAGTACTTTCTGTGTTGAGACCCAAAGGTTCATTTGCAGCAGGTATAATACTGGCAGGCACCAGATCATGTCTGATCTTGAAAAATAAGCAGAACTGCCCTGGGTAGCATTTGAATGGAAAGCCACCAATGAACACTGTGGGATATACAGAATGAGTCTCATATTCATGGGAAATGTGCTCCTAGACTTAACATGGAAACAGGAAACTGAACAATAGTGAACTCTATTGAAATGAACAACTTCCATTGTCATAGAGTTGTCCTGGAGGACCTAGAAAATTCCTAGGAGATAACATATTTTGTTAGAGGCAGGTAGATGAAACTGTTGTACCGGACCTGTGGGTTTGGGAACCATACTCTATTTCAGAGGAAGAAACTGACAAAACCACTTCTGAGTATTCCTTGCTGAAGAAAGCACCTGTCAATATATGGCAACTCACATGTATTTTTTTAGGCAAGGGCTATTCAGATATGTGTTTTTGTTTTTTTTGTTGTTTGTTTGCTTGTTTGGCAAGAAATATTAAGATATATTTTGTCAATTCCTTGCTCTGAAATATATCCCACTGCACCTGGTATTCATGGTTTGCATCAAAAGGAATATAGTGTCTAATTCAGGGAAAGTCAGGGTGCCTCTCTATTCTGCTTTGGTCAGACCACACCTGGAATACTGTGTCCAATTCTAGGCACCACAATTCAAGAAGGATATTGACACGCTAGAAGGAGTCCAGAGGAGGGCAACTAAAATGATCAAAGGTCTGGAGACCATGCTCTATGAGGAGCAGCTTAAAGATCTGGCTATGTTTAGCCTGAAGAAGAGAAGGGTGAGAGGAGACATGATCACCATATTTAAATATTTGAAAGGATGTCATAAGTAAGCGGGAGCAGGCTTGTTTTCTGCAGCCTTGGAGACTAGAACTTGGAGCAATGGGTTCAAATTACAGGAAAGAAGATTTCACCAGAACATTCGGAAGAACTTCCTGACAATAGGAACTGTTCAACAGCAGAATTCTCTGCTTCAGGGTGTGGTGGAAGGTCTTTCTTTGGGGGCTTTTAAACTGAGACTGGATGGTCATCTGTCAGGAGTACTTTGTGCTTTTCCCGTATGACAGGGGATTGGACTGGATTGTCCATGTGATCTCTTCCAAATCTATGATTCTATAATTCATTAGCAGTGTCCCACCTAAGTGTTGACCAGAGCTGACCCTACTTAGATTCCAAGATATGGTTCCTGGGAACCTGACACTAAAAAGTAAAAGGTTTGAAGCTTTTATATAACACTCAAAATTACCAGCATGTGGTGACTCCCTCACTTTACCTCATGAGAAGATTGGCCTTGACAAATCTAATTTCTCTGTGTATGCTTTTAGAATGCTAGAGCCAAAAGAGTAATCAATTGTTCCTCCATTTATAGACAGATATTCTTTCAGAATTCCCATAGTTGCCCAGGATAAATGTGAAGGTACTCACAACTCCTCTCCAGTTCTGTAAGAATTTGGACCAGAACTTGGAAATGTTTCTTTCTAGATGGCAATTTCCAGAATTCAACAGCCAGTAAAGACTGAAAGGATTATGATTCAAATGGATCTACACATTCTGGAGCTGTGAAATTAGTAAAACAAACTGGCTGTTTATAGAACTCCGCAGAAATTGAGATAGATAGATATATATGCTGACAAACATAAAGCACCTTATTAATGCTCTATAAAGGATGCAGAAAGTTATACAAAGCTTTTGTCAGCACTTTTAAAGGTTGATGGAGGCAGATCCATCTGGTTGACATATTGCACATTCAGTCTTTCTGTTTTTAAACTATCTGATCTTCTGGTTAAACTATCATTTTTACAGTATATACATGATGTGTTTTTGAAATAATGATGCTAAGTCAAGGAAAAATATATTGCCCATAAAAAAAGCTCTTAGAATACAAATCCAACATTTCTTAGAATGTGAAAGACAGGTTATTGTAGTTACTCTAAATGCAACTTTCTCTTGAAAAATCTGTTCTTGCTCAGTCAGAAGCAAACACGCTCCATAAAATCTGCACCTATGAATTCTGATGTTTCCAAAAAGCAAGTCCTGGTTCAAAGATGGGTGTTGTCAGAACTTTGACTTCTCACTTTGTTATGTAAAGAGATTTAACTTAACTTTTGATTGATAACAACCAAGTACTGGCTCCACTCTGACAGTTTTGCAAGAGCTTCATGAAACATAATTTGGAGAGCAAAGGGTAAATATAATGTTCACTAAAAGAAGAACAAATATTTTCAACAAGTAAATCTACTACTATATTACTTATAGTTACATCTCATATTTTCCAGGCTTGAAAAAACATGGAATTGTCCCTTCAATATATAACAATTCTGGCCTGCTTGAAAAAAATAGAATGAGTAGGGCTGTGGGGGGAGTAGAATGTATGGCTTGGATGTTATGATTCTCCGTTCTTGAAGTCCAGCTTCTTTTCTCCAGTCCTCAGGGCAGACTGAGGCTAGCAATCTCAGAACAAAACCATTCATGTGAAGCCTTTAAATCTGATGGGAGAGAGTTAACAAAAGCAGCAGATTTAAAGTAGGATGTATTGAAGGTGTGGATGGGAGAGAGTTAATAAAAACAGGATGACAGCAAATGCTCTCTTATAGTGAGTTGACAAAGTTGCCAGGGACATTTTCCGTTAGGGAAATTAAAAGAGGGCCAGAAGATGCTGGGAGTAGATGACTCATCCTTATTCACTCCTTTCTAGCTCAGAGGAGGAGGCAGCTCAAGGTGTAAATGGGCGGAAAGCAACAAAGACGTTTTTAGAAGACTAGCTGAAAGAGAGACAGAGAACAAAAATAGCCAGGAAGCACCTCGTCTGGGACAGAGCTTGAAAAAAGAAATTTCTGGACAATTCCCACAATTGCCCAACCAACGTGGCTAATAGCCATGCTGTCTGAAGATTCTGGGAGTTGTCATCCAAAAAAGGAACTTTTCTGAGATCTGCCAGATTGATAAATTAATACCATTCTGGAGAGTTGGCTGCTCTCTTTCCCTGTGCAGTAGAATTTGCTGTTTGAGTGTTTAAGCTCTAGGCTTTGAGCTCAAAAAGATTCAAATAATATGAAATATCCTAAAATCTCTATTAATCTCCTTGGAAAGAAGACCCAAAGTACTAAAATACTGAAACCCCCAAAATTTCCTCATTATGGGAGGGGTATAAACATACAAATCTAAAGTTTCTTTTTCAAGATCTGAATGGAATATAGATTTCAGTCATCATCCAGCCTTTTCAGTAGAACTCAGCTGAGAATGCTCTTGGAGAAGGAGGTAGGATCAATGTGAGAATAATTTATCTGTATCTTATTAAAAGACTATTTCCTAAAGTATTTGTCCATGTCATAGAATCCTGGCATATTGTAATTAAAATGTCAAATACGTTGTTTGCATAAAAATAATAATTAACCAGACATTTTCACAAGGCACACTACCTCATCCCTAACTAGCCATGAAGGAACGTTTGCTGTCAAAATGTTCATCTTAAAAAATGGGAGAGATTTCATCACACCTCTTGACACAGTTGATGGTTTATGTGAATACCTGTGCATTTTATTCTCCACAAGCTACCCAAAACCCGGGCTTTCCTGGGAAGGATGGCTACATGCCATCCCAGTAACTACCAGGATGGCATACAGCCACCCAGAAGCTGCCCAAAACAACCCTTAAATTTTTTTTAAAAAAGCTTACCTGGCTGCCATTAAGGTATTTCTTCAGTCCTCCTGCTGCAAAGAAATGATGCACCAGGAGATGGGCGGGCAAGGAGGAAAAACACTCCTTGTCTTTCCCTCCCTGCCCCCAGTCTCCTAGCATGTCATTTCTTCATGCCAGGAGGACTGAAGGAGTACCTTAATGGTGGCTGGGTATGTTTTTTTTAATTTTAAGGGTAGTTTTCAGGGGTTTGTGGGACTCATCCTGCACCTTTGTGCTCCACAAGCCCAAAAGGTGTGAGATGTCTGCGGGGACTCACCCCCAGGTAGTTGGTCCTGGGATTACCTGGAAATGTGCTCCCACAGGCCAAATGCCACATTAGACCTGAGCCTTTCAGGAAGGCCCAGATCTAATGGGATATATAATTAATTTGGAATAACCGAGGTTATTCCGAATTATTTCATTTTTACCGGTGGCATTGTTTGTGTACCAAATGTGTACAATGCATTCCAGATGGTATGGTAGCAGGGTGGAGATTATGAATATATGCTGTATTTAATAGATGGGGTATCAAGGACTTAGAACAAGGCAGAAAGAGTGTTGGGTAGCTGTGTCAGTAGTAGTATAGAAAAAGGAGCTTTAACTTAGGACCTCTTTACATGACGCTTGGGTTCTGTTCTAGGATGCTTCCAGGGCCAACCGAACCATCACGGAGCCCATCACATGTTGCAGGGCTATTTCCAGTGGGCCTCCATCCTGGAAGCATCTTAGGATGGAGTCCTAAGAACATGAGTGGCTATCTGTGTTCTCATTAGGTAGGCCGAGGCCAGAGCAGAGAGAAGTTGAGTGGTGATGCTTTTCCCCGTGTCATGGGGAAGGTGGCTATGCAGGCAATGTGGGTTGTGGGAAGATGGTTTCCCCCGCTGCCTGCTGAATTTGTCCTGCTGCCCACAGATGCCCTCACTGACCCCCCAGCTTGAGGACAATGTGATGAGGTCCTTAGACAAGGTACAAAGACATAAATCTGGAACAAGAAGGTTGGAAGATAAGGAAGTTATCTATAGCCTTAACTCACCAAGCTGCAAGTCTGTGCTGGTAACTACCTGGGGGAGCTTTGTAATACATCATCCATTGATCACAATTCATGATTGCAGATCTAACCCTATATTCAAATTGTTACACATGAGGGGAAGTATGGGTGAATTACAAAAAATCTAGTTGCATAGCGGGTGAATTGCAATTGAGACTTCAGAGAGTATGCCAAAATGCATAATGCTTGTTCTTCCCCCTCCCCTTTAAACAAAGCCCAGGGATAAATTGAAAACAGCAATATGATCTTGTCATGGGTTTAGGATCAATTATTTTTAATATAGGAAACTGGAAGGGTGCAATTCATTTTTCCAGAGTACAGTTGACTTATCGCCTCTGAGAAATTCTCTTTTAATTTCCTGAGTGTTGTACCCATGTATCTATCTTGGGCTCTCATCAACCTGGGAGCATGAAACAACCTTGATATTTAATTTGGCAGTACCATAGAACTCTATAATTTGGTTTCCTGGCTAGCTGCAGCTTCCTAAATAATAGATTATTTTGATTTCACTTGCACCTTCTCTGCCAGGTATACCGACAACTTGACCACTTAGAATAATTGATTGCACAATATTAATTACTTGGCCTTGAAAGATGTAGATTCAGTGGATAAAATGTCCCAGCCAAATTGAGGTATAAAAATGGATCAAAGCCATGCTATTACAGCTGTCTTTGGAGTTCAATAATGGAAAAAATTAGGAGTGCCCGCCTTCCTTTCAATTGTTAGAGGCTCTCTTCAATTGTTAGAGGCTTATTTTCACATGTTAGGGACTAATAATTGTCCAACAAGATGTCTAAGTCATTAATTAAATGGAGGATTAATAACATACAATTAAATTAATACTTAATAGGCCAGGAACAACGATAGTAAATTAGGCTTTTTTCAGAAGGATACTTTGGAGCTATAAGTCTCAATCAGCAAGAACTTGTATTTGTATTCAGACCCTCATCTACACTACTACCTAATTATCTGTATTTGAACATGTCTCTCCCTCTCTGATCCTTCTTTCTGAATTAATTTGCCCATCCTGAAAGTAGATGTGAACTGTATGACTGCAACCTTGCAGTGAAAGACCTACGCTTGAACTGGATTGCAGAGGAAACCAGGCAGGTTTCACCATGCAGCAAAGTTAGCCAGCTCCCAGTCACTCAAAACTAGCTTCTATCAATTGCTTTTCTTCTTCTGTTTGGTATATTGCTGTTTCCAGCTCCTTTTTTTGCCAAGCTTGAAAGTAGCTCATTACCAATAGTTAATTTATACCATAAGTCACCGCATAATAATTGCAGCCTTTCTTCATGTAATTGTCACACGGCCATTTGGGGCTGAGATCCTTCCTACTTTCCCTCCTTCCTTTTCCAAAGGCAAGGCAGTTTTTTGAAGAGAAAGAGAAATTGAGTTGTGTTTGGGTCAGGATCATCCCAGTCTAGAGTTGCAATAGTAAAAAAATCATAAAAACAAACCTAATTGAATTTGTATATGCCAATTCAATAGTTACAGTTATACTAGGTGAAGGGTAATAAAAGGCAAATAATATGAGTATGTAATATAGCTAGAGAGTGAAAATACTATAGGAGCTATGATATACATAACTCTGTATTGCAAATTTGTTAAAGAATGTATGAGTTTTAAGTACTGAATATGTAAAATTCACATTTTTTCAATAATTTAAATAAAATGTAAAAAAAACTCAAAAAAATCAATAGTTACAGTTATTATCAGTATGGAAAATACTGTGTTGTACCTGTAGCTGTTCAAATTGAAGAGCCTTTTTGAAAAAAGAGGTGGCCAACTTTAATCAACACTACAAATTTGGTTAAATTCACAGGGATGCAAAATTAGAAATCTAATAGTTTAACACCTAAAATCTTTGTTTGGATTTAGTCAGTCAGTCATATCCCACCCTATAGTCAAAGATCTCAGTGTGGCATGTAAGAAAATCAATGTGAAAATTTCAAAACCATTTTTAAAAGTAAAACATTAAAAAATACAGTCTAAAATATACATTGAACTCTCAAAGAAGTTAAAACAGAAGCACTTATATGGATAAAATGATTACACATCAAAGGCTTTAGCAAAAAGTAGCACCCAAATATAGTCAATGCAGATCTAAAGCAGACCTGCACAACATGGCAGTAGTAGGTTGGGGCCAAAATTAAAATAGACTAAACTATTTTGTAAATAAAACATATTATAAAAAGGGAAATTCCAATTAATATCAATTTATTGAATTTATTACTTTTTATTTTTTATTTTTTAGATTTTATTTATCATGGAATCACATTAATGTTAAAAATTACTTTGCTAAGCAGTGCAAGTTTTAATTCATTTTTTATGTTTTCAAAATAGTGACTAGTGGAAGGCAGGTTAAGCAGAGAAATAAAGGGTAATGTCAGACACAAGTTATACATGGAAAAAGCACTTGTTACATCTTCACTTTCTTTTATATCCTATGTATTTTTTGTGGGCCATACGATATTCTTCGGCGGACTGGATGTGATCAACGGGCCATATGTTATGCCAGTCTGATCTAAAGGGTGAACGTCCCACAACTAGGGGTGTGCAATTTTTCATTAGTCCTCGTAAGTCATATCGAATTTATTAAAATCGTATTTACAAGGTGATATCCGACATATCCGACATAGCCCGTGCCAAAAACGTAAGAATCAAAAGTTACCCAATACTTTTTTGTTTGCATTTTGTAAATCTCAGAAGCCTCCCAAAGTCAATTTCATTTTCAGCACAAGCAAGCAAAACAAAGCCAAAAGGCTGCCTTTCCTCTTTAAATTAACCGCCTCTTGCCATTATGAAAGGGAAAGCAGGGAGCAGAGTTTGCTGGAAAAGAAAGCACAGAACTCTGGGAAATGTAGTTTAGGAAGGCCAGAAGCCCTATGCCAGAGAATTCAAAAGGGTCTGCCCTAAATTACATTTCCCAGAATTCTGCTCACTTCAGAAAGCCCCAATCAGGATAAGGGAGAGATTTGTCCCTCTGTAGCAACAGCTAGCCAGAGTTCCAATAAATTGTTGAATTTGCAATGAGGACTGACTGATACTTCTAGTAAGTAAATCTCTTGGCTGGGCTGGGAAGAAATCTCTAAAGGGATGGCCCTTGGGGGTCCTTTCCAATTCAATAGGGGGAGCATATTTATTGGTTTAGAGCAGGGGTCCCCAAACTAAGGCCCGGGGGCCAGATGCGGCCCTCCACGGTCATTGACCTGGCCCCTGCCCAGAACTTTAGACTTAGGGTTGACCTAAGTCTACTTGGTCTTTGGAGGTCTTTTTTGCTTACCTATGGTCTTATGAGATTGTCTAGATGGTCTTTGAAGGTCTCTTTGCTTAGCTATGGCCTTATGAAACCATCTAGATGGCTTTTAGAGGTCACTTTCCTTACCTACGGTCCTATGAGACCATCTAGATGGCCTTTGAGGGTCCTTTTCCTTACCTATGGTTTTATGAGATTATCTAGATGGCCTTTGGGGGGCCCTTTTCTTACCTATGGTCTTATGATCATCTAGTTCGGGGTCCCCAAACTGAGGCCCATGGGCGTCCAAGGTAATTTACCTGGCCTCTGTCCTAAACTTGACCTAAGTCTGAAATGACTTGAAGGCACACAACAACAACAATCCTAATTTTGGACTATTTCATCCTAGTCCGGCCCCCCAACAGTCTGAGGGACCGTGAATCGGCCCTCCACTTAAAAAGTTTGAGGACCCCTGGTTTAGAGGCTGGATGTCTATCTGTCAGGAGTGTTTTGATGGTGCCTTCTGCCTTGAAGAAGGAGGTTGAGCTAGATTGTCCTTGGGGGTTCCCTCCAACTCTAGGATACTGTGAAAATGTAGAATTGGTTAATATTGGTTACTATTGGTTGATATGAGAGAGATTCGATGAGATAGCTGTTGCGGCTTTTTTAAAAAATTGTAAAAAAATTAAAATCCCTAAAATCAGTAGATGTATGAATATTTCTGAAAGTTGGGGGGAATGATCCCTTGTTATCTTGTGTCATTCTATAGCAAAGTCAAGGAGGCATCTCTTCTAGTTCTTTTTAAAAAATGCTTGATCATTCCCCAAAAGTCAGTAGATAAGTGAAGCATTCTGAAACATGATGGGCTAACAAAGATAAATGTGCTCTACTACTGTATCAAGTTTCACCACAATTGCTGTAAAAATGAGGGTGAAAAGAGCCTCAGAAATTTCCCCAATTATAGTAATTATGTGCAATTACTATAACAAAAAAGTAATGAAATTTCGTTTCTCTCGTTATAGTAATGAAGTTTTAACTATGATTTAGAAACACTTTAGAAATGAAACACCAGCACCCCTAATTTTGTAATGACTTTTGAAACTTTTTTTATTGCCTATCCACAACAGAGAAGATATTTGTAAAGTTCTTATATACAGTGTATCACCTCCAATCATGGGCAAATCTGCACTTGTTTTTAAAATACATTCTTTCAGTCTTAAAGGAATTTTGAAGTTTTGGTATAATAATAATAATAATAATAATAATAATAATAATAATAATAATAATGATAATAATAATAATAATTTCATTTCTTACCCGCTTCTCCTCGTGGCTCAAGGCGGGTTACAGAATTATGCCTTTATCAAAACAAGAAACAAGTAAAATTCTCATGCATCATTACTCTCTACTCTCCACTTTGATTTGTTTGTGCATATACACATACATACATGCATGCATACATATTAGTCTGAGTCTGAAAGAGACTTGATCCACAGAGCTGCCCCTCTTCTGGCAAGGTGCTACAGATGTATTCATACCTGCATAAATAAATTCTCAAACAGCCCATTACCGCAGGAAACCAGATGGAAACAATAATTTACATATACCAGGGTGCTTGGAGGCATAAAGGAGATAAAACTGATTGTTTTGCATATATTATTGCATTTTAGTATGGAATAGACCTGTGATTATTTAATTGAATCTATTGTTATGATTGAGCCTCATGGCTCTGTTACTGACAGACGTGGGCGTAAGACTCCTCGAGAGTCAGATACTCTCGAGGAGCGAGAGAGAAAAAGACTGCGAGACATATTTGCAGCACCATCTGACGAGGAGTCTTTCGAAGGGTTTACGGAGAGAATGGAGGAGGGGCTGGTTAGCTCGGAGGAGGATGAGATGGATTGGACTCGGGTAAGGGAGGAAGTGGGTGCCACTGGCCATGATGGGACAGAAGATGAATGGGGACCTTCAGGATTAGACCCATGGCTTAGCTGGAGGGATGGGACGGGATCCACAGCTGGAGATGCTGTTGGGCGTAGTCAGAGGTGTTCCAGCTCTGACGAGGAAAGTGATGAGGAAACGCCCGGGTTAAGGAGGACAGCTGACAGTGATGAAGATTTGTAACTGGCATAAAATGGGGCTTGGGAGCAATTGCAAATTGCGTTGGGCAAGGTAATCTGGGCAAACGCTTGGGATCCGTGTGTGTGTGGGACGCTTCCCTGAAGACTTGTGTGCTTTCCTGTGCTGTGACGTAAGTTGATTGGAATCCAGGGTCAGACGGCGGGAGGGATTGTGTGGGCATTTGTTTGTGCAAACCTGTGCTTACTCTTATTAGCTTGACCTTCCGTCGTCTTCTTGACGGACGCCATCTCCTGCTTTGAGAACTCGGACTGAACTGACCACGGCTTGTCTTCCCCCCCCTTCTTGGACTTGGAAAAACTACAAACGTCTGCTTCTGGCTTTGATCTACGGAACGGAACTGGTCTACTCAACTGCTACAATCCTTGGCTGATTTACTCGTGTCGGAGATCCTGTCTGCTGTGTGTGTGGGGGAGCGACGCAAGTTACTCTAAGCACAGTGTTGGCAGCAGAGAGGAATCTGCTGCCAATTAGTTGCATTCTTTGTATCTTTTGTTCCTTGGCTTTCGTTTCGTTTATACCCAGGCTGAAGCAAGCAGTTTGTTTTTACCCGGATTAAACTCCGGTTTAATCCGGTTTATCTTTTGAACATTTACTTTTGCCCCTTTTTGCTCCTAAAGGCAAAAACTGCCTGGCCCTTGTGTTTTACGGGCATTTTTGAGTTCTGTAATCTAATAAACTCTGTTACTTTGAATCTTGTGGCGTTCTGTCCTTGACAGATTGCCCAACGCCCATAAAAAGTTTATTGCAGCAATAAACCCGTCAGGAAGACGATGGATGAGTTAAGGGCCAAAGTAGACCAATTGCAAACGGCTTTTACCGTTAGCCAAACAGCTCAGGCTGTGAAAGGACATGTTTTGACTCCTGAACGCTTTGACGGAACCAGGTGCAAGTTGCCAACCTTTTTGGCACAAGTGGAGCTTTATTTTTCTCAGCTCAGTGCTCATGCTTTTCCTACAGACACTAGCAAGGTGGCCTTTATTTTGAGTTTGTTGACCGGTCCCGCAGGACAATGGGCCACTAATTTAATTTTGGGAAATGACCCAGTCAAGGACAATTTGAATAATTTCAAAAAGTTGTTAACTGATACTTTTGGGGATCCTCTCCGCACGGAGAACGCTGGGTGGGCTCTGTATCGGTTGAAACAGGGAAAGGGGACTGTTTTGGATTACTTAAATAAGTTTAACCTGTATCGCCACCAGCTGGATTGGGGGGAAAATGCATTCATGCTTTTATTTACTGCCGGGTTAAGTGATATGCTCCAGGATGAATTAGCACGCTTGGAGCCGGCTGAAAGCTGGGACGCCTTAGTAGCTAAGGTGCTGCGTTTAGACGCAAGGTTCGAGGCTCGTAAACACTCAAAAGCAATGTGTGCGCCACCCATGCATGTAACCAGGGCACCTGTGGTGATGGGGGAAGAGCCCATGGAGCTTGGGGTCTTTAAAAAGCTGTCTACAGAGGAAAAGAGCCGTAGGAGGCAGCTGGGCTTGTGTTTGTACTGTGGGAATGCTGGGCATTTTGCCAAAAATTGTAATGTGAAACCTTCCCAGCTTTCGGGAAAAGGCCAGCCCTAGTGCGACGTGAGTCCAACGCACTAGGGCTCCTCAAGCAGTCAACTGAGGGGAGGAAGCATGTTTTCGTACCCATTACATTATCTGTTGGGGGAAGGGAACTTGTTTCTACTTTGGCACTGCTGGACTCAGGGGCTACGGTCTCCTATGTAGATATTGAGTTTGCTAAGAAGCATGGCATTCCTAGAGTGCGCAAGGCATGCGACGTGTGGGTGGAAGGAGCAGATGGGAGACTGCTGGAGACTGGGGTGGTTAACCATGAAACCTCAGCAGTAACGTGGGAGGTGCAGGGAGTAACGGGAACGTTTGTGTGGGATATTACGAGCTTGCCTAGATATGATGTGATCCTGGGGATGGATTGGCTAGCTGTAGTAAACCCACAAGTAGATTGGGCAACACGTAAAGTGATCTTAAAGAGGCAGGATTGTTGCACTCTAAATGTTACTCATTCTGATATGGAGGGAGTGCCTGCTGAGTATGGGGAGTTCTCTGATGTATTTTGTAAAAGAGAAGCGGACAAATTACCACCGCACAGGCCATATGATTGCGCCATCAAGTTGGCAGAAGGTGCGAAACTGCCAGCAGGGAGGCTGTATGCCTTGACTGTACCGGAAAGGCAAGCTTTGCGGGAGTTTCTAGATGAAAATTTAGCCAAGGGGTTTATTCGCCCATCTAGTTCTCCAACTGCGGCACCAGTATTCTTTGTAGCCAAAAAGACTGGGGAACTTAGGCTGGTCTGTGACTATCGGATCCTAAACAAATACACCATTCGGGATAGGTACCCGCTCCCTTTAATCTCGGAACTGTTATCAAGGGTGCAAGGGGCTAAGGTCTTTACCAAGCTTGACCTGCGGGGGGCCTATAACTTAATCCGTATACGGGAAGGGGATGAATGGAAGACGGCATTTAACACGTGTTTCGGATGCCACGAGTTCCGAGTCATGCCTTTTGGGCTTTGTAATGCTCCTGCGGTATTCCAGAGGTTCATGAACGATGTGTTCAGGGACCTAATTGACCAATTTTTAGTGATTTATTTGGATGATATCTTGATTTTTTCTAAGGACGAGAAAGAACATCGTCAACATGTCAAGCAGGTTCTGCACCGACTGCGGGCTAATGGGCTTTTCGCCAAGGCTTCCAAGTGCGTCTTTCATGTGCCTGAAGTGGAGTTCCTAGGTCATGTAGTGTCAGGTAGGGAACTTAAAATGGACCCACATAAGGTTGACGCCGTCAACTCATGGCAGGAGCTGAAGACTAAGAAGGATGTACAAAGGTTCTTGGGTTTCGCTAATTACTACCGGGAGTTTATTCCGAATTTTGCAAAGCTCACGGTACCTTTGACGCAGCTTCTGCGCAAGAAACAGCCATTTGTGTGGGGGCGGGAAGCTCACGAGGCGTTTCTACAACTAAAGTCTAGTTTTCAATCGGACAACATACTAACCCATCCTGATGTTGACAGACCGTTCGTGGTAGAAGCGGACGCTTCTAGCTACGCGTTGGGGGCTGTATTGTCTCAGAAGGATTCCTCAGGGACCTTGCGTCCCTGTGGATTTTACTCGCGGCAACTAACACCCTTCGAGCAGAACTATACCATATGGGAGAAGGAGTTGTTGGCGATTAAGGTGGCGTTTGAGGTGTGGCGGCACTGGCTTGAAGGGGCACGGCACCAGATCGTGGTCAGATCTGATCACAAGAACTTAGAGCACTTGCAAACAGCAAAGAAGTTAAACCAGCGTCAAATCCGCTGGGCTTTGTTTTTCTCCAGGTTTAACTTCAAGGTGCAGTTCGTGGAGGGGAAGGCAAACTTGCGGGCCGATGCTTTATCCCGCAAGCCGGAATTTAAGACCAATGAGCAGGTAGTATGTCAGACCATCTTGCCTACTGCCTCTCTGTGTGTTGTAGATAATGAGCTTGGGTTACATGACCAGATCCTTGAGGCTCAGAAGGATGATGTGTGGACTCAGGAGCAACTGATGCTGCTCTCTGCAGGTAACCGTACCATACTGCCGCATCTCCAGGATCAAGACGGGGTATTGGTGCGTAGGGGGCAGGTTTACGTACCAGTGGGGACCCTCAGGTTGGAGGTGATTAGAGCCCACCATGACGAACCCATGGCTGGACACTTTGGCAGGTTCAAGACCGTACAGCTTATCACCAGGAGCTACTGGTGGCCAAAGATGCGGCAAGACATTCTGCGCTTTTGTGACAGCTGCGCCGTTTGTCAGCAGAGTAAGACGCCTGTTGGGCGCCCTAGAGGGTTGTTATCGTCTTTACCTGTTCCGGAGAGGCCATGGCAAATCATTTCCATGGATTTTATTTCAGATTTGCCTAAGTCTGGGGGTTATACTTGTATTTGGGTGGTGGTGGATTTATTTAGTAAACTGGCTCATTTTATTCCTTGTTCAACCATTCCGGCGGCCCCTACGTTGGCCTTACTATTTACAAAGCACATCTATCGTTTGCACGGAGCACCCGAGGTGATTATTTCAGATAGGGCTCCGCAATTTGTGTCACGCTTTTGGAAACACTTCCATGAGTGTTTGGGGACTAAGTTAAACGTGTCTTCAGCTTTCCATCCGCAAACGGATGGACAGTCGGAACGGGTTAATGGGCTCTTAGAGCAGTATCTGCGTTGTTTTTGTTTAGATCAACCCACGGCTTGGGTAAAGTGGTTACCGGTGGCGGAATTTGCTTACAACAATGCGGTGCACACCTCTAGTCAGCATACGCCATTTGAGCTAACTTATGGTTTTCACCCACGGGGAGGTGTGGCGCCGTCGACCAATGTGGTCTCTTCGGACCCTGTGTACCGCTCTTCGGAAATGGCTGCATTGCATGATGTTGCCCGTCGCTTACTGTTGGAAGCTAAGGCAACGCAGAAGACTCAGGCTGACCGCCACAGGCAGGCAGGGGAGGAGTTGGAAGAAGGGGATTTGGTGTGGTTATCTTCCAAACATATTAAACAGGCTGGGGGAAAGTTTGCGCCTCGGTATTTGGGTCCCTTTCCTATCGTTAAAAAGATTTCTTCTGTTGCGTTTCGTTTGCGTTTACCGTCTAGTTTAAAGGTCCATCCAGTCTTTCATCGTTCGCTGTTGAAACTTGATACCTCTAGTCGTCGTGGTGCTATAGCGGAGGGTATCACTGCCACTTCTCCGCCATCGGGGGAGGAGGCCTTTGTGAGAGGGGATAGTGTTATGATTGAGCCTCATGGCTCTGTTACTGACAGACGTGGGCGTAAGACTCCTCGAGAGTCAGATACTCTCGAGGAGCGAGAGAGAAAAAGACTGCGAGACATATTTGCAGCACCATCTGACGAGGAGTCTTTCGAAGGGTTTACGGAGAGAATGGAGGAGGGGCTGGTTAGCTCGGAGGAGGATGAGATGGATTGGACTCGGGTAAGGGAGGAAGTGGGTGCCACTGGCCATGATGGGACAGAAGATGAATGGGGACCTTCAGGATTAGACCCATGGCTTAGCTGGAGGGATGGGACGGGATCCACAGCTGGAGATGCTGTTGGGCGTAGTCAGAGGTGTTCCAGCTCTGACGAGGAAAGTGATGAGGAAACGCCCGGGTTAAGGAGGACAGCTGACAGTGATGAAGATTTGTAACTGGCATAAAATGGGGCTTGGGAGCAATTGCAAATTGCGTTGGGCAAGGTAATCTGGGCAAACGCTTGGGATCCGTGTGTGTGTGGGACGCTTCCCTGAAGACTTGTGTGCTTTCCTGTGCTGTGACGTAAGTTGATTGGAATCCAGGGTCAGACGGCGGGAGGGATTGTGTGGGCATTTGTTTGTGCAAACCTGTGCTTACTCTTATTAGCTTGACCTTCCGTCGTCTTCTTGACGGACGCCATCTCCTGCTTTGAGAACTCGGACTGAACTGACCACGGCTTGTCTTCCCCCCCTTCTTGGACTTGGAAAAACTACAAACGTCTGCTTCTGGCTTTGATCTACGGAACGGAACTGGTCTACTCAACTGCTACAATCCTTGGCTGATTTACTCGTGTCGGAGATCCTGTCTGCTGTGTGTGTGGGGGAGCGACGCAAGTTACTCTAAGCACAGTGTTGGCAGCAGAGAGGAATCTGCTGCCAATTAGTTGCATTCTTTGTATCTTTTGTTCCTTGGCTTTCGTTTCGTTTATACCCAGGCTGAAGCAAGCAGTTTGTTTTTACCCGGATTAAACTCCGGTTTAATCCGGTTTATCTTTTGAACATTTACTTTTGCCCCTTTTTGCTCCTAAAGGCAAAAACTGCCTGGCCCTTGTGTTTTACGGGCATTTTTGAGTTCTGTAATCTAATAAACTCTGTTACTTTGAATCTTGTGGCGTTCTGTCCTTGACATCTATCTTATTATTGCTTTCTATGGCAAAATATTCAAAATGGGTGCAGCCATTTAAAAAAAAATCATGTGAGAGGAATGTATTCACTCACAGAGCCTTAATGACAAAAATTAACCAACTGTAATAACTTATTAAATTTTAATTGGTGTGACCTACAAACCATAAAGAGATAAATAATATACATGGGTGTGTTTTTTAAGTACTATTATGAATGTTCTGCTGTTCTTGATTCCATTTAAGCAATTAGTAATTTGCTAGTAAAAAATTATTTCTATTTTGGAAATGTATGATAGCAATAAAAGCTTTAAAAGAGGATGGGGAGAAATAATGATAGTATATTAAAATTAGTCTGATGTATTTCACCAAATATTACCAGTAATCAATAAGTCATGAATTGCTGCTATTATTATTATTATTATTATTATTATTATTATTATTATTTATCCAAAATGTTTTGGGAGTATGAAGAAGACAGTTTATACAGTAAGCTTATGTGACATAATGGTGTATTTGCAAGGTGAAAATGGGATCACCACCAGCACCAAAGCATAAACAGTATGCACCTTGGACAACAAGCCTACTCTCTACTTGATCATGTAATAATCATTTTTGAGCAGAAAAATATCTTTTCTCTCTAAAACATGACAGTGTGGAAAAATTAAATAATAATCACAATACCATAGATTTTGCACAGTTTATATCATCTGAGGGAAGTTTGATCAGGATAGGGATATTTAAATGACTTAAGGAAGAACAACACCTAATTTTCTTTGCTTTACCATGACATTTGAATGTTCTGTTTATGCCGAATCTCTCCCTTGGCATCCACATTACAGCAGGAAACAATTATCCCATGACTACATTCTGCTCCACTGACATTATCCCTTTGAAATAAATATCATTTTGTGTGTGTGAAAGCAGTTGCATAAGAAATGTTGTAAATGCAAGTACAATATCAGCAGTGTGGTTTAGCTTCAGCCTCAGGCAGTGGAAACTGATGTTTCCAACATCAGTGGGGGGCTCAATCTGCTTGTCGTTTTTTGTTGTTGTTTTTTTTTGAATGCCTGGTGGTTTGAATTACATTTATGGGAGTTATTTGGTCAATGTTACTAGAAAATGGGTTGTTGGTCCACTACAGTACTTAACCAAACATATGTCCAACTGAAGCACTGATAGGTGACAACTCTGCTATAGATTATGATGAAAATTTTAAAAAACGGATCCCCCACAGCACTGGGGCCAAATATCACCCCATACTACGGGTGATCATTGAGGGCCTTCACCTAAAAGATAAGTCAGATAGTGCCAGTTCTGCAAGGGCAAATGCCCAGAAGCATAGAGTTTTTAGGGAATTCAAAGAATCCATGCACTCTTGTTACAAGTTCATCCATGACTGTGATAATTACCTGATATCTAATCACCACATGTCCTGCTCTCAGAACAAAGGCAGAAATCATTACTTTTGAAATATCCAACTCTCTTCCCTATCACCAATCACTAAAATAAAGAATATAAAGGCCAACACTTCCACACAGATGACAAAGATCTCCAAATGAATTTTTTTGCTGGGAATCATGTGCTCTAAAATACAAGACTACTTGTATATTTTGGACTGAGCTCTTTAAAAGCTGAGAATCATGGAGTGCCCATCACTCCAGAAAATTAAAGAATGCCCCAAAATGTAGCAACATGGTAGAAAAATTCTGAAAAGATATTAGAAACAGGTGGATTTAGAAGTTATTCAAGTAGACTGAGCTCTTTTTTTACCATAATGATGACTATGACATGTATAAAATTTTGCTCAGTTGATTGTAGCTTCAGTAGTTTTGGTGTCATGGCAAGTCCTTGGCAAATACTCTTATTGGCTCTGGGTGGGATCCATTTTGAAAGTAGCAGGTAGGTCTATTGGTTCCCAAGTGATCAGGAACTCCTTAAGGCCTTGGTTCTGACTTTGATAGTTTGGGAGGGTCCACATTTCAACCACATTAGAACCATATCTTTACAAGGTGGTCTGGAGGGGTTTGCTAAGTAAATGGACTGATAGTTTCTTTATGGATCCTAGATGATTTCCCTATATGGTATCTAACTCTATGGAAACTGCCTCCAGTAAAGCATACAATTTCCTTGTTTAAAAAGCTTAATTGGATACTGTTTTGTCTCTGAGCACATTTCAAAATGCTGTTCATGACCTAAAAAGCCATATACAACTTGGGTCCAAACTATCTGAAAACCTTATTTCCTCATATGAATCTGCCATTGGCTCTAAGATGGTCAGTCACACCACTATTACAGACTCACTTTTTGTGGACACCGGAGTCTTCTCAGTGGTTGCACCCAGTCTCTGTCACTATTTTTTTACCCAGGGTTTTGATTTATACATGGGCTTTTTATTGGGGATGTTTGGTTTATCATTTTCAAATTTTGTATGTTTTTAACTGTAAATGTTTCTGATATGCTGTCTTTGGAAACTGGGCAGCATATAAATGAAATGAAATGAGTTGTAGCTATTTGTAACTCATTCAAGTCATTCCTGCCCTGTGGGTTTTGCCACCTCTTTTTCCCAGAAGCCATTACTGGTAGAATTCAAGGTTTTATTGGCCTTGCTGCAGCTCTTACCTCTGATTCTTCAGCTTTATATCCTGGATCACCTTGAATTCTGGCTTGTCCTTCAGCCTTGTGTAATTGAATGCTTGTCCACCTCAAATTTGAAATGCTTCATAAGGGAACAAAATGTTTCCATGCAGGCAAATGTACACCAGGCAATGTCAATTTTTATATATGTTTTGTACGACTATTTCACTTTGCAGGACTCACAGCTGCACAAGTGAAAAGAAAGTGTGTGATAGCACACAGACCAGCTCCCCAATGGAACTAAGGTGGAAAATGTTATAGACAAAACAATTCTGTGTGAATATTAACCTGATTTGTAATTGAGCAGCACATCTATTTTCCTACTGTTAACCACCAAATGAACCATGCCCACAAGTGTTGGACACTTTCCATCATAGGAAACTATCAAGGATAATCTTACTTTTAAAGATCAGGAGAGAGGTAGACAAACAACTCCTAATGCTACAGAGAAGAGGCTTAATGAAACAGAAATGGTTTTTTTTAAAAAAAAAATTATCTGCATTATATCATCTATTTAGTCTTTTTCATTTCTTGCTGTTAGGGTTGTAGGCTCTCCGGTTTATTCCATTTGAATATGGTATATAGTCCTATAGCACTATAGAACATGTACTTTTAAAATAGTTTGTAAAGGCACTATCAAGATGGGAGGGCAGAAATGATCCATTTTCTGGGTGATAGTTGAAGGAGAGATGTGTCATTAATTGTTATGATTGAGCCTCATGGCTCTGTTACTGACAGACGTGGGCGTAAGACTCCTCGGGAGTCAGATACTCTCGAGGAGCGAGAGAGAAAAAGACTGCGAGACATATTTGCAGCACCATCTGACGAAGAATCTTTCGAAGGGTTTACGGAGAGAATGGAGGAGGGGCTGGTTAGCTCAGAGGAGGATGAGATGGATTGGACTCGGGTAAGGGAGGAATTGGGGGCCACTGGCCATGATGGGGCAGAAGATGAATGGGGACCTTCAGGATTAGACCCATGGCTTAGCTGGAGGGATGGGACGGGATCCACAGCTGGAGATGCTGTTGGGCGTAGTCAGAGGTGTTCCAGCTCTGACGAGGAAAGTGATGAGGAAACGCCCGGGTTAAGGAGGACAGCTGACAGTGATGAAGATTTGTAACTGGCATAAAATGGGGCTTGGGAGCAATTGCAAATTGCGTCGGGCAAGGTAATCTGGGCAAACGCTTGGGATCCGTGTGTGTGTGGGACGCTTCCCTGAAGACTTGTGTGCTTTCCTGTGCTGTGACGTAAGTTGTTTGAAATCCAGGGTCAGACGGCGGGAGGGATTGTGTGGGCATTTGTTTGTGCAAACCTGTGCTTACTCTTATTAGCTTGACCTTCCGTCGTCTTTCTGACGGACGCCATCTCCTGCTTTGAGAACCCGGACTGAACTGACCACGGCTTGTCTTCCCCCCTTCTTGGACTTGGAAAAACTACAAACGTCTGCTTCTGGCTTTGATCTTCGGAACGGAACTGGTCTACTCTACTGCTAAAATCCCTGGCTGCGTCTGCTCGTGTTGGAGATCCTGTCTGCTGTGTGTGTGTGTGGGAGCGACGCAAGTTACTCTAAACTCAGTGTTGGCAGCAGAGAGGAATCTGCTGCCAATTAGTTGCATTCCTTGTATCTTTTGTTCCTTGCCTTTCGTTTTGTTTATACCCAGGCTGAAGAAAGCAGTTTGTTTTTACCCGGATTAAACTCCGGTTTAATCCGGTTTATCTTTTGAACGTTTACTTTTGTCCCTTTTTGCTCCTAAAGGCAAAAATTGCCTGGCCCTTGTGTTTTTACGGGCATTTTTGAGTTCTGTAATCTAATAAACTCTGTTACTTTGAATCTTGTGGCGTTCTGTCCTTGACAGATTGCCCGACGCCTATAAAAAGTTTATTGCAGCAATAAACCCGTCAGGAAGACGATGGATGAGTTAAGAGCCAAAGTAGACCAATTGCAAACGGCCTTTACCGTAAGCCAAACAGCTTTTGCTGTGAAAGGACATGTTTTGACTCCTGAACGCTTTGACGGAACCAGGTGCAAGTTGCCAACCTTTTTGGCACAAGTGGAGCTTTATTTTTCTCAGCTCAGTGCTCATGCTTTTCCTACTGACACTAGCAAGGTGGCTTTTATTTTGAGTTTGTTGACCGGTCCCGCAGGACAATGGGCCACTAATTTAATTTTGGGAAATGACCCAGTCAAGGACAATTTAAATAATTTCAAAAAATTGTTAACTGATACTTTTGGGGATCCTCTCCGCACGGAGAACGCTGGGTGGGCTCTGTATCGGTTGAAACAGGGAAAGGGGACTGTTTTGGATTACTTAAATAAGTTTAACCTGTATCGCCACCAGCTGGATTGGGGGGAAAATGCATTCATGCTTTTATTTACTGCCGGGTTAAGTGATATGCTCCAGGATGAATTAGCACGCTTGGAGCCGGCTGAAAGCTGGGACGCCTTAGTAGCTAAGGTGCTGCGTTTAGACGCAAGGTTCGAGGCTCGTAAACACTCAAAAGCAATGTGTGCGCCACCCATGCATGTAACCAGGGCACCTGTGGTGATGGGGGAAGAGCCCATGGAGCTTGGGGTCTTTAAAAAACTGTCTACAGAGGAAAAGAGCCGTAGGAGGCAGCTGGGCTTGTGTTTGTACTGTGGGAATGCTGGGCATTTTGCCAAAAATTGTAATGTGAAACCTTCCCAGCTTTCGGGAAAAGGCCAGCCCTAGTGCGACGTGAGTCCAACGCACTAGGGCTCCTCAAGCAGTCAACTGAGGGGAGGAAGCATGTTTTCGTACCCATTACATTATCTGTTGGGGGAAGGGAACTTGTTTCTACTCTGGCACTGCTGGACTCAGGAGCTACAGTCTCCTATGTAGATATTGAGTTTGCTAAGAAGCATGGCATTCCTAAAGTGCGCAAGGCATGCGACGTGTGGGTGGAAGGAGCAGATGGGAGACTGCTGGAGACTGGGGTGGTTAACCAGGAAACCTCAGCAGTAATGTGGGAGGTGCAGGGAGTAACGGGAACGTTTGTGTGGGATATTACGAGCTTGCCTAGATATGATGTGATCCTGGGGATGGATTGGCTAGCTGTAGTAAACCCACAAGTGGATTGGGCAACACGTAAAGTGATCTTAAAGAGGCAGGATTGTTGCACTCTAAACGTTACTCATGCTGATATGGAGGGAGTGCCTGCTGAGTATGGGGAGTTCTCTGATGTATTTTGTAAAAGAGAAGCGGACAAATTACCACCGCACAGGCCATATGATTGCGCCATCAAGTTGGCAGAAGGTGCGAAACTGCCAGCAGGGAGGCTGTATGCCTTGACTGTACCGGAAAGGCAAGCTTTGCGGGAGTTTCTAGATGAAAATTTAGCCAAGGGGTTTATTCGCCCATCTAGTTCTCCAACTGCGGCACCAGTATTCTTTGTAGCCAAAAAGACTGGGGAACTTAGGCTGGTCTGCGACTATCGGATCCTAAACAAATACACCATTCGGGATAGGTACCCGCTCCCTTTAATCTCGGAACTGTTATCAAGGGTGCAAGGGGCTAAGGTCTTTACCAAGCTTGACCTGCGGGGGGCCTATAACCTAATCCGTATACGGGAAGGGGATGAATGGAAGACGGCATTTAACACGTGTTTCGGATGCCACGAGTTCCGAGTCATGCCTTTTGGGCTTTGTAATGCTCCTGCGGTCTTCCAGAGGTTCATGAACGATGTGTTCAGGGACCTAATTGACCAATTTTTAGTGATTTATTTGGATGATATCTTGATTTTTTCTAAGGACGAGAAAGAACATCGTCAACATGTCAAGCAGGTTCTGCACCGACTGCGGGCTAATGGGCTTTTCGCCAAAGCTTCCAAGTGCGTCTTTCATGTGCCTGAAGTGGAGTTCCTAGGTCATGTAGTGTCAGGTAGGGAACTTAAAATGGACCCACATAAGGTTGACGCCGTCAACTCATGGCAGGAGCTGAAGACTAAGAAGGATGTACAAAGGTTCTTAGGTTTTGCTAATTACTACCGGGAGTTTATTCCGAATTTTGCAAAGCTCACGGTACCTTTGACGCAGCTTCTGCGCAAGAAACAGCCATTTGTGTGGGGGCGGGAAGCTCACGAGGCGTTTCTACAACTTAAGTCTAGTTTTCAATCGGACAACATACTAACCCATCCTGATGTTGACAAACCGTTCGTGGTAGAAGCGGACGCTTCTAGCTACGCGTTGGGGGCTGTATTGTCTCAGAAGGATTCCTCAGGGACCTTGCGTCCCTGTGGATTTTACTCGCGGCAACTAACACCCTTCGAGCAGAACTATACCATATGGGAGAAGGAGTTGTTGGCGATTAAGGTGGCGTTTGAGGTGTGGCGGCACTGGCTTGAAGGGGCACGGCACCAGATCGTGGTCAGATCTGATCACAAGAACTTAGAGCACTTGCAAACAGCAAAGAAGTTAAACCAGCGTCAAATCCGATGGGCTTTGTTTTTCTCCAGGTTTAACTTCAAGGTGCAGTTCGTAGAGGGGAAGGCAAACTTGCGGGCCGATGCTTTATCCCGCAAGCCGGAGTTTAAGACCAATGAGCAGGTTGTATGTCAGACCATCTTGCCTACTGCCTCTCTGTGTGTTGTAGATAATGAGCTCGGGTTACATGACCAGATCCTTGAGGCTCAGAGGGATGATGTGTGGACACAGGAGCAACTGATGCTGCTCTCAGCAGGTAACCGTACCATACTGCCGCATCTACAAGATCAAGACGGAGTATTGGTACGCAGGGGACAGGTCTACGTACCAGTGGGGGCCCTCAGGTTGGAGGTGATTAGAGCCCACCATGACGAACCCATGGCTGGGCACTTTGGCAGATTCAAGACCGTGCAGCTCATTACCAGGAGCTATTGGTGGCCAAAGATGCGGCAAGACATTCTGCGCTTTTGCGACAGCTGCGCCGTTTGCCAGCAGAGTAAGACGCCTGTTGGGCGCCCTAGAGGGTTGTTGTCGTCTTTACCTGTTCCGGACAGGCCATGGCAAATCATTTCCATGGATTTCATTTCAGATTTGCCTAAGTCTGGGGGTTATACTTGTATTTGGGTGGTGGTGGATTTATTTAGTAAACTGGCTCATTTTATTCCTTGTTCAACCATTCCGGCGGCCCCTACGTTGGCCTTACTATTTACTAAGCACATCTATCGTTTGCACGGAGCACCCGAGGTGATTATTTCAGATAGGGCTCCGCAATTTGTGTCACGCTTTTGGAAACATTTCCATGAGTGCTTGGGGACTAAGTTAAACGTGTCTTCAGCCTTTCATCCGCAAACGGATGGACAGTCGGAACGGGTTAATGGGCTCTTAGAGCAATATCTGCGTTGTTTTTGTTTAGATCAACCCACGGCTTGGGTGAAGTGGTTACCGGTGGCGGAATTTGCTTATAACAATGCGGTGCACACGTCTAGTCAG
Organism: Anolis carolinensis; assembly: GCF_035594765.1. Taxonomy (NCBI): domain Eukaryota; kingdom Metazoa; phylum Chordata; class Lepidosauria; order Squamata; family Anolidae; genus Anolis; species Anolis carolinensis. The sequence goes on along the minus strand of NC_085842.1, from coordinate 258,413,875 downwards.
CATACGCCGTTTGAGCTAACTTATGGTTTTCACCCACGGGGAGGTGTGGCGCCGTCGACCAATGTGGTCTCTTCGGACCCTGTGTACCGCTCTACGGAAATGGCTGCATTGCATGATGTTGCCCGTCGCTTACTGCTGGAAGCTAAGGCAACGCAGAAGACTCAGGCTGACCGCCACAGGCAGGCAGGGGAGGAGTTGGAAGAAGGGGATTTGGTGTGGTTATCTTCCAAACATATTAAACAGGCTGGGGGAAAGTTTGCGCCTCGGTATTTGGGTCCCTTTCCTATCGTTAAAAAGATTTCTTCCGTTGCGTTTCGTTTGCGTTTACCGTCTAGTTTAAAGGTCCATCCAGTCTTTCATCGTTCGCTGTTGAAACTTGATACCTCTAGTCGTCGTGGTGCTATAGCGGAGGGTATCACTGCCACTTCTCCGCCATCGGGGGAGGAGGCCTTTGTGAGAGGGGATAGTGTTATGATTGAGCCTCATGGCTCTGTTACTGACAGACGTGGGCGTAAGACTCCTCGGGAGTCAGATACTCTCGAGGAGCGAGAGAGAAAAAGACTGCGAGACATATTTGCAGCACCATCTGACGAAGAATCTTTCGAAGGGTTTACGGAGAGAATGGAGGAGGGGCTGGTTAGCTCAGAGGAGGATGAGATGGATTGGACTCGGGTAAGGGAGGAATTGGGGGCCACTGGCCATGATGGGGCAGAAGATGAATGGGGACCTTCAGGATTAGACCCATGGCTTAGCTGGAGGGATGGGACGGGATCCACAGCTGGAGATGCTGTTGGGCGTAGTCAGAGGTGTTCCAGCTCTGACGAGGAAAGTGATGAGGAAACGCCCGGGTTAAGGAGGACAGCTGACAGTGATGAAGATTTGTAACTGGCATAAAATGGGGCTTGGGAGCAATTGCAAATTGCGTCGGGCAAGGTAATCTGGGCAAACGCTTGGGATCCGTGTGTGTGTGGGACGCTTCCCTGAAGACTTGTGTGCTTTCCTGTGCTGTGACGTAAGTTGTTTGAAATCCAGGGTCAGACGGCGGGAGGGATTGTGTGGGCATTTGTTTGTGCAAACCTGTGCTTACTCTTATTAGCTTGACCTTCCGTCGTCTTTCTGACGGACGCCATCTCCTGCTTTGAGAACCCGGACTGAACTGACCACGGCTTGTCTTCCCCCCTTCTTGGACTTGGAAAAACTACAAACGTCTGCTTCTGGCTTTGATCTTCGGAACGGAACTGGTCTACTCTACTGCTAAAATCCCTGGCTGCGTCTGCTCGTGTTGGAGATCCTGTCTGCTGTGTGTGTGTGTGGGAGCGACGCAAGTTACTCTAAACTCAGTGTTGGCAGCAGAGAGGAATCTGCTGCCAATTAGTTGCATTCCTTGTATCTTTTGTTCCTTGCCTTTCGTTTTGTTTATACCCAGGCTGAAGAAAGCAGTTTGTTTTTACCCGGATTAAACTCCGGTTTAATCCGGTTTATCTTTTGAACGTTTACTTTTGTCCCTTTTTGCTCCTAAAGGCAAAAATTGCCTGGCCCTTGTGTTTTTACGGGCATTTTTGAGTTCTGTAATCTAATAAACTCTGTTACTTTGAATCTTGTGGCGTTCTGTCCTTGACATTAATGTTGCTGCACAATGACAGGCAACAATGCAAGGAAGTACATTATTCTAACATATATAAGATGGAGGGAAATATTTCGAAATGACTTTCTAAAAGTGATGCTGAAAGAGAATTAATTATAATACATTCAATTCCAGAAGTTAGCTAGAATTCCCCTTCCTACAATAAACTCTCTAGATTGCCAATAGCAATGATTCAAAATCCTGTGAGCAATATCTTATAAACAACAAAACCACAGAATAGTTATATTTGTCTTCCCTAAGTGGGACGCTTGCTTAGGTTTCTGTGTCTTTGTTTGAATGATTTTGCCCTATATTGTATTTATGGTAATGTTAAGCCCCCTCCATTTCCCATTTTTCATTGTATAAAATTCAAATATATTCTGGTTAACTCTGCTTCTGAATCATTTCTGCATTTTTCAGATGGAAGAATCATTCTCAAAAAGCAATATGGTTCCTCTTGAAAAATGCAGCTAAATGTGCAGTGCAGAACAAATCCTCCTAGTGTTAATTGGGATTTATTCACATGTAGACCACAAAGACACTGTAGAAAGGTTTGCCACATTCTAGTTTTTAAGTATGGTGTGCAAAGTACAGCCTATGTGTTTTCTCAAGGCCATTTCTACAACCCCAAAAGTCTCTAGGCCACTTGACAACCCAATATTTGGAGGAGGGACACTTTACTCCCAAATGGCCAGTAGCACCTCCAAGCTTAGGCGGGGACTAATTCAACATTTTTCCACATTGGGAAATGTTTGGGCTGGATCACCATTTTAGTTCTCTAGAGTCCTTTCTATAACATACACATGGGAAATTATTGCAATTCCTGTTCCAGCCACTTCTTCACTAGCCTTTGTGGAACTTTGTTTCCAGGCACCTCATTGTCTTGTAAACAAAGGGATTTTCATCCACCCGTAATGATAAGAATTCTGTCTTTAGTGTCCAGCTTGCTTATTGAATGTATGAGAGAATTACTAGTGAAGTCATCAAGTTAGAAGGAGCCTCTTTGGCTTTCAATGCAGGATCTCCAACTAAAGTTCACTAGCAGGTAGGTCCATTCTCTTTTTGAAGATGTCCAGGGAGAAGACCCCATCACCATCCTAGGCAATTAATTCCATTGCTGAACCACTATCACTATTAAAAAGTTATTTTTAATGTTCAATTGAAATCTATTCTCCAGTAACTTCAAATCATTAGACCTGGTTTACCTTCTGAGAAAACAAACCTTCCCTTTCCTCTTTGTGACAATCCTTGAAGTATTTAAAGAGTGCAATCATATCACCGCTCAGACCACTCTTCAACAAGCAGATCATGCCCAGCTCCTTCAACCTTTTTTATTTGTTTTGTTATCCTCAGTGACATTTATTTGCATAAATTCATATATTTGTTTGAAAAAGATGAAAGAACAAAGTACATTAAAATAGAAGAGTGGCATTTGAATATTTGGTCAAGGCAGAAAATGTCCTTAGACTATGTAGTTGCCCATCACTGTTTCAAGATTATTGTAATGGCAAAGGAAAAATCATGTAGAGTGGATTTAAAAATAATATTTAGTACTGGATAGCCCATTCTCTGTCTACAAACCAGAACAGATAGCGCTTCTTTATCCTCCTTCCTCATAACAATATTGAAAGAGAGGCCATTGTTATTCCCATTTTACATACAGAGAATGAAGGTTGGAAATTAATAATCAAATCTGAACTGGGTTGTTGTATGTCTTTTGGGCTGTGTGGCCATGTTCCAGAAGTATTCTTTCCTGACGTTTCGCCCACATCTATGGCAGGCATCCTCAGAGGTTATGAGGTATGGATAAACTAGGCAAGCTCACAACCTCTGAGGATGCCTGCCATAGATGTTGGCGAAACGTCAGGAGAGAATACTTCTGGAACATGGCCACACAGCTTCAAAGACATACAACAACCCTGGGATCCCGGCCATGAAAGCCTTCGACAACCCAAATCTGAACTTCACACAAGTGCCACAACAGCTTATATTATCCATATGAACTTTTAAGATCTTGGGAAGGTAACTTGGGCAATTCAAAACTATTGCTCAAAAGTACAACTTCTAGCTCTGGAACTATTTCACAGTGATTTCCTAGTAAATAATTTAATAGGTGTGTGGGAATTGGGGTTTTTCTTCCATTACAAAAATTGTGCTTTTGAGGATAAGGACTAGATTGATACCATCCATTTCTTTGAAAAGCTGGCATGAATAATGAGATTCCACATATTAGTGCAGGTACAAAGTTACTCTGAAATATTAGACACTCAGACTGCCATCTGTAAGATGGAGATATTAATTCTGTAGAGAGCTACAAAGTTTTAAATGTCTTTTGTGGTTTTTAAGAAGTGCTTCGGGAACTTGGAAAAACTGCAGTGCTCTATACAGGAATAAATCTTCTTTTGGGAAGTATTAATTGAGGCAGCATCTGGTTCTAAGTGTAATTTTAAATGGTCAAAACCAGACTAGAATTATGACATCATGGAAGTAGTAATGTGCCAGGTTTCTTTTGGTATTCACAAAACCATGTTGAAATGAAGATTCAGCAAGTAGATTGAAAGCAGGGAAGAAATGCCATTTCTTAAAATTCTAGAAGAAACTCCCCTTCTCAAGATTGCTGCTTAGCTATCATCAGCTCATATGTTGCCAATGGCATGAAGTCAACATGATGTCAATCAAATCTGATTTTATTTGATTGAAAAATATTATATATGTTAATGCCGTGGATACAGGAGCTATGTAGCATGGGACAGGGGGGTCTGTATGAGACAAGTCTGCCCTCTGCTGTAGGTTGATTTCTATTCCATCAAAGCAGTTCTAATGATCTAATGTAGAGTTTCTCAAACTGTGCTCCCCAGATGTTTTGGATTTCAACTCCCACAGTTCCTAACAGCTGGAAAGATGACTGGGATTTCTGGGAGCTGAAGTCCAAAACACCTGAAGGAGCAGAGTTTGAGAAATACTGATCTAATGTTAAGCCTTGTACCAAAGCTATGTGTATGAGAGGTGGGTATTATACCATGGATACCTGACAGCACTTCCTCCCTACCCTGCTCACGTGTTAAGGGTTGGGCTGTGGTTTTAAGGTGGCTGGGATTGTTGGCCATTGCACAGCTACAATGGGATCTCAAATGAAAAAAGTCTTCAAATCAAACAGGCCAAGGTCTTGCAAGGTTGGCTAAGTCTTGAAAAGCTTATATAGGCTTCCAGAGCTTAATGCTCAGCCATTTTATGCTGTTTTTGGTGTGAATATGGACCAGGACTACCCTGCAGGTCTTACATCTGTAAGATTGGACACATCTTGGACAAATTGGTCAGGAATGGGAGACTTTGATTTCTAATGAGCCCTGCCACATTTTCTTTTGGCAAGATCTGGGCTTTTCCAATTTTGTAACAACACATACCGAACATTCCCCTTTGTTTCCCATTTAATATTCCCTTCATATGCTTCTTTGCAAACTCTCTGTCTCTTGCTTGTTTATGCATTTTGCTTAATTTTTTAAATATAGTTTCCACTCATTTTTGTATTTATTTCAGTTCTTGTTGCCACAGAGCTCAGAACACATCATAAACTTTCAAAGCATGTTCAAGATCAGAAAGCACATGGGAGAACCTCAAATGTCAAAAGCATAAAAGTCCAACAATTTGAACTTTTCACTGCCGAAAAATAAATTATTCATAGCTTTCATTCTAAACCAAATGCGGTCTACTGTAGCTCAAGCACCGTTTAAGGCATAGCATGAGAGAAATGTATTTTAAAGGGCTAGTTCAAAGCTCTGGAGTGCCCCTACTAGACTGCCTAGGAGGATCAGAGTTAAGAATTCCAGTTATGGCTGATGAGACAGCTGACTAAGATCTATCTCTGTCCTCATTCAACTCCAGCAGTAACATTTAGTAGCACCAAAAAAGTGTAAAAATAGGGACAGGATGGGATAGGAGCAGACTCAATGCCCAGGCATCAGGATGGCCACTTGTACATTACCTCAAAGGAACAAACCCTTCATACCCACAAAGGGAAATTCAATATCCAAATTAATTAATTATGCAGCACACCAAAAAGCGTTCAAAACAGTACAGCTAAGTTGCATATGATAATTTATATGGGCAGGTGTATTCTGAAGTTTAAAAATACATAAAAATGCCATCTTGTTTCTCATTTATTTGTATGGTTGTGAAAGCTGGACAGTGAAGGAAGTGGATAAGAGACCCAACTCATTTGAGATGTGGTATTGGAGAGGAGTCCTATAAATACCATGGACTCCTAAAAAGAAAAATAAATGGGTCCTAGAACAAATCAAACCTCCCTAGATGCCAAGATGGCAAAAGCAAAACAGTCATATTTTGGACATATTATGAGAAGGTGTGGCTCACTAGAAAAGACAATAATGATTACTAAGTTAGAAGGCAGATAAAAGGGGGCTACATTCCTGATGTTTAGAGTTTCTCAAGAAAGCCTCACCCCCAAGTCTGCAAGACCTGAGCAGAACTGTTGAAGAAAAGGGTGATTTGGAGGTTTTTCATTCATAAAATCACCATAACTCCAAGTCGACAATGGCATTTAACAACAAATTTTAGAAATAATGAATAGGGTTCAAATGAAAAAATGCTATCTCACATCATCTGTGGTGCATTTGAAAATGAGTGATGGGTAATTTCAGCCCCTGTTCTCCAAACACATTTTTGTATCTTTGACATTAATTTGTAGAAGACAGCCCAGTATAGAGATCACCTCTCTGTTAGGATATATCAAAACCTTTGAGAAGACAGTATCTGATGCAGAGGTCATTAAATACTCTAAACAGCATGTGCACATTATGACAAATAGGGATCTAACCTAAGGAACAGAGTGGCAGGGCTGCTATTTTAGGACAAACACTCTGTATACTTGTGTACAGGCCGTTACAAACATCTGACTTACAAACAACTCATAGTTAAGAATCGGGGTGAGACAACAGGAAGTGAGAGAAATCTACCTCTTGAAAGGGAAATTCACTCCTGAAAGTGTTATCATGGGGGGAAAGTGTCTCCACTGAAGCTTTATCACCAATCCTTGTTTCTACAACAAGACAATTATCACAGGGACAAAAAGCGTGTACTGTTAACCTTTCCCTATCAGATATACATTGACTGGAGTTACTTAAAAATTGTACCCGTTCCGACTTACATACATATTAAACTTAAGAACAAACCTACAGAACCTATCTTGTTCATAAACTGGGGACTGCCTGTATCATACGAGAAGCAAAGCATGGGCCAGGCTGTGGTGCAGGCTGTTGAGCAACCAGCTGCAACAAGAGGTCATGAGATCGAGGCCAGCTTGGAGCCCCGCATTTGTCTTGTCTTTGTTCTATGTTAAGGCATCGAATGTTTGCCTTATATGTGTAATGTGATCAGCCCTGAGTCCCCTTCGGGGTGAGAAGGGCGGAATATAAATTAAATACTGTAAATAAATAAAATAAATAATGCTTTAAAAATTCATCCCACCAGATTTTCTTTAAAGTATAAAGCTGTACTTTGGTTGGTGGCTTCCATGTCAATCTGGGCTCCTGGAAAAACAGTTAAGGGGATATGAAAGATGCCAAGCCTATTTTGGGAAAGAGTTCAGTGCTTTGGATGGCTCATTTAAAGTTCAGACTGAAGTCCAAATAAGATTCACCATTTCACTGACAATGGAGGGGGAAAGAAGCAGTAGCCACTCAAACCCACATATATATTGTTTTTTATTCTGCTTCTTGGTGGCAGGGCAGAAAGACAACTAAAGAGGATAAAAAAGCTGTGACTTATTAAAGAAGAATGGAGATTGTGCTGATGTGAACTTTCTTTATGTTGCATGGGATCTTTGAAAATATTAATCTGAAATTAATCTGTCCAGTAAACCTAATGCAGTATGCCCCCCCCCCATATTAAACATAGATTTGATACAGTTTCATTAGCCATGCTACAAACATTTCCCATCCCATCCCCAACTGCTTGTGTGCCCCTGTAGATTCTCCAGTGTGATTCCTTGGACTTCCAGCCCAAGTATAGTCAAAATATAAGAGTTGCCATTATTCATGGTTTCAAGTATCAGGGGGTGGGGTGGGTGGGAATGTATCCTTATGGATATAGAGGTCATACTCTCATTCTCTGTGTGTGTGTCCTTCTATTATTGCAGTTTAGCAGATCTCTTGCTAATCCATCTGTGGAGACTTGATACTATGAACGGCATTACAGTGTCTTTTATGTGGCTTTCTGCACCTGTCTGCTTCAAAATAATGCAGCATGAAATGTGGGCCAAATAACCTTGCATCAATTTCCACACAACCTGAAATAGCTGAATGTCTTTAAAAAGAAATCCATATACCTTCACAGGCTTTTCCCAATGGTCAGGTTTAGCTTTATACCGAATGAGCTATAGGTTTGTCTCAGCATTTCTAAAACTCTTGACCATTTTCATTTATTTTTTAGCAGTGATGAGCAAAAAGAAACAAAAGGGGGTTGCTTTCTTGCAAACTAGTCAAGTCCTTTTGATTAGGAAAGATGTTCCACTTGCTCAATGCTGCCAAATATTCACCCAAAACGGTGCCATTATCTCTTGATCCAATCACAGAAAACATTATGGAGTGTCTGGAAAAAGAAAAGGTCTTCAGTTTTTCCTAGCTGTTTGTAGTTTTCTAAAGCTTACCATAACTGCATTCCTAGAAGAAGCCAACTGTAAATTCTTCCATTGCACAACATTATTTGAAATCATGGAGTACATCTGTTAAGGCTTTACCTTCACTTTCTTTGGAACAGGGTGAAACAAGATGAGAAAGCCTATATTTTTATATATCACTCATGTATATTGTTATTCAGCTGTTCTGTTTTCCTAGATCTCTGTACATTACAAAAATTGTGATCTTCAGTTTATAAACTTGTGGCCCTTTCTCCAAACATCATGGGACACATGAATGCATAGAAAGACATCATGCAACATGTTTTCCGAAACCAAGAACAACTTTCTGCTTGAGAGTGTTGTTTCATTCATTGTTGTCTGGTTACAGGCTTTCAGTTATAGATGGACTTCCTCCCAATGAATTATAATTCTGTGTATTTCTTTTGCGTGGAGAATAAATACTTTATGAGTACTGTTATCAACATTTTAAGAAAAACAAAGGAGCATCTTCCACTTGAACTGTTGGGAAAAACTGGATCAGGCCAAGTGCATAAATATTTGAGAGGGTTTGGGCATGAAACCGAGATGCTGCATCTTAAACAGGCATTTCTTGGCAGGCAATACAGCTGTGGATTAGCCATAATGCTATGCAGGCTACACATGAATATACTAAAGGAGTCCTCCAGATGTTAACTCTCTAGCAGATGCTCCCACTGCTGGAGGACTTGCTATTAAATAGTCATGAAGCTAACTTGAGCTGTGGGGACAGTTGTAGACGATCCACCACTTGGCTCAAAGCATCACTATTCAACTGCTTTCATTTGTCATCCATATTCATTCTCATTCTCTATCTCTCTCAAACTTCTTTTTTGTAACATATTTGATATTTCAAGCAGAACACAGATTGTTAAAACGTACACGTGTCCTCCCAACACAACCTTTTCAAATCTGAAAACTAAGGTCCCCTTACTACTGATAAAGGTAAAGGTTTCCCCTGACGTTAAGTCCAGTCATGTCTGACTCTGGGGGTTGGTGCTCATCTCCATTTCTAAGTCAAAGAGCCGGCGTTGTCCGTAGACTCCTCCAAGGTCATGTGGCCGGCATGACTGCATGGAGCGCCGTTACCTTCCCGCAGGAGCGGTAGCTATTGATCTACTCACATTGGCATGTTTTCGAACTGCTAGGTTGGCAGAAGCTGGAGCTAACAGCAGCCGCTCACGCCGCTCCCGGGGTTTGAACCTGAGACCTTTCGGTCTGCAAATTCAGCAGCTCAGTGCTTTAACACACTTCGCCACCGGGGCTCCTTACTACTAATAATGCAAGAGAAACATATCATGCGAGTCCAGTGCCCCCTGAAAACGAACAGTCTGTTGGTTTGAAAATGAATATCATCTGATAATATTGGTTCTTTAGTCTCTTTTCCTTTATTAATTCTATGTCCTGTCGTATCCTTCTAACTCTCCCATGTGGTGCCTCAGGTAAGATAATAAGCAATAAAGCTTTATATCCTGTTCCCATCTCCCCAAAGGAACTCGGGGCAACTCACAAAAAGCTCTTAGTAGTGCAACAATATATAAATACAACAAGATTCAAAAGATAAAAATAAATAAAAAATGTACCCCCAATTGTTCATTTTGGCTCATTTCTTGACTTTGATTTCATTTGCCTTCATATCGGTCTGCTTTCTACTGCCATTCAGCCTCATTGGGATTAATTCCTTTTCCTCAGCCTCTATTTCTGCTGGTCTTCTCGTTCTCCTTTATAGATATTCTATATCCATTCTAACGTTGTAATTAACCATGATTTATTATTCTGCTGTTCATTCCCCTTTGTAATACGATAATTTTCCCAAAGTTTATTGTGTCTGGTTTCAACAACAAAACATAAAGGCCAACATGTATTTCTTTACGTACATGCATGTGATCACAAGGACATGGGGAAAGGCAGTACATCATTATGTTATGTCCCTCCAATAAGATGTTGTTAAATGTGTTACTCGTGGCAAACAAAGGAAAAGTAGAGTGAAAGCATTACAAAGTGAAGTGCTTTTTTGAAAAGGGTAATATGGTGCAGTGGTTTGAATGTTGGACTAGACTCCAGGAGACAAGGATTTGAATCCCCATTTGATTATGGAAACCATGGAGGTGGCCTTGGAAAAGTTATACTTGGCATCACAGGTAGGTCATCACAATTCCCCTCTGAACAAATGTTGCCAAAGAAACTTTGAGGTAGTGTTAATTTTAGTTGCCAAAAGTCAGTAATGACTTGAAGGCACACAACATCACAATATTCTTTCAACTACCAAAGAAATGTCCCAGTGCACTTTGCTTCTAATAGAATGAGTATTTAGAGTCAATACATAGAATCTATTCTGACTGGCAAAAGCTAAAAAGATCACACAAACATTTAAGTGAGGTTTCCTTAGGGAAGATTCTGAGACACTATCAATTTCTAGGAAGATGAAATGAACAAAACATTCCTCTTTTCACACTTTGCTTTGTTTAATGTTCAGCATTATGAAGATAGCTTGGAAAACTGTAAAATGAGAATAACACTTTAGAATGTGACAATTAATTCATAAATTCTGTAGAATACCTTGGATAAAAAATTGAAGTGCTCAGAGCAAAGCTATAGGCAAATCATAGTAGAGGCTTTAAAAAAGATTACATTTGATAGAAATCCTTTGAGGCAAAACAATAAGAATGTATTTGCAACAACAATAAGAATAAGGATTATATGTGTAATTACTTGGAATTACCGAATACAGTTTCACATTGTATGTTTAAAAGTGGTTTAGATTAAGGTATCACAAGCTTTTTCTCATGTCAGCGAGAATGAATCAATGAAAGTTCCATCTTAAACAAATCTCAAATCTACTTCACATTTCCTATTCCAAAAGGCTATTGCAACTATTATATGTCCATGTACCTTTTAGATGACTTTCTTTTCAGATACTTTCTTTTTCAGTGCCCTTGGGTCCAGAAAGCTCCTGGTTTAAATCTAAAAATGAAGTTCACATTAACTCAAGCTACACAAAACCAGCAAACTAAACACTAAGGCTGAAGCTTTTATTGACATGTCCTGTGGTCACTAATGGTGTTCTACAATATAACCAATTGTGTTTTCTTGGAACTTATTCCCCGTGCACCCACATATTGGCTTGGTCTTTCACTCCCCAGTCCAAATGGGGAGGACAAAATGCCTAGAACTAGCTAAGATGCCCATCTTGCCCTGGTGTTTAATTGCTTGCTTCGCAGTTATTCCTTTGATTGTGTTTGTTTTGTTTGTTTCACTTGTATCCTGCCTTTTACCTAATATGGTACTCAAGTTGTCCCAAAAATATTAAATATATGTGTCATAAAATACATACAGAATATTTTAAATCAATCAATGCATAAAATGAAATTTTGTTTTATTTATCATTATGAATTCATTAAAAGTAGAATATAAAAATAATGAGAAGATCATATCCTTAAAATCCATAGCAGGTCATTCTTAAAAACCTGCCTGTGGAAGGAGAAGTTTATCTTAACCACTTTGGAGAAGGAGTTCCAAAACTTGGGAGCAGCCACCTAGAAGACTCATATAAAGTTCATGAGACTCATATAAAGTTCTTCTAATAGCCTGGATTCAAGCTGTCAAACAGGCCTGCACAACCTGCAGCCCTCCAGGTGTTTGTGCCTGCAACTCCCAGAAGCCCTAGCTAGCTGTTCCAACACTCAGGAATTCTGGGAGCTGAAGTCCAAAACACCTGGAGGGCTGCAGGTTGTGCAAGCCTGATTGTGTAGGTCACAACCATCACTTAAATGGTGCCTGGACACACAGCTGCAGCTATCATAAAAAGAGCATTGTATGCTCCCACTGGCTAGCTCCATTGAACAATTTAGCTGAAGCTCTTTGGATCAGCTAAGGTCTGGAGGTGCTTTTTAAAGGCATTCCCATGTAAAGGGCATTGCAGTGATCCAAACAGGAATGCTGCTACAGGAATTATTTAGTAAGTCTGTTTATACTTCTGTTTGCATGAATAGCTGGCAGGAAGAGCTCAACAGCAGGAGATGTACCACCTTTCCTTGTATTGCCTTATGATGCATCTGAGCTTTACTATACATCTAAAGAAATCCTCCTGGGAACTGAACTATGCCTATTTACTAATTAGATGAGTAGCTGGTAAAACAGGATGAAGAGTGAGAATTTGAAGTCTCCGCTAGTGCTGGAGGGGAGAGGGTGCTACTGCTTCTTATGAAATGAGGCTAGTATTTATAGATGTGACTGATTAGGGATATGCCAAAGCACATTTTGAAAACAAATTCATGTAGTTTTGAGTGGCACAAGAAACAAATGTATCAACAATATAGTAATAGGGTAGGTACTGAATTTGAATAGAAATGGTTTATTTAGTCATTTATATAACAGCATAATTGTAACCCCCTGCTTCTTCCTCTCTATAGGATACACACTGAGATTTATAAAGAACATCAAGTTCAACATCTGAGCAGATCTTTGTTCATATTTCATTTGAACTGCAAAATGATTTTGAGAGGATTTAATCTGAAGCAAAGAACCAATGTGCTAAGATGACAATACTTAGGACCTCATGACATTTATCAAAACAAGTGTCTTAGGACACTTTGAGCCTTCTTTGGAAACAAAGGCTCAGACCAGCTATCACATGACATCGTGTGACTTCCAGCAGAGTCCCTGCCCCCAATGGGGGTGGAAATGGCCCTAGACGCTTTATCCCAAACATGGGAGACAGCACATTTCTGCCCTGTTTGGGCGATACTTCCCCTGAGTGATGGGGGAAGCATTGCTGTGACAGAGCTCCCCATGTCATAAGGTCATTAATCCCTTCCTGTTTTTCACTCCTTTTCAGTTGCATTACTTTATCACACAACCTGTTTTATCCTCAAGCATCTCAAAGTTCTGACCAATGATAGATGAAACACTTGAAAAGTGTCAGGGTCTGTAGTCTTTCTTCCAATGAATGGTCAGAGGCAATTTGAAATTCAAGCTGTAGTCTGTCCAAGGAAAAGGAGCAAGCAAAGCAAATTCCCATGTCCATTCCAGAGGATCAAATAATAATAGTATTATTATAATAATAATACTTTATTTGTATCCCACCACTATCTCCCCTAAGGGACCATCTTCCTTAAGGGACAAACAACACTCATAAAAAAAAACAAATCAATATAAGAACAGCAACATATCAAATTAACAGAAACCATCCTTCATAAAGGGCAAATTAACAGTGATTATGTTATGTAGACCAATTAAAACATTCTAGCTACTGGTCTGGTTAAAGGCAAAAATCCAGTTAAAACTTTAATTTCCTCCCACCATTAGGTATTGCATTACCCATTGTCAAAAGCCTATTTGAACAGCCAGGTTTTCAATTCCTTATGAAAGGTTAAGAGCATGTAAACTTGCCTAATCTCCCTGAGGAGGGCATTCCAAAGCCATAATCGAGAAGGCCCTCTCTCTCGTCCCCACCGATCTCACCTGTGACGGGGGTGGGACCATGAGGGCCTCCTCAACAGATCTCAGTGCGCAAATAGGTACATAGGGAGAGAGATGCGGTCATGTAAGTACCTCGGGCTGTGGCGCAGGCTGGAGAGCAGCTGCAATGAATCACTGCAATGAATCACTCTGACCAGGAGGTCATGAGTTCAAGGCCTGCTCGAAGCCTATGTTTGTTTGTCTTTGTTCTATGTTAAAAAGGCATTGAATGTTTGCCTATATGTGTAATGTGATCCGCCCTGAGTCCCCTTCGGGGTGAGAAGGGCGGAATATAAATGCTGTAAATAAATAAAATAATAAATAAATGTAAGTAGGCAAAAGTAGGATGGACCTGAACTGTTTAGGGCAGTGGTTCTTAACCTTCCTAATGACATGACCCCTTAATACAGTTCCTCAAAAATTATTTTCATTACTACTTTATAACTGTAATTTTGCTACTGTTATGCATCATAATGTAAATATCTAATATGCAGGATGTATTTTCATTGTTACAAATTGAACATAATTAAAAGATAGTGATCAATCACAAAACAATATGTAATTATATATTGTGAAATATTTATTTCTAATTAAAAATAAATTACATTTTGTCTTGAAGCATGGTGTAGCATGGGTAACAGTTTTAATATAACAACAGTAAACTACATTGCTACATTTTGCGACAGTATGCATAAAAAGCCAATGTCAGTGTGAAGGTTGAGATTGCTTCTTTCTCACCAGATCAGAAATTCTCAGGGCAATCTTTGCAAGAGCACAATAAAGATCATCTTCCACAACTAGTCTCCTTCTGTATTTAGACTTGATAACCCATAATCTTTTGGACCCATTTGTTTGTTTGTTTTTGCAAAGGAGGTCACCAATTCCACCCTTAAATGCTTACCAATCTTGCACTAAAAGAAAGTGATGCAAGGCATGGCTTGCACAGCCTTCAGGGTGGACCATCTCTTAGTACTGCCCACGTTTATGTGATGATGTTGTTCTTCAGACTACAGGCCATCCCTAGTTAAGAACGGGGCTGAGACAACAATGAAGGAGAAGAATCTATCCTTCAGAAGGGAAGATCACTTCTGAAAGGGTTATCAAGAGGGAAAGTGTCTCCACTGCAGCTTTATCTCCAATCGTTGTTTCCATTCCCCCCCCCCCCCTCAAAATCCAACTCTCACAGGGATGGAAAGTGAGGTGACATCTTCTGAACAAGGGCACAGACAGCAAAACAAACCCCACTGGAGTGTTAACCCTTCCCTATGCAAGTCAAAGCTTGTGTGTGTGTGTGTGTGTGTGTGTGTGTGTGTGTGTGTGTGGTAAGAAATGTACTTATTCTGGTTTACATACAGATTCAACTTAAGAACAAACCTATAAACCTATCTTTTTGTAACTTGGGGACTGCCTGTATATTCTTAAGAGAAGGGATGAATTTTCAAAGACTTGAACAGGGATGTGGATGAGAAGGTCTCTTCTTTAGAGGGAGACTATTCTGATGTGACATCAAACCAAACCTGGATTTTGGAAATCTTAGGCCAAAAATCTTGATCTTTCAATAAGTCCATAAAATGTTTCCATTCTTATTGCAGTTTCTGTGAATTATTTTGTTGTAAAATTAAAGTTCATTTGTTCATTTAGGCCATTTCAGAAATCCAGTCATCTGGTGTTGGTATACTTTGTTGCTGTCATAATTTCGCATATTCAATTATTGCTGCTGTTGTCATATAGAGAAAGATTCTTTCTTATGTTTCAGTATTTGTTTGTCTAATAATCCTAATAAAAAAGTTTCAATTTCACGACATATTTATTTATTTTATTTCAAAACTAAGAATTGAATTAAGCACATAAGCCTTTCTATGCCCCTTTAAAACATGCCATTGATATCCAAAACAGTTTATGAATTCATTCTGCTCATAAACTCAGTGGTGGTGATGTGTGCTATCTTTCAAAAGGCATAGACAAGCAAATAGTCAGGGACCATTTGTCTCCATGTTCTTTTCTGACCAGTGTGATTCTTCCATAATCCATGCTTGATATCTTCAATTGAAAATCACTCACTTTTAGATGACATTTTTCTTGTACAGCATTTTTTAAACTGGCAATAACATTTTTTTAAAAAAAGAAATGGATTGGTGCTCAAGTATATGACCCTTGGCTCCCAGCTAAGAGGGTGACTTAGCAAAATGTAAATTAATGTATAAATAAATGAAGCTTTAAAACTGTTTCTCTTTCTCCACTGTAAGATTTCTCCCCAAAGTGTCATTTTTATTTACTTGTTTAATCTCACTGTTCTAATCAATGCACAAACTCAAAACAAGAAGTGCTCAGCAGGTTCTGCTACTCAGAATTGCACGTCATAAAAAGTGCTCAAGAGACTGTGTGTAATAAAGCTTTATGACAGAGCATATCTACGTTAGGAAACCACTCCCCACCCCTGGAACAATGCAATAATAAATAGAACAGACCCTCCCAAAGCAGAAATCATTCTCAAGAAGTGATTCTGATCATTTGTTCAAGTCATTCTGCAATCTCTTCAACATCCACTTTTTCAACAGGGGTGGACAGGAAAAAAAACAACCTTTTACCCTAGGATGTCTGTAGCACTGGTGTGGGTCTCAAGCATTTCCAAGCAAAATAAGTACTGTACAGATCTCAAGATCAGGTATAAATCTAGAACAATGCCTCAATACTAGATCTAGAAACTTGAAACTATAAGGCAAGGCTCTGCCTACACTGTCTAGTAAATCTAGGGTCAGTCTGAATCTGCAGTAGTAGCAGGTTGTAATCTACACAGTTCAGCCGGAAGACACCACATCGGCCCACTGGACTATCACCACACTTTCCATGTAACCATTACCAGTCCCAGCTGTTTGTTTGCCCTTCTGGTCATTGTAGGCACTCTGGGATGACATAGGAGAGGGACTCACATGACTAGTAAGAAGGAAGGAGCCAGGGTGGCAATACGAGCATGATTCCTCCCATTTTCCTTGCGCTGATGGGAGCAAGGGAAAAGGGGATGGTAGCAGTATCCAGTGTGGACAGAGTACTGGTCCAAATCAGACCCAATCCTGCTGTCCACACAGCACTGAAGATATGGGATACTACAGAGATTCAAGCAAACTCCAGACCATCCTCTGGCTTTTACTAAAGCAAAGTAAAACCAGATTAACCTGAATTCATCTAAGATACTCACTACTCAATGGTGAACCAGTGTGAAGACAGCCAGTGGGCAGCTTTGAATTCTGGGTTTTAATGTTCAAGATGGCAAACCTCTAGAACAGTGGTTTCCAACCTTTGGTCCTCTAGGTGTTTTGGACTTCAGCTCCCATAATTGCTAACAGCTGGTAATATTTCTGGGAGGTGAAGTTCAAGGGGCTGGGCTGTGGCGCAGGCTAGTGAGCAGCCTGCTGCAATAAATCACTCTGACCATGAGGTCATGAGTTCAAGGCCAGCCCGTGGCGGGGTGAGCACCCGTCAATTAAAAAAATAAAAAATAGCCCCTGCTCATTGCTGACCTAGCAACCCAAAAGATTTATCAATTAGAAAATAAGGTACCACTTATAAAGTGGGGAGGCAAATTTAACTAATTTACGATGTTGGAATGAGGAAGTGCCGTCACAGTAGATAATGAAGCAGCTGCTCCCCCCTGTGACCAGAATCGAACATCCCCTCAGGAGAAGGTTAAATTGCCTCTGTGTCTGTCTCTGTCTCAGTTCTATGTGTATATGGACATTGAATGTTTGCCCTATATGTATATAATGTGATCCGCCCTGAGTCCCCTTCGGGGTGAGAAGGGCAGAATATAAATACTGCAAATAAATAAATAAATAAATAGAACTTGAGAACCAAAAGTTGGAAACCACGGCCCTAGAAAAATATGGAACACTTTTAATACCAGCGTATGCTTCTATTTAATGCCATTTTTGTTTTTCATCAGGTCTTACTCTCCAAATCTATACATCATGGCCCAGAATCATGAAGTCCAGCAGACATTGTTTGACACTGAATTTCCCAGCAGCCTCAGCCAGCATCGTCAATGGTGAGGAACACTGGGACTTGCAATTCAAGACCATTTAGAGGGCCACATAATTCCATCCCTACTAGCCACAAGGAGTAGGTCCTACTTGAAGTCAGAGGGATTTCCTTCTGAGTGGCTGTTGCTCATATTTTATTCACATAATCTGACACTGTGTCTGATTTTAGGAAGGAGTTACAGGAGCTTTGATATTATGGGGACTATTTAAGATAATGTTTTACTGTCTTTGGGAATTAGAGATTTAGACTTCAGAATACATAATCTCTAGCAAATACCATATCTCTGTGTGTGGGTGATCCTGTATATGCCAGTAAAAGTGACAAATTTAGAAGTCTTAAATCTTTCTTAGTCTAGCTATATTCAGTATTTTATTCTCTGTATTTGAACAAGTTTTCAGAATTTTGCTTTTGCACGTTTATGCTATATGACTGGAAAGATTAACTGAATTACAAATGTCTTTGAATACTGTCCATTTTATGCAAAGACCCAAATGAAATTATTTAAATATAAGGAAATATTTGTGTGTGAGAGAAAGAGAGATCACATACACCCAATTGCCAACATCAAAGTGAGGTGCTTGAAAAAATGTGGATCTAATGTTTTAAACTTGGCAGTTTGAAAACATGCAAATGTGAGTAGATCAATAGGTACCACTCCGGCAGGCAGGTAACAGTGCTCCATGCAGTCATGCCGGCCACATGACCTTGGAGGTGCCTACAGACAACGCCGGCTCCTCAGCTTAGAAATGGAGATGAGCATCAACCCCCAGAGTCGGACAAGACTAGACTTCATGTTAGGGGAAAGCCTTTACCTTTACCTATAAATCTTTGATGAGAAGGAAGAAAGATAGAAGCTACAGCTTGGAAAGCAGTTGAAGCTCAGAAAGTTTGAAGAGAAATGAAGAAGAATGCTATAGATTAGAAGCAAAAAGAAGGGAGATAGATTTTCAAAAGGAAGCAAGAGAAATCTTATCTTACTATCCTGTCTAGAATCTGGCTTTGAAGAATGTGGGACTAGAATAGACACAGAAAGGGGAAAATGAGAATCCAAAGAAACTTGGTGAATGAAAACATGACAACCAGAGATGCGGCATGCTACACGGGGAGCAGAATTTTTCTAGTGGAAAAAACAGCTTTGTGCACTGACTGCTATTTTGTGTCAAAAAATAAATCATAGCTTGGACTGAAGAAATTGTTGCTTTCAAAGAGAGACATTCTAATTCAAATCAAATGTGCCATGAAGTATTTCTAGAAGGACACCTTGAAAATCCCAGATTTCTAATAAGTAAAGTCTATTTGTGTCTGACTCTGGGGGTTGGTGCTCATCTCCCTTTCTAAGCCAAAGAGCAGGCATTGTCCGTAGGCGCCTCCTAGGTAATGTGGCCAGCATGACTGCATGGAGCGCTGTTACCTGCCTGCCAGGGCAGTACCTATTGATCTATTCACATTTGCATGTTTTCAAACAGCTAGGTTGGCAGAAGCTCGGGCTGACAGCGAGAACGCACCCCACTCTCTGGATTCGAACTGCCCACTTCTCCATCAGCAAGCTCAGCAACTCAGCAGTTTAACCCACTATGCCACCAGGGGCTCCTGAATTTCTAATACTGGGCTGATATTGAATGGGTGATGCCCAAATTTAGATGAGTAGTACCTTAATAAGTTAACAACAGAAGGCCTTCTTCTCAGGTCACTACAGGCTATAATTTACATTTGCAGCTAAATATGTCCTTACATAGCAGTGAACAAACAATATGAATGTTCCAAGGCTATCAAAATACTTTCTTTCTGCCCTTCTTCATAAAGAGAAGACAATGTAGTGCCCAAGGTCAGTCAAACTATTTCAAAGTGTAAATCCTACACATGGTTTCCATTCTTGGACAGTACAAATAATAAAAAATGATACATTTGATGACTGATACTTTGCTATCTTCCATTATACTACAAACTGGCTGCTTCTGCAACCACTTTAGTCTGCCTAATAGTAGGTCCAGTTCTGAATGTTCTGATTTTTTTTTTTTTTGCTTTAGTCTTCTTGGTTAAGTTTATCATTCCACCTGAGTTAAGTAACTGTGGTTTATCCTGCAATGAATCACGATGCTTTTTTGTTCTGGAATTCACAGCACACATACTTGGGGTTGACTAAATAAAATCTTATTTCTCTCAGTGGGTCTCTTAAGTATCCAGTGTCAGTTAAATTATGTTTTGTGCTGGACCTTGTGGGATCTAAATTACAGAACCTGGACAAGAATACATGGAACTCCAAACCCCATTGTATCATCGCACATTAAAGTGATATGAACAGGTCTATAATTATTTATTTATTTATTTACAGCATTTATATTCCGCCCTTCTCACCCCGAAGGGGACTCAGGGCGGATCACATTACACATATAGGCAAACTGTCAAGAGTCAGACGCCAGTTAACATACAAAACAAAGTTTATTCTGAAGATAAGCCAAAAAATAACATAAACACAGGAAATATCCTTTTTTTTTAATAAATATTTATTAAGTTTCAATCATATACAATAAAATTCGGGTGGACTGAAAAGAGAGGGGGGTGAATAGGGGGTGAGGGATGGGGTGATGGGTTTACATAATGTAAACACAGGAAATATCCTTGAAACACTTCACTTTTCAGTGTTTCGAGAGTAGATTGGACAATAATAACTCAAAAACGAGCCACGCTAATTTCCCATGCTGGCATTCAATAAAAAACTAAATAACGCTTCAATTCAGCTTTGGAAAACAAATAGAGTTAATTGCTGGAAAATAAACAAACTAGAAAAGCAGTAAAGCTGCTTCCACGATGCAGATAAGCCGAGAGCCTCAAAGGGATGATGAATAGCCGTCGTCAGAAGAATCCAAGGTCAGGTCAGGAGGCAGCAGAAATTCCGAAAGACAAACCAATAGTCAGAAGCCGGGAGTAGCCGTCAGTCAGAGGGCGTAGACAGAAGCCAGGTCAAATTCAATCCAAAGTCCGAAGAGGGTGCAGTCATCCAAAACAGGTCCATGATAAGACACAGCGAGAGCCAAGCCAGATGGTATCAGCAGATCCGAATCACAGTCCAAGTCCAGAAACACAGAGATCCCAATGGCGCCTCAGCAACACCTTGCCACATGCAAAGTGCAGTGGCCAAACATTCCCATTTTATTCCCCTTCCTCCTGGGTGACCAAACACTCACACCCAAACACCAGGTGTCCCAAATCTACTCAGAGTCTGAACTCCACACAGCTAGAGCTCGTGGATCTGGAGTACCTAGCAATTCGTCGGAGTCCCAATCATCCTGCCCACACTTAGCCCCATGAACACTTAAAGAACCATCCTCCCTTCTCCAAGCATCCCAATTGGGATCAGCTCCTGCAGAAACCCCAGGTTCAGAAGTATCCATAAGCCCCAAATCCCCAGACATCTCTGGTGGCTGTGCCCATTCAGTGCCTGCTTCCCCAGCCACCACCTGTTCCTCAGCATCCATCTCCCCATCTGAATCTTCCTCAGAAGATCCCCCATATAGCTCTCTAAGTCGCTTCCTGCACAACTCCTCCAGTGAACCCTCATCACGAGGGTTTTTTCTTCCTCTCCGAATTCCATCACCATCAACCATAATCCCCGAAGGCGCAGTCACAACACTAACATTCAATGCCTTTAACATAGAACGAAGACAAGACAAATGCAGGCTCCAAGCTGGCCTCGAACTCATGACCTCTTGGTCAGAGTGATTGGTCTCAGCTGGCTGCTCTCCAGCTTGCGCCACAGATTAATAACATAATCACCTACTGTACATTGCAATCATCAATTTTAAAATTAAGTGGGGCTTAATTTTAAACATTAGCATTTAAAAAACACATTTAATTGTTTTGCTGTGGAATCCATTTTTCAAGAAAGCTAGAAGGATAAAGGTAATAGATGGTTTCCCAGATTTCATTGAGATAAATTGTCCTATTTTTCACTTAAATTTAAATAGCTATTTTAATCAACTTCTTTCTTTCTTTTTTCCTTCTTTTTTCTTCCCATAGCTTTTTAGGTGCAACCTGAAAATACATTCATTAAAAAACCCAGCAAATGGGATATGCAGAAATATCACAATGATTCATTAAGTGTTTATCACAGATGTTTCCACACATTAAATTGGAATTGTTCACATTGTGTTATACAGCCAACAGATGATCCATACAAATCTATTTCTTCTTTCTGTTCCTCTACCCAATGCATGCTTACCTGATGTAAATTCTGTTGATTCCTGGGGATTCAAGTACTAGGATTATAACCTTTTGTCATTTGTTTTTCCTTTCCTGGGTAGTTTAGATTTACATATAACCAACCACCTCATCAGACGGGCTGATTTCCCGTCGAACGCCGCTTGCTCTCCCCTTTTGACATGGATCCCATTACACGATGCACGTATACTTCTGGCCAGGCTCTGTGTTGAAAGGGGAGAGCAAGCAATGTACGCCGCTGCCTCAGCAATATAAGAAACTGCAGTGTTTCCTTTGGATCAACATGGGGAAGCCGGGCGGCGACGCTTCCCCCCATGGGATTGGGTCCCAGGTAAGTAGGTTGATGTGGGGCATGGAGTGATGGGTTCTCCAGGACCCCTGCCAGGACCCCATGGATTCACCATGATGTGTGGTGAATCCATACCCCTTTGTGATGAGGTCTGAGTCATTTCACAACCCAATGAAACTAGAACCATCATGGATTTCAAGATGTATACCAGGTTTCCTTTGAGAGATATGGACAATTCCTAGGTGACCAATATGAAAATTCTACTCTTTTCCACATCAGTTAATTGTTGATCAAGCCATCACAGTTGTAGCACATACTACCAGTAGCTTCTGATAATAAATAAAATACAAAAATATTGTATTTATGCTAGTTTAACACATATTTTTCTGTACATAATAATAAATACTAATAATAATAATAATAATAATAATTATTATTATTATTATTATTATTATTACTACTACTACAGTAGAGTCTCACTTATCCAACACTCGCTTATCCAACGTTCTGGATTATCCAATACATTTTTGTAGTCAATGTTTCCAATACATCGTGATATTTTGGTGTTAAATTCGTAAATACAGTAATTACTACATAGCATTATTGTGTATTGAACTACTTTTTCTGTAAAATTTGTTGTATAACATGATGTTTTGATGCTTAATTTGTAAAATCATAACCTAATTTGATGTTTAATAGGCTTTTCCTTAATCTCTCCTTATTATCCAACATATGCACTTATCCAACGTTCTGCCGGCCCGTTTATGTTGTATTATTATTTTATTGCCTGCTTTTCCTAGAGGAGGGTTACAGAATAATTAAAACACATAAACATTGCAAAAATACTAAAAATGCACTTATTAAAATATATTTTGATAAAAGATACATATTTAAATGCACGAAACAAAGACTGAAGAAAAGACATGTATTTAAAAATCCTGCTTAAAAACTAGCTGGGTAAACATTTCTAAAACAGAATTGTGGGTGTGTCTCATGTATTTTTTATGTTGTTGTTGGTACTGAAATTAGTGTGCATGATACAATCAAGGGTGTCTTAGAATCTAGGAAATACAGTAACATGTCATACTTTATCCAGTTTTCAATCAGGAACTGAAAGCCTATTGATGATTTATAATGGCATAAACTGTCACAGCTCATTCTTTTGGTCTTTGCTAAGATTGGGATTTTTTTACCAAATGTACAATGATAAAATCTTTGGAGGACCTCTGAAGGTCTCTGCAGGAAAATAGTTCTCCTGATCCTCTGCTCAATAACACCAGGCTAGATGTCTTGAAAGGTTGATTTGGGAGATGTAGCATTGGTTAGATATAGCTACAGAAAAGTAGCTACATGCAACACATTCATATCCAGATGCAAGGTTCCAACCATTTTTAGATAATGCTTCTATAAATAAATGGAGCCTTAATGAATGTTGCCGGGCATTATTTCTTGGAGGATGGACTGGTTGGATCTTCTTGCGGTCCAAGGCACTCTCAGGATTTTCCTCCAGCACCGGAGTTCAAAAGCGTCTATCTTCCTTCACTCAGCCTTACTTATAGTCCAGCTCTCACATCCATAGGTTACTATGGGGAATACCATTGCTTTGACTATGCGGACCTTCGTTGCCAGTGTGATGTCTCTGCTCTTCACTATTTTGTCAAGGTTGGCCATTGCTCTCCTCCCAAGAAGTAAACGTCTTCTGATTTCCTGGCTGCAGTCTGCATCTGCAGTGATCTTCACGGCTAGAAATATAAAGTCTGTCACTGCCTCCATGTTTTCTCCCTCTATTTGCCAGTTATCAATAGGTGTAGTTGCCATGATCTTGGTTTTCTTGACATTTAACTGCAACCCAGATTTTGCACTTTTTTCTTTCACCTTGGTGATAAGGCTCTTCAGCTCCTCCTCGCTTTCGGCCATCATAGTCGTATCATCTGCATACCTAAGGTTGTTAATGTTTCTTCCAGCAATTTTAAATCCGGCCTTGGATTCCTCAAGCCCCTCATGTCGCATGATGTGTTCTGCGTACAAGTTGAATAGGAAATAATGCCTGGCTGCTCACTGGAGGGAAGGATATTAGAGGCAAAGCTGAAGTATTTTGCCACATCATGAGGAGACAGGAAAGCTTGGAAAAGATCACGATGCTGGGGAAAATGGAAGGAAAAAGGAAGAGAGGCCAACCAAGGGCAAGATGGATGGATGGTATCCTTGAAGTGACTGGCTTGACCTTGAAGGAACTGGGGGCGGTGACCGCCAACAGGGAACTCTGGCGTGGACTGGTTCATGAGGTCACGAAGAGTCGGAGACGACTAAACGACTGAGCAGCAGCAGCAATGAATGTTGTTGCTGCTGCTATTGCTATTTAGGCATGTTTTCATATTAGCCTTTTATTATACCATGCTGTTTCCCATTCATGGAATTTTGGGGGCTGGGTATCTGGTGTTGCCGCCTATTTGTAGTATTACTCTGTCTACTTAGTACTTATCATTTCTTCCATATTTTGTTAATCACAGAGAATTTGCTAAGAGAAAGCTGCACACTGTCTTTTGCTTGGTAACAGTAAAATCTAGAATTACCGTGACAATCTTTATCTTTGGGCTGAGAAGAAAAAATAACACAAAACATTTTGCTTGGGTGCATATCCACATGACAACTGTCAGTATTTCCTGACAATACATTAAACAGGGAATATATTAAGTGTTCTATCATGGACAAGTAGCCCCACCTTACAAGAGCATTCCTCCATTAAGTAAGAAAGTGGTGGATCAGAACAGATCAAAGTACTTAGCTATGGATCATCCAGTCCCTGTATTAGTAATGTGCGAGTATACCTTTAGCTATACCTGATGAAACACAAAACTATTTTCTGGATTGGAAAGGCTCACTTTAACAGACAAAGGACTTGTCTGGAGGGTTTTATTTTTTCTGCAATGGAGGGTTTAGATCCTTTTAATTTCAAAGTTACTAAATCAAGCTAAAATCCAAACACTCTAGCTTAATTAGCTTGTGGATAAGGCCGATACACAAAGCAATAACTAGCCAAGCATTAAATACTCCCACATTGTTTTTACAAGAACAATGACTCTAACTCAAGCACAGCAAATAATTAAATCTGAATAATTTATTGTAAATTTTCTCTTTAGAATAAACAAATTAAGCTCATTTCTATGTTCAGTCTCAAGTATTCTCTTGAGACCTGTAACAAATAATTTGGGATCTGAAAAATTTTCAGGCTCATGAAGGAAGGAAAACATGTTACTCCTGCAAGCATATGTACATCCTATATTGATATACCTGGGTGTACATACACCTGTACATCCAGTACTGTGCTATAAAATTACCATCCAAAACACACCAAATTCCACAGAACAGCCACTCCTTCCCAAAAATATAACGACAGTGTTTCCTCACTTATCGTGGGGGTTACATTCCAGGACCAGCTGTGATAAGTGAAAATCCACAAAGTAGGGACACTATATTTATTTTAATATTTATACATTATTTTAATAGTTATACACTATTTTAAGTCTTTATCAACCAATCGTGTGCTGATAAATCACCTCCTTCTCCTCCCGTTGCTGCTTGGGCTCCTTTTCTCTCCCTTTGGCTTCTCCTTCCTCCCTTCCTTAGGCTGCAAATTGTAAATTTTTTATGATTTATAATATTCTTTTAGAGTTTATTGAAAAACCATGAAACAGCGAATCTACGAAAAGTGAACCACGAAGTAGTGAGGGAACACTGTACTACTAATTACTTATAAGAAAGAAGAAATTTCATAGTGAGCCCCTATTAAGGATTACAATTTAAGGAAACTGGAGGTGCCTGCATATTAAATAAAGTCAAAGCTAATATTTTATAAATATTCAGATGAATACGCACAGATTTTTTAAAGCACTTATCTAGCTACAGTATTAACCTTGTCAAGCTGGTCACATTCTAGTTTGCATAATTATGTGCTGTCTACCTTGAGATTCCCTATAACTTCAATTAGAGAAGTTATTCACGTTTACAATCATTTTGAAACAGTGATTCTTTTCAAATATGAGGTATAATTAGATCCAACTTATCTTCAAAACTATGCTAAGAACAGTCTATTTAGAAGATGTATGTAGAAGATTTGTGAATGAAAAGGATAATTTTATAAAGTGCTTGATTGCATGGGACAATGCTTTTGTATCATTTGGACCACAATATTAAGGTTATATTATATAAAATGAAGATTATCTAAAATAAGTTTTCATCCCCATTTTGAAATAGTTTGCAAGGAATTTTCTACATTAGTACTCACCTACTAATGTAAAAATTCTTACAATAAGCAGCTTTGCATGAAAAGACACTGTAGTAATAGCTGCCAATCACAAGGTGCAGATAGGAGGTAGAAAAGCTCCACACATCTCCACACATACCCCAAATGTGTAATGATTTATTTGCACAGCCAAAAAGATGACAATGGTTTCACAGAAATTACAGCAGTGGCAGTTAGTGGCTTTCATGACAGTGGAGTAGTAATTCCAATCCAGATTTTACTCTTTTCTTAAAAGTGCTATCCAAACCGTTAAACCTATTAGGAGGTTATGGTAGACTACCTTGCACTCCTTTTGGGGTCTCAACTAAAATCTACACTGGATTCAGAACCCCATGGACATAGAAGCTATCAGCTGTCACATACATAAGATCTCGCGCTCGATTCCTGACATTTTCATTTAAAAGTAGTAGCAAGGAATGGGGAAAAGCCTAGAGATCTAAATCCCTGAATATTTTGTCTTTTTGTGTTACCAAAAAGAAGAAATTCTACTTAGCATGATTTTTTAAAGACCTCTAATAGTCTCAGGTTTTGTTCTTATATAGATTGATTTTATTTCTGAGATTTATATGATTTTTTTCTTCATACTAAAGTGTTCCTGGGAACTCTTGGCATTATCAAGGGCTTCCCAGATCTATTCAAATTAACCCTACATTTTCCAAAATGAAATGCATCCATATTCTATTGTACTATTGCTAAACCCATTAGAACTTTGTGTAGGACACACCTGAAGGTTCACATGATGCTGGTGAAAATCAGTTTCTGAAATGCTGCATGAGCATGACACATAGTTGATGGGGAAGGGAGATGGGAGGGAGGAAAACCCATCATATTTCAAAAAAGAAATGATATGGTGTAGGTAGAAACGAAACAAAAACCTTGAAACTCTTGATACTTCAAGAAACTTTTTCTCCTTTCTGGATGAGTGCTAACATAGTTTTCTCCCAATATTCAGAAATCTCAAAGCATCAACAGAAGGAACCTATGGAAAAATATCAATACTGAATGAGAAAAGTGGATGCCCGCACTGTGGACAACAGTTGATGCCAAAATATTTGCTGTGCATCAAACTAGCCTCTTGCATACTAAATGCTAGGAAAGCTATGTCCCAAACATAGCTGGCATCTTCTCTTCAGCTCTCTAAGCCACGGTGAGCATCAAAGTCTTCGTAGGTAAATTCTTCTTTTGTGATGGCTGCTGATCTGACTTCATGCAATTTGCATGGGTTGGGAGAAAGGAGCTAGGAGATTTCATGAGAGGCCCACCTTTGAAATATCTGTGTGTGCCTTCAAGTCATTTCCAATTTATGTTGACTGTAAGGTGAACCTAAAACAGGGAACCTTGGAGTGCTTTCAAGTCATGTACAATTCATGGTAACTGTAAGGTGAACCTAACACAGGATTTTCTTGGCAAAATTTGTTCAGAAGGGATTTGCCTTTGCTTCCATCTGAGGCTGAGAGATTGTGACTTGCTGAAATTAGCAAATGGGTTCCATAGCTGGGCAGGGATTCAAACCCTGGTCTCCATAGCTTTAGTTCAATGTTGAAGCCACTAAACTATGGTGGTTTTCCTTGAAACATCTTAGGGGGTCTTATTTAGGCCTGTTTCACATGTTCCTGTGTAGTATTGTATTGATTGCCAAGCAGTAGAATTGGTAATAGGTTTGTTTGTTTTTTAAATGTAGCTGGCAATGACTGGAGGCTACTATTCAGCTCTACACAACATCAGTACTATGAGATGCAGACAGGGCCGGCCCCACCATAGAGGCCACATGAGGCGGCCACCTCAGGCGCAAGTCCCCGGGGGGCGCCGTCAGGCTTCCCCCGCCCCAGCAGGGACCATGGGCTCGCTCGCCGGTGAACAGGAAGGCTTGTTTGGCGACGAGCGAGCTCCACATGGCCGCTGCCGGCTGGGCAAGGCCAGCCAGGCCAGGGCGCACTGGGCGGGAGGCGGGGCACCATCAGGGCGGTGCCCCGCCTCCCGCCCAGTGCGCCCTGGCCTGGCTGGCCTTGCCCAGCTGGCAGTGGCCATGTGGAACTCGCTCATCGCCGAACAGGCCTTCCTGTTCACCGGCGAGCGAGCCCATGGTCCCCGCTGGGGCGGGGGAAGCCTGACGGCGCCCCCCGGGGACCTGCGCCTGAGGCAAGCCTTGTGGCCTGCGTGAGAGGCGGGGTCAGGGCGAGCAGCGTGGGAGGCGGGGCCAGGGTGCAAGAGGCGGGGCCCACTGGCGCCGCAGGAGGCGTGGCCATGTGCCTCCCGTGGCACATAGCCATGCCTCCCGCGGCGCCGGCGGGGGGGCGCTTTTCCCCACCCCCGCTTAATATTTTAAATTATCTCTGGCCGGCCCTGGATGCAGAAGATGTTCATCTACCAAGGCAGACCAACAAAAGTCAGTTCTTCTTCATAAAATGGTTTCCCAACTATCAGGAAATGAATAACTTGCAAATATTATTTCAAACCTTACTGTGTCCGAAGACACTTTAAAGAGCTATGTCTGGTCAGCATAACCAGAAATAGACTTATGATCTGACCCTCTTCCCATTCCTTTAAAAAAATACCCAGCCAATTCACAATCATGGTATGGGAAGAGCAAGGAGGAAAGATGATTCAAACTACTTTAGAAATGAATGTGATTAAGTTAGAAGCATCAGTAGAGAGGAACTTGATATGATATTGTTATCGAGACCGCAATTAGCCCAGATCTGCCCTATGAGGGAGATCTATGAGGGAATGAGTCTTGGCAAGCCGTTAGGGAGGCAGAAAATAACCCGGAATATAAATTTACCTGAGACCGAAAGGAAAAGACTCTGCCAGGTTGAAGGAAAAAACTGTCAAAGTGTTTATTAAAACAATTCAATTGAAAAGGACATCCGCCGCGATAGATCGACATGCGAGATGTAATTTTACATTGAGAAATAAAGCCATTTTATACATTTTCAAGTTTGAAGTCTGTTTGAACTTCCCGCCCAGTCCCTCCGGTCGTCTGGCTGCTGATTGGGCAAGGACGCCGCACTAGACGGGAGTTGGGCTTCCCGCTCGGTGGTCGAGCCAATGAGGAGCAACCCTCGCCTCTGCCAGGGCCAATCAGATTGGGGGAGGTGGGAGTCAGCTAGACAATGGGTTCTGGGGAATGAATCATTGGAGTTATCTTATGCAAAGCGATCACCCGAGGCTAGCGCCTTCCAGGATAATCTTAAGATTATTGCTGTTTTTGAGTAGGGTCATTTGGGATGTCCGGGGTCCTTTATGCACGTACACAGTTCATGAATACTGTGAGGTATGGCGGAGATTGTCAGTTTATATTGACATTATGAGATTACAGAAACCGGACCAGTGGGGAGTCTTCCTTTGGCTCCCCAGGGGTCCAGGATGGGATTGTGGTCAACATTACCATATGAGATACAATCACCCGTGGGGCTGCTCCGATCTAAGGTGACAATCTCTAGCTATGGGTCATGCAGATGCAAATAGATAAAGTTTTATGGTGACAGTTTTACCCTTCTTTGTGTGTGGAGCTCAAGGTTCAAGAAGAGGGAGGGAGGAATTTCCGGGTTCAGCTAGAGTTCAGATTGTGCCTTCATTGTTTAAATCATACTAGGGGATATAGAGGATCATATTATATCCATTTTACCCCAAAACTACCAGAAGAAGTATTAAATATTAACACTTATAGCTCATTTTCCCTCCCTGCGTTAATAGCGCTGATCGGGGAGGCTATTTACGCAAAGAGAACGATTTGACAGTCAGCTGTTGAGCCGAGAAAAAGTGGTCCAAGGTGGTTTCTGCCGGTTGTGTTTTTAAGACTAGACAATTATAGGCATAAATATGAAAAAGGATATTTTTTGGTGTGAAATTGAGCGAGTTCTGAGTGGAAATATAGGCTGGGGGGGTGTGGGTAAACAATCTGGCCCTATCGCGGGTTTCCTAGGGACCGGGAGGAAATTCAGATTCCCTCCGGCTTTAAAGCAGAGAGTAAACCCGGTTTCCTTTTTTGTAATATAATATATATAAAAGGGAAATATATGAATTTGGGAATCTTCCAGGGGACCTATAGACCAAGTGACATTTGGCTAGACAGTAAATAAAGAATTGATTCCAATATTTCATAAACATATAAGCATACAATTCATGGAAAGTTCATAAGCAGTTCAGGCAATAGGAGGTTCATGAAAATAACAAAGTGAAGGGATTCCTGTTGATTCCAGTCCTTGGTAGCCTGGCAACATATGAATGAGAAGTCCGGTCATTCATAAAAATGATGATGAATGGATGAACGGAGGAGGATCGCGGCTGGTCCTTGAGGAAACTATATTTCCCTCTCTCTCTGGGAGGGTGGCAGTCCACCAGCAGCAGCCTTGGGGAGACGCCCAGGTTCCCAGAAAACAGCCTGCCGGCCGTGAGAGAGGAGAAGCGGCTGTTGCGGAGAAAGAGGCAAACGAACCGGCTTTTTGACAGTCAGCTGGTTTGGGGCTTCAAACTGGACCCATTCGGGCGCTGTTGGTTATTTGAACCAGAGACCTCAAAGAGTGTTAAATATAAGAGATAGGCATGCTTGGAGTGTTTCTGATGAAGTTAGGGTCCAATTTGTTCCGTTTCAATGGCAAGGAGAACGTGGCGAGGTTAATGGAGGAAGGAGGGGAGGGATTTCATGCAAAGGAGTCAAAAAGGATACAAAAAACCACTGGAGAGGATTTCAAGTTAAAAGGAAAGGATACTTCTTTTATTTAAGGATTAGTTACAATGTTAGGGCTGGGGAAAGCAATGAAAAGAATTTAATAATAATAATTTGTTGCGGTCTGAACGTTCTCCCACTTTGCAGGCGATCCGGATCTGTGGAACCCTCCGCAGTCAGATGAATTTAAAGGTGGGGGTCTCGGTCATCAATCCCCCACTTGGCAGCGCGGGGATGAAGGGGGAAGGGGCCCTCCTTCGCCCCAGCGCTGCCACATAGGGCATTGTAGGCATTTAGTGGCATCATGGCCATCTGTCTGGGAAGATTTGAATGTTCCTTTTTTTTGCGGCAAATTTTGAACAAGGTGGACAAGTGGGACCAACAACAACTTATTATTTAATAGAATTTGGATCACAGTCAAAAGGATGAGCCCTAGAGTGTAACTGTTGCCAGAGGTTTATTACTATCATTATTATTATTTGGAGAAAACCAATCATGTAACATTGGGCCAGGGTTAGGGTTAGGGTTAGGGTTAGCACGCTGGACAGCTCCCTGCAGATAGTTAATAGAGAAAAATAGAAGAAAATAGAGGGAAAAATAGAACTCAAGGCTCCCCTCGTGGTGCTGAAAAGGACAGCGCTTAAGGATTTTGCAATGCCGGTCTCTGGGAAAATGCTGTTTGTTTCTGGTCAGCTGATACGTGTCTGACAGCTGTCAGGCTCAGCTGTCAAAAGTTTGTATGTCTCAAAAAGTGTGTTCCCGTGGTGCCAAAGAGATGAAATTTGGAGGAAAGGTTTGGAGGGGCTTTCTGCGTCCATCCCTGAGGTTTGGTCTTTTTAGGAGTCTCAGAAGTGGGAAGGTCAGGTTGCCGTTCACTGGTCTTTGCCTTCTTCACCACCGGCTGGGCTGGATCCGGTTCTGGGGTTTGAATGATGGACCCAAGCGCGGATTCCAGAGGTTTTGGCAGCTGTGTGGGGAGTCAGGAGGATTTGAGGAGGTCGGGTTGCCATCTTCACCAGGCGCCTCCTAGTGACCACAACCAGGTCCAGCATTTCCACCAGGAAGGGGGGTCCAAGGGATAGAGAATGCCTCAAGACAGCAAAGAAAAGAGATCACGTGTCCCATCCCCACTCCCCTTCCCCCAAGACCCTAAGTGTGGAGGGTTAATTTTGTAAGGAAGAAAAAAGGAGGAAAAAAATGGAAATAAATCATTCATACCTTCTGGGACATTTTCAATACTGAAGGTTCCTCTGGCACCCTCGCAGCCATGTTATGGCTCCTCACTCGCGCCTGACCCAGCGACCAACAGCACCCCACTGGTTGCTCTTGCCTCATCTGAGCTGGATTTCTCAGAGTCCCTTTACAGCCACAGGAGCGGATGATGGTCCTGGTAGTCCAGGTCGGAGTGGGGTGCTTTCCATGTGGGGTGCCAGGGTTCCCATTCTACATTTTCCAACGGTCCCTTTTATGCTGAGAGAGTGTTAGTAAAACCCCTAACCCATTGTATACACAGTCATTCAAGAAGAGAGCAAACAAGAGAGAGAGAGACAGGAACAGAAAGGATAGATCAAGGAAGAAAACCATGAAAAAGAGGAACCAAACTTGGTTCCCAACATTTAAAAGACAATATGCTACAGAAGCTGGAAAACAACAACAATATAGCATTATTTTTGAGTTTGCAAAATTTGTACTGCTGGTATAATTTTCCTGATAAACCTTGCAAGACTTGCTGGCAGTCACAGAAAATGCAATAATGTCATTACAGTCAGGCACATCAGATTCTTCCAAATCAGAAATTATATTGTATACAGATGCAACTTTATAACATGAATATGAATGTTCCATGTATTTTATTCAGCATGGATTTCTCATTTTCATTGTATATATGATGCACTTAGTTGAGAGCTGAGAACACAAGAATATCAGAATGTGTTTCCACCTTTCATTTCTGTAACCCAGTTAGTGGAGAATTACATAACTCTTGGCCCCAACAGTATGATATGGAACAATTTCCCTAAAGCTTCCTGTTAATCATAAAGACAAAAGACCAAAGCTGGATTTACTGTTCTATGCCTGGCACACCAGCAACACTAGGCTTATGCTGCACTGTGGTATTGTGAGAGCTTTTAAAAATAAATCATTTAAAATTTTTCACATTTGCAAGGACATATTTTTCACTATGTGACAACACAGGGGCTTTTGTCCCAATGAATAAGGGGAGTAAATTCACAAGGAATATTTACACTATAAATGTTTGATACCATGGCTCCATCCAAAGGGTTTTGCACTTTGGTGAGGAATTTAGATGTTAGAGAATTGTGTCTACTAAGCACTCATTAACTACCAATCTCAGAATTCTGTATGACAATTAACATGATATCAATCTGCTGTAACTGTGCAGTGCAGATGCACTCTAAAGTTGCTACAGTAGAGTCTCACTTATCCAACATTTGCTTATCCAACGTTCTGGATTATCCAACGCAGTCTGCCTTTTAGTAGTCAATGTTTTTGTAGTCAATGTTTTCAATACATTGTGATATTTTAGTGCTAAATTCATAAATACAGTAATTACTACATAGCATTACTGTGTATTGAACTACTTTTTCTGTCAAATTTGTTGTATAACATGATGTTTTGGTGCTTAATTTGTAAAATCATAACCTAATTTGATGTTTAATAGGCTTTTCTGTAATCCCTCCTTATTATCCAACATATTCGCTTATCCAACGTTCTGCCAGCCCGTTTATGTTGGATAAGTGAGACTCTACTGTAGTTCCAAAGTGGAGGAGGGGCCATACATGAAATTGCTGCTGTCATAGTTGGAGCACTTCAGAGAATTGATGAAACTACCCTGCTCTCTCCATCCACAGAATTCCAGAAATATACTATTATTTGCCTCCCTTCCCAGATACTCCAACATTTGTTTGCACTAGTTCTTTTAAAAGAGAATTTTTCAAAAAGCCAATTGTTTTTCATTTAAGCTACAGAGAAAATGCACAATAATTGACAAGAGGAACACCTTCCTACATAATGTTTTGTTACTGGTTCCCAACCTTTGGTCCTCCAGTTGTTTTGGACTTCAACTCCTAGAAATCCCAGCCAGTTTACCAGCTGTTAGGAATTGTGGAGCTGAAGTCCAAAACACCTGGAGGATGAAAGGTTAGGAACCACTGCTCCATGGCTTAATAAGTAGCCAAAATGTGTTGCTCATCTTTCTATACAGTGCTGGTAAATCAATGTTTGTTCTTCTTCAGATTTGTCATTCTGGTTCCTCTTAGCATGAAAGTAAAGTAACAGGAATCACTCAGCATCTCATTATTTTAACACTAAGGTGTTGCATTTATGCTATACTGTGCTATTGTAAATTGGCATATTTACATTTAGCATTTGAATGCAGATCTATATTCCTTTTTATCCTCCGAGTGGACACCTTGGAAACTTTAGCAAATCCTTGGAAAAAATGATATTGGTGAACACAGAGTGTCTGAAAGGGAAAGAGAAACAGTTACAAGTACTGATACATAAATTAAACATAATCTGCCTCATATGAGATTCAGCAGGTCAAATGTTCTCATTCGCATTATCATCCCCCAGGCACTCTTTCCAGATTTCTTCCCCATGCTGGAGGATTTGGGGTGGAAAACAATACACATGAGAACATGCATTTCTCTATGAGACAGACTGATACGAGGCCAACTATTCTTATTTGGATATGCCAGAATGTGCTTCATCTCTCTTCTGTTTTATTTGCATGTTTTTCATTATCATCTATCACTTTTAACCTAAAATATTTTCTACAGGCATAAAATCTCCATACATTTTCCAAGCAAAGAATTCATTGAGGCCAGAAGATCTGACATCACAAGGATACTGTCCCTTCAGAAAAAAAGAAAATCTACTACCAGTAGATTCCACAACAGAGTCACTCCCATCCCAGTTACAAGAAATGGGTTTCTATTACAGAAGAGCCATAACTAGTGACTTCATTGCTCACATTTTTATTAATCCTGTTTGTTACATAAGACAATTTTATTTCATATTTCATAATTTTGAACTGTACGAATGTTCATCTGAGACTGCATCCCTTTTCATAAAATGGACACTTTGGAGTTCAAGTTGCTGTTGAGTTTGTTAGGATTCAACAAAAGACTGTAAGGACACTACTTTCTACTTTCTAGCTGGTAAGAAAGGTAAAAAAGGGGGTTGTGGATAGAGACTACAAAAATTAACATCCCTTCAGTTGCTGGGATCCTACTGTAGGAACAGATACAATCTTAGCCAAGTTTTATAGCATCTTATGCATTCATGAGGTTCAGCTTGGCAAGGTCTCTGAGCATTTTATATACCACTGGCACAGTCTGCAATGTAACATGCTGACTCATACCAGCACAGCTAATGAAATAACAATTGCATCTGTGCCTCTTCTCAAATTTGGCCATGTTCTTAATTTAATGCCTGCTCTTGAGGCTATATATACCACTCACTTGAGAGCTATTCTTACATTTTGCTCTGAGTGCAATTCCTGGTTGCGTAAGAAGAGACACCTGGTCATTCTCTTATCATTTAGTCCTCTTCATGAGCATCTTAGGTAATTAAAGGGCCTTTTTTCAAATAAATTCACGCAGAGGGAACTATCATATCTTCCAACTACAGTTGCACATTTGAAAAGTACATGTAATGTACAAAACAGACACAAAATGGGGACTTTTAAAGACAGTGATGCAATATGGGTTAAAACAAAACTGTTTAACGCTTATACACCATTCAAAATTAGCAGAACCTGCCCCCTTTCAGAAAACAGAAGGCCAAACCAATGTTTTATAAAGCCTCTTGAGGCTCACAAAACAGGACATTTGTAAGCCAAGTGTAAGAATTCTGCAGCCAGGAGACTATGCTTTGCCTGGCTAATATGATAAAATATAAAATGTCAATTTTGCTTGGAAAAACAAATCAGAATCCAACTTTACTTTGTGTTGAACCATATCCTCCAACCCAGTGGACTGTAAAGACCTTGCATAGCCATTTCATGCTTCACGGCAGGATCAGAGAAGAACGATCACATATCCAGACACACAAGGTTCAGATGTGCTATGTTCCCAGTAGACTCACACAGATCTCAGTGCTGTTGCCATAATCGTATATTTGAGTACAAAGAGGTAGCTAGATGTTGCTCAAATCCGGCCTGCCTGTTGCAAAGCATAAAATGAATGGCAAGTTGGCTTCAGGATTTACAGTAAGTTGTCCTGGTGGTGGGGGAAGGAAGAAAATAGCAACTCCCATATTGAAAACAACATCTACACATATAAAGGATTTTATGCATGCAAAGTTGTACCTAACAGTTCCGGCCAATATATTTATAAATTATGACTCCAGGCCAGACCACGCTCTTGTTGTAAGTACCTATTAAATGCAGTCTGGTAGAGATGATTACTTGAACACTAATTCCTAAATATTTGTATTTTTTCCCATTTGGTCTTTCAACTTTTCATTTATATGACAAATGATTTAAAACATACTTTTACAATAAATAGATGAGAAATGGTTTTGCTGAATCTTTTAAAAAAGAATGTTTTGTTACAAAAGACAGCCATTTGGGCCAAAAGGGCTGTTCATTTCCTAGCACGTTCTTCTCTCCCCTACTTTGTTGAGAAGGAAGTACTCCTAGGGCTTTGAACAATCTCATCTCTTTCCTTTTGTGAACTCTGCTGAGAATGACATTCATTGTTCTTGAGAGAGAATGAACTGCTGTGCTGCAAAAATAGAGCCGAAAAAGCAGCACATTTCTGTATGACGCTGATAACAACTCTGTTACAATGAAAACCAAACTCAGTTTATACTATGTCTTCATATTTCTACCCTTCTCTGACTTCTGAATAGCACAGCGGTGAATATCCTGTTGATCTTCTGGATGTTTAGTGTTGGCTTTTCTTTGTTTGAGTATGGAGGATCCAAAACCAGTCTCTAGTACTACCACAGTAAGGTTGTGCTGGAGTCAAAGATGTTTTTCTGTTTCTACCAAACAACAAAACCAATCTCTTGTTCAATTTTGGAAGTAACACCAATGCACCCTTCTATACTAAATCCTTAAGTACAGGAATTCCAAACAGCCATAACAGCAAAAACCCAAAGGTCTCCCTCTTCCCACACTCATATGGCTCCACTCCCAAATATTAACTTTCAACTAAATATTTGCATATTGTTTACCACAATAGTGTCTTACACATATTCTACAATTTTGTTGAACATATGCATCCAGCTTTATAGACAGATACGCACTTTCTGAACACCACATTTCTGTAAAATGTTGCAGCCTATTACCTAAAGAATTATAATGCTTCCTCTGATGGTGATTGTAACAAATATGTGAAAGTCTTTAAAAGCATTATTTAAAATCATACAGTAGAGTCTCACTTATCCAACATAAATGGGCCGGCAGAACGTTGGATAAGCGAACATGTTGGATAATAAGGAGAGATTAAAGAGAAGCCTATTAAACATCAAATTAGGTTATGATTTTACAAATTAAGCAGCAAAACATCATGTTCTACAACAAATTTGACAGAAAAAGTAATTCAATACGCAGTAATGCTACGTAGTAATTACTGTATTTATGAATTTAGCACCAAAAAAATCTCAATATATTGAAAACATTGACTACAAAAATGTGTTGGATAATCCAGACCGTTGGATAAGTGAATGTTGGATAAGTGAGACTCTACTGTACTTCATATTACAGTAAAGTCTCACTTATCCAACATAAATGGTCCAGCAGTACATTGGATAAGTGAAAATGTTGGATAATAAGGAAGGATTAAGGAAAAGCCTATTAAACATCAAATTATGTTATGATTTTATAAATTAAGCACCAAAACATCATATTTTACAACCAATCGATAGAAAAAGCAGTTTAATACATGTAGTATGTAGTAATTACTGTATTCACAAATTTAGCACCAAAACATCACCATGTATTGAAAACATTGACTACATAAACATTGACTACTAAAAATTGACTACAAATAAAGATAGAATTGCATAAAATGAACTTACAGTAACAACATTGTCAGAATTTAAATCTGTAAAAAGTTCAGTCCTGAGAAGAGTTTTAAAAATCTGTGATACTTGCCTGCCTAGAGAAACAGCTGTGGATCCAGGCGGGAGGCAGGCTGCGCTGGATAATACAGAACGTTGGTTGAGCGAAGCTTGGATAAACGAGATTCTACTATATTATGAAAGTCTACATATGTAATATTCTATTTGGGCTTGCATTTATAGTCCGTGTAATCAACATCTAACTCTCTTTACAGCATGATCCATGAAAGGCTCTATAGGGTTGTTGTATGTTTTCCAGGCTGTATGGCCATGTTCTAGAAGTATTCTCTCCTGACGTTTCGCCCACATCTATGGCAGGCATCCTCAGAGGTTGTGAGGTATGGAGAAACTAAGCAAGGAAGGTTTATATATATCTGTGGGAAGTCCAGGGTGAGGGAAGAACTCTTGTCAGTTGGAGGTCAGCGTAAATGTTGCAGTTAATCACCCTAATTTGCATTGAATGGCTTCATCTACTAGATACTTTCTGCCTGGGGGCATCCTTTGTTAACTGCCCCTAGTTCCCATGTCTCAGAAGGCTCTATAGCTTGCCCTGCATCCCTAACATTATTTCAAACAAATACAAAGATAAAACTTACTGTAGAGGAAGATGAGAAACCCCTGAATAGTAAAACCACTGCTCCCTTTCCAGGTGGAATGGTGAATTATATTTGTTTTCTTCCTGCTATAAATAGTTTTCAGTGCTCCAAAAAGAAAAGCCAATTAAAATTTTAATGCTACAAGATTACTATGCAACTCATAGCAAACTTTTTTTGAGTAATGAGCCCCTGGTAAATAAATATTAATAATTGGTTACAGAATGGTAAATCTACAGGTTATAAAACCCAACCTCTCATTATTTAGTTTAGTCCAACAACATCTGAACAGCTCCCACGATTAAACCATGGCAGTTAAAGTGGTGTCTAACTGCATTACTTATGCAATGTAGATGCACTCTTACAGTTTACTTATGCAATGTAGATGCACTCTTACTATAGTCTAGAATGGATTCACCATTCTACTGAAATTGACCTACCCCTTACTTCACTGGCACATCTCTCCAAAGCATCTTAATTTGGGGGGGGGGGGGGGGAAATACATTAAATATGCTTAAGCCAACTGTCCATACATTGTTATACGGAACCCTTAGCTATATAGGAGTCATGTTAATTGAGCTAACTGGGCTAATTGGGCTAACATTTTCCCTATGTTATTTTCCACACTAATATTTACTTTTTACAAGACAACAACAATACTATTTTTTTTAAAAAAATTGTACAACGAATACAGTAAACATTCATGTTTCTATTTCTAATTTTTACCATTCAGAAAAGGCTTTTCTGGACTCAAAAAAGAGGCCAAAGCGATTTCCACATGGAACTATATTGAGTCTTTAGATATACACTGTCTTGGCATGTCAACTCTGATTGCTTATGACTTAAGACACTCTCTGTTCCAGTGTGCATTACTTATTTGCATAAAAAGAACAAAGCTGTCAGGGATCCAAAGGAACAGGCCTTCAAGAAGGATGCCATCTTAAATCCCACAGACAGGTCCATTTTAGGCTTATGTCAGTTAATTGTTTTCTCTTTGCTCTAGCTGTATCAAGGGCACCAGAGTGATTTTTCCTCCACAGGCTCAAAACGGTGGAGAGAAATCCACATAGTTGGAAGAATTTATTCTGGTATTATACATAAGATCAGCAGCAGAAACAAACTTCCTGTTAGACAGTGGCCCCATCTACACTGCCACATAATGCAGTTTGGAACTGCATTATATGGCCAGTATAGACTCATATAATACAGTTTAACTTAACTTGCATTATATGAGTCTACACTGACTATATAATGCCATTCTAAACTGTATTATATGGCAGTGTAGATAGGATCACAGTAAAGCTCAATGACTTCCAGGGGATCTTGTTTGTTGATCTCAAGTTGTGGCAAATGCCCCCAACCATGAAGCAAAATGGCTAACCCTAAATGGCATTCAAGGAGGGGATTATATCCAGAAGATACTGCCTCTTTTATCCCTCTGTGGCCAGGGCAGTGGCAGTTGGGATGGAGGAAGGATCTTTCATCAGCTTCTGAGAGTGGAAAATATAAGAGCAGGTTAAAGGGTTTGAAAAACATAAAACAAGTGTTTATCCCTGACACCAAAGTAACATCAAGTCAACTTTTTTCTGGTGAGTGCATTCTATAGTTACACATTGGGAACAATCTTCTTATCATAAACACAGTATGAACATTTACATTTGTTATGGAACACATCCTGTTTCCCTTCTGTAAAGTCATTTTTGTTTGTATATGGAAAAATCAAATATTTTGAAAAACGATCTTCAAAGTTCCTAGAAAAATAAATGCCCTAAAAACACAAAGGAATTGATAAACCTCAGCCTGAACTGTAAATCAGGTATAAAACTTTTAAGAGATATGTTATAAATACTCCATGCTTGTGGATCAACAAACCACAATGACTAAGACCGCCAAAGGTACAATGAAAAATATATTTCTGAAGGGGAGAAAAATCATTCAGCCTTTAACTGATACTGTATACTGTTTTACTGCTGGATTATCACAATGTGTTTCTATTAGGGAGGCTCAGGTCTACAAATGTGTATATGAACTTGACCAGATTACCTAGCTAAGGCTTCTTTATGGTCAAGAACCCAAGACCATAAACAATTAATTTGAAGTTGTACAAAGACAAGCTAATTTGTAGACTTTCACATGCATTCATTGTGATTTGTTTCTTTATCTGAACCAGCGTCTTGGTTTAACTATAGTTTATTGAGTTCACTTTCACTTATCTTCCCGGCCTCCTGCTATCAGACTGATTGATTGATTGATTGATATATACATACCTCTTGCTGGCTCTTGGTTCAACAAATCATAGTACAATATCTTTGTAAACTGATTATCTGGATTAGGAACAGAATGAACAAAATTCATATATGTTTATTTTCTGCCTTATTAGAAGATTTGGGACGCTCTTTGTCATGATACTCTG
The DNA here is from genome assembly GCF_035594765.1 of Anolis carolinensis. NCBI lineage: Eukaryota > Metazoa > Chordata > Lepidosauria > Squamata > Anolidae > Anolis > Anolis carolinensis. Next base: position 258,372,506 of record NC_085842.1, on the reverse strand, counting down.
CATGCCCATTGGGTAAAGAAGCTTGGTTTCTTTCAACATCATTTCTAATATTTTCTTAGTATTTACAGTCTGTAGATTCTATAGTCTCCACCTATGTATCTGTGAGGAGGCCTAGCCAAGAGCATCCTTGTCTTCCCATGTAAAAGATACCAAATGCCTGAAACTGAATAGACAAAGCTTGATTTTGTAATTTCTGAAAGTTAAAACTCCAGAATATGTGGATTGATCCAGAAAGCATAGTGCTAAGAAAAGCTTAGTAGTAAAGGGGTGAGGCTAGAAAGAAATTGAGATGCTCATTGATAATAATAATAATAATAATAATACTTTATTTTTCTATCCCGACACCACCTCCCCGAAGGGACTCGGGGTGGCTAACATGGAGCAATGCCCAAAACAAAAACAGAATAAAACAATTACAACGAATATCAAAACAAAAACAATGATAACATCAATCAAATAAAATAAATAATTTAAACATTTTAAATACAATAAAACACATAAAACCAGAAGAAATGCGTAATGATACAACATCAACCACTAAAGATAAAAGGAGTCAGGCATATAAAAACACAATATCCAAAGCTTTTAATAAAGTGCATAATCAAGTGTCAGAGAGTTAACTGGGGTAATATGGGATAATGATCAGATTTAGCTTAAATTTGGAAAACAGATAAATCAACACAGGCTGATTTGTGAGCTTTCAAATTTGATTCTGCTCTAGATTCTGACTCCGGAGATCCAAAGCTTCATGATTTTTTTGTTGTTCGTTCTCCTGGAAAAACTAACAAATGGTTATAACCAATTTGCTTTTGGAAAGAACTGGATGAAATTTCTTAAGGAAGGGTGCTCTTAAAAAAAACAAAAAACAAATGATGCCAACCATTTCTCAGGCAAAATGGTGAAGAAGAAAAAGTGAAAGTAGCCTTTCCTGTTTAGGAATTTTCAAAATGGGATTTGTTTATGCATCTGGATTTTGTGTGGGTAGGGCCAATCTTTATATGAAAGGCATTTCCCATAAGGGGTATTAGAGAAAAATTCTGTAAACATCCAAGACAAGTTCACAAATTTCTGAGTTGGTACTTTTAAAATTGATATTGGGAACTCTCAAAGCTGTGGAACTGTTTCTATTGGAACAATTCAGAAATCCTTTGCTTTGGGGAAAGAATCCTAAAATTGCCTAGAAGAGAACACGTGAAATGTGAGAGTTAAGACAAAAGTGTTGCCATGACTTTACCTACTTCTATATGTGTCTCCAGGCCACAAAAGTGTTGCCATGACTTGACCTACTTCTATATGTGTCTCCAGGCCACACTGTTCAAAGGTCTCTCCCACTCCCATACCCACACCGCTTCCCTATACCCTACCAAACTTTCCACATGCTTTTAGCCCTTTCTTTTTCACTCTTTTCACTTTGGAAATCAATAAAAATTAATTTTAAAAAAAGGTTTCCTTCCATAACAACAGAGAAACAACACAATTCAACTGCTTTGCATGGAGATGGGCGACACAAATCCCGCTTTGAAGACCACAAATTACACAAACACAGGGTTGGAGAGAAACTGGCCACAACTTGTTTATTGATGTCATGGTTGGTGAGATCCCATCTAGCCCTGGCACTCTGCGATGCCCTTTTGTGAAAAGCAACGTCGTAGGCGATGGCAGCCACCTCACCCGCATGCCTGCAGGCCCTTAACCACATGAGTTTGGTGGTTGATGAGGTGCCATACCTGCTCCGGGAAGGTAGCTGCTACCACTCCCATGTACAAGGAGTAGCCAGCCATCCAATTAACAAAATTGAGCACTGCTGGCCTGTCGCTGTCCCTTTTTCTGTGTCTACCTTTCGATGGAAGTTCTTTGCCCTCTTCCCTTTCAGGTTTTAAGAGGGTGAAGATGTCTACGTAATAGCCTTTCAGGATCCTGAGGTGGGGGGGGGGATAGATCATCCCAACACCCACACAGGTAAAACAAGGCAATGGTTAGACACAACATACAAGCCAGCACTTGAACCATGTAGCATTCTAGTTCCAGCATATATTGAGGTTAAACATCTGCAATTATAAAATTAAATAAAATGTTATATTTATGTCACAAAGAAGAATTTAATTATTCTTCATTATGTTACCATAATAATGTGATGTAGTTATATCCTAGTTACCAGAATAAGGAATTCACTACAAGTCACCAGCTGTTTATAACAATGTGCATCTAAACTCTGGATTTGACAAATAGCTACCATGCGTCTTGGAAGTTACAATATTTACCAATTGCCAGAAATAACAAATGAGTTTAATATCTGTTTTGTGGTTCTTTCCTTTCTACAAAGGCACTTGTTGGACAGACAAATTTTGGAGAAGCATATAAAGAATCATAATCTTTGTAGCTAATGCACAGTCCCTATTCACCATGGTCATTAGGGCTGGTTATATTTAACATCCCCTCTGCTCTCTCCTTCTTGCCACCTGGGGCCTCCATTTTGCTTGCTCTGCTGTTTTTCTTGCAATGTGAATAGCCTGTCAGCAAGATGAATGAATGCAAACCCAAGTGCATTTTGAGTGAATCTGTTACTGCAGAATGTGCTCTCAACAAAACCAAATAACATTCCTGACAGCTTGCTGAAAAGACTAGCCAATGGGCAAGTTAAGCGGCTTCCACTGTACCTCTCAGTGATGGGAGTGGAAAGCAGAAAGTGCCACTACCCCAGTTTCAAACAGCCCTAATTTGATGTCACAGCACTGAAAGGAATGACTTCTTGTTTGACTTCTGAAAAATAACTTTCCGATCATCACTCTTCTTCCATGCACCTTCCATAAGCCTACCTTCCTGCACAATTTCCTACCCAGCACTAGGGTGACCAACTTTGAGACAGGAATTTCAGGGAGATGCAGTCATGACAATTTTTATGCATTTTAGTGGCATACCTGGATGCTTTTAAAAACATCAATATTGGGGGGATTGTGAAGTAGGGATGGAGAAACACAGGCATTCAGTGGCGGGTTGCAGTAGCATTGTCTGCAATAAACATTGCAATAAACCTTGAAGTGGGGAAGAATAGGATTCTGCTATAGCGAATCCTATTGCAGTTCTGTGTGCTTGCCTGCAAGAGACAAGGTGAATAGCAGTTGCCTCCAGAAACCATTACTAGGAGATGCATGAACCAAAGACAAGGCAAGGGGGGGGCAGATATGCCTGCCTCTCCAACTGTCTCCCAAGCATATTTTCAAAAACTAGATCTAAAGGTTTGACCATAAAATAAGAAAAAGAAAGGTGGTGAAATGAATAATACAAGGCTTCTGTGGGAGGTCCCAAGTGTTTTGGCTTTAGTGCAGGTTTGCCTGACTTGTTTGTTTCATATATGTGCATTGTTAGTTATGAATGAAAGTTTTTGGAAACACAGTAAACTTCTTTTCTTTCTCTCCTCTTTCTCTCTCTTTCTCTCCACCTCCTCCTTCTTGTCTTCCTCCTCTCTTGTTCCCTTTCCTCTCCTTCTTCCTCCACCTTCAGTTCTTCTTTCCTTCTCTTCCTCCTCCTTTTCTTTTTCCTCTTCCTTGTATTCTTCCTCATCTATTCTTCTCCTTCCTTCTCTTCCATGCCTCCTTTTTTACTTGCCATCAATGTCAGTGCCTGGAACAATGGAGGGTAGAGGCCAGGGCTGTAGCCAAAAAAAAATTTCGGGAGGAGTTTTGAAAATTTCGGGGGGGGGGGGGTTGAACCCCTAGCACATACCCCCTCTCCGCTACAAACCTGTCAATATCTGCTTGAGATAGCGCCTGGAGGGACTCTTAATGTTTTGCATCTCATAGACTTAGCATGGGGATTTGGTTAACCAGTTAAAATTCATGAGTAAACGAGATTTTTTTTATAACTTGAAAAATTTCAGGGGGGGGGGGTTGGACCCCTAACCACCACCCCCCTCGCTACAGGCCTGGTAGAGGCGAGCCCATATGAGCCTTGTCCCTGTTCCTTCTGCATAGGTGAAGCTTGGGCCAAGTGAAGGGGATACTATTGTGCTTTCCCTGCCTCAGGGAAGAAAGGCAGAAGGGGCCATTGCTCATCCATGGGTTTTCCTCTCCTCTTCCTGATGACTTATCTCTCTGTCACTTTCTCTCCCCCCCCCCCCCATGTTACAACTTGCTGTGGGCATAAGTTATGACACCGGGGGGGGTATTATTAAGGCCCGTGTCCAGCAGTACCAAACCATATTTGGTGCTGCTGGGCAGAGCGGACTCCCTACTGTCTCAGAGGTGGTTTAGGGAGTCCCTATCAAGCCACCATGTGAGCCCAATCTGGAATTTGGGGTGCCAGATTAAGTTCACATTACCATGTAGAAGGCTTCCTGGAGACCAAGCATCTGCATCTAAAAGGAATGAGAAGCATCAATGGATGACACATACAACTTTTCAAACAGTTAAGGACAGATGAGAAACTAAAGAAAAAGGTGACAGAAATTAAGTCCAGAACTTTGAATGTAATTCTTCAGCAAATTGTGCATAAGGATAAAGCGAACTACTATAATGCAGAGAAACACAAAATGACAACAAAAAGCAAGAACAATCAACTCCTTTGAAATATGGCATGGAAAAAGAGCTTAATGGATACTCTCAAAAGACAAATAAGTTGAGTAGATTAACCCTGAACTCTCCCTAGAAGCTAAGATGACTAAACTGAGAACCTTTCTACACAGGCCCAAAACCTGCGACCCAGCCTCAGGTTAACCCAGATTAATCCAAAGTAAACTGGGATTTCCAAGTTTACTTCAGATGAATAAAACACCTCAACAGATACCGACCTTACTGAAAGGTCTGTATCTGTTGAGATGCTGGGGATTGACTCCCCTATGTTCAATCCCCATAGCCATCTGCTATGGACTTCTGGAGCCTAAAGGAGTGCGAAGGTGCACAGCCCACCCACCCCTCCCCCCCGGCCCCCCATTTCCCACAAAAAAAACTTACTGGAGGGGCCTGCTGGCAGTGTAAAGTACTCCTGACGCTTGAAAATGACATGTCAGAAGGGGAGGAGGGATTTTCTTCCTCCCTATACAACATTTTCAAGCTGTATTCTACACTGCCGGCAAGCCCCTCTGGTAAATTTGGGGGGGGGGGGGGGTGTAGGGTGATTGGATGTCATTCCAGGTCAACCAAAGGCATCTAGCTACACCCTGAGGGAAAGCTTTGGGTTGTGGGAGGGGGTGGGGACTGAAACCCGAGATGAAGTGGGTTATTTTATTCTGTCCTGTGTAGAAGGGTCCTTAGACTGTCATATTTTTGCCAAATTATGAGGAGACATGACTCAGTAAAAAAAGACACGAATGCTTCATAAGATAATAGGAAAAGAGGCAAACCATATTCCAGATGGTTAGACTCAATCAAGGAAGCCACAGAACGGAGTCTGCAATAGTTGCAAGGGCTAATGATGACACGGTTCCTTGGAGGTCTCTCATTGATAGAAGATGAAGTCCACTTGATATTAGTTAGCAACAACAATGTAGAGAGATAGATTGCAATTTTCTAACATGGGCCTTAAACCTTTTCACCCTTCTTTGACTATGGTATAAAATATGATATAAAAGTGTAACAATATAAAAGTTTTACAAAAAGCAATTGGCATATAGATCATGCATATTAAAATTCAATACCAGTAAAATACACATTAAATATAAACAATAATACTAAATGTTAGATTAGATAAAATGTAATTAGCTAAGAGCATCCCCATAGCAATCAACTACAATATTAGCAATACATTTAGCCAGAATTTTCATGGCTGCTATGGTGAATAGATAACCTTGTGAGTTACCACAGAATCTGTATCTCATAGGAGATAGAAAATCTTTTCAAATACATTTTTGTAATATAGATAAGATGGAATAGATCCCAAGAATTTGGTTCTTGGTTGTACATATAATGATCAAGAAAAGAAACAATGTGGTAAATCATCATTTCTGGGGTTCCTCTAATATACAAATGGGGGTGGGAGCAGAGGGGTGTGAGAATATCTCCTATTGATCATGGTTTGGGGGACTGTAAAAGATGGCCTAAGTTTTAGAAATGTGAGCTATTCCAGGTAAACAGCCCTTTGATGATCAAATTTAGAGTTTATACCATTTTGAAAATTTTGAATTGTTAATAGCCTGTCTATCCATTATTGCTCCAGTGACCTATACTAAGCTGTCAAAACCTCATCAAGAGGAAAAGAAATAAATGTCTTAGCTCTGCTGTACCCAACATCTTATATTCTTCTTGCATGTTCCAATGCCATTTTTCAAAAGTATAAAACACTGTGACAATTTGTTTGCAATGTGAATGTCCTTGGAATGGCAAAGAGGATTTATAACAGGCTGCAATACTCTGTTTTCAGCTCCTAGTGCCATGTATCATCACAAAGACTTTCAGCAGAGAACCAACAGGCTCTTTGTATATCATTAGCATGTCATTGAAGTACATTTTACCAATCTAGAATTCATTCTTCAGATAAAACCAGGAAATAAGTTTATGGCACACTTTAATGGGCTTTCCATCTTGAAAACAACAAGGTACTTACTCATCTAATCCATAGGCAATGAAATGGATTATCTTCATTAGTGGAAATCAAATATCTTCAAGTACTCCAACAGAAATATAATGAGAAAACACTGCAAGTTAAATCTGCCTACCAACAAAATGATTCACTGCATGTAAATGCTTTAAATAGAAATATAACAATTGAAAAACAAATTCTTTGTGTCATTAAAACCTTTAAATATTGAAATTTTGCATTATAACTCAATACCCACCCAAAATTCCCAGTCACACCATCTCCACACACACACACACACACACCCCACATCAGTCCATAAATGCCATATTGCAGAGGGATATTTTCACATTCCTATGAAAAGCAATCAGCAATGGGGGCTTTTTGGTCTCTCTAGGAAGGGAGTTCCAGAGACTGGGAGCAGCCACCAAAAATACCTTCTCCCTCGTTACCACCAAACAAACTTGAGAGGATGGTGGAACAGAGTGAAGACCCTCTCCAGATGATCACAGTGTTCAATAGGCTCACAAAGAGAGATATGGTCCTTCAAATAACCTGACCCAAACTATATAGGACTTTATATGTCAAAATGAGCACCGTGTGTGTTTGAATCACAAGTTATAACCATCTGGGTTTGGTACATAAAGTATAACAATGCCATCACCAGGAGGCCTAGGTTCTAAGTTCATGCCTAGAAACTTCAGTGCTTACAACAATCTTCAATTTACAATCCTAGATATGAACATATAGATCTCGTACCTGTGATGCTGGCATACCAGCAGGCTTTGTTCATTTCAGTGGAACTACGCTAATTTATTTCTGCACATACACACAGACAAAACTGCATGAGATGGGCATCTTCTACTTAATGAATAGGAAAGGCTAATAAAATCACTGCCATTTTTTATGGTTTCTATATAAGTCTATGGCAAATGTGCCTTATAATTTAAGCAAAGGATAGGACTGAAGAAAACAATAGAATGTTTGCAACTGAAAAAGCCAAAGGGTTATTTCATTTGGCTTAGGAATGAAATGAGTCATGAATTACTTAGCTGAGGAAAGAAATGAGTCATGTAAATGTAAAAGTGTATCATCACCATATTGACAAAAAGAAAGAAAGAAAGAAAGAAAGAAAGAAAGAAAGAAAGAAAGAAAGAAAGAAAGAAAGAAAGAAAGAAAGAAAGAGTATTATTATCATCTGCCTAATGTTCCAAGGGAAGAATATTTCTAGTGATCAAAAGCCTTCATTATTTAAAGGCCTCTGGCCATTTGCCAAGGGTACAATCTTCAAAGTGTATGTGAGAGAAACACACACACACACACACACACACACACACACACACACACACAGAGAGAGAGAGAGAGAGAGAGAGAGAGAGAGAGAGAGAGAGAGAGAGAGAGAGAGAGAGAGAGAGAGAGTTCTACCATCCTTCATTTATTACTATTAGGCCCAAATCGTTGCAAATCTTTTAAATTAAGCACAGTGGGTTGGGAAATACATGTAGAATATCCCAAAGCTGGTGATTTATTCATTATTACTGGTTTTATAGTGCACTGGAGAATAGATAGCAAAGGCAAATGAGGATTTGGATAGAAAAATACCTTTCATTGATTTGTATCCAAGACTGCCATTAACAACAACTATGCATCCCTGCAACACCAACTTTTATTCTAATTTACTCATCCAACAAAAGGAGCTAAAGATTTGTATTTAAAGATTATCAAGATCAATTGAAATTGTAAACATAATACATCAGGGTGTACGTCACGAGACTCAATTCTATTTTAATCAGCTGACTCATAATTGAGATGAAATCTCAAGAGAACATTTTCTGTGTACCACACTGAGCAGAATAATAGAAAAGAAATATTTTGCTTCTAGAATATAATGTTATATTATCATATGCCACATATAGGCACCCAAGTCTTGCTTGTCTCCATGTCCCCAGATATTTTTGAAGGCACATTGCTTTGACTGGAAGCATCAAATTGTGTTCTATCAAATACTTCCATGAAGGGTTTACTAATTTGCATGCTTGGCTTTCCAGGGATAGCAGTAGTTGTGGAAATAAGGCACTCAAATCCTTTTTAAACATACTGCTGCCAAGTCATATGTATACTATACCGTGATTTTTGAAGTCTCCGTGTAGAATGGCCACATTTGTTCTAACTGAATTTTGCTCAGACCTGGATCTCCAGCATCCTGAATTCATATTTTGTCTCTGAGGTATTAGTGGTCCCAATTTGGTGTCACCTACACATTTGTATACCCAAAAACAACTAAGGAAACAGAAACAATGAACACTCAGCTTTCCTCGAGATATGTTTTTCTTCCCACCATAATCATTGCAAGAGCTACATAGAATGACATTACAGATATAGCATCATACCTGCACCAATCATATTTCCTAGAAGAAGAGAAGTGGCAATTGACAGACTGGAGACACTGTACAAGTCGAAATGTATTTTATTTTTAGAAAGCCCAAAGGTTAATAATGCACTGCAAGACCAAAATATACCTATACTAACTATCCAAAGTAAGATGCAGAGGGGAGACAGAGAACTGAGAATATATTTTGAGAAATCCCATCACATAGTGCCATTAGATAGCAGTTATAGTTACTTTAAACTCAATCCTCAATTAGCATTTTGACTAGAATGTAGAAAATCTGTTTACCAACAAATGAGGGTGGTATTTTCCAATGTCCAGATACATACAGTACTGTATGTCAGGGTACATGTCAATAAGTGATAGCTGGCACAGTCAATCTTCCAGTGCATTATGAAAAGGATTAATTAGGTTGAAGCAGACAGAGGTAAGTCACCACCATATCACACATTTATAGTGTGTTAGACCTTTCAAACTGCCAGTATCAAAAAGAAGGAGGGAAAGAGCAATAGGTGGTAGGGAGAACTTTGTACCACAACTTCAGTTGTGTGGTCTAAAAAAAAATAGGCACGCTGATTTTCTTTCCTTTTTTTGTCAACAGTTCTATAATTGTTGCAAACCCAAAACAACTGAGAAAGTAATTCAATAAAGTCATAAAAGTGAAGGAGAATAAAGACAGACTCACAGTAAAAATGCAATCTTCCAAGTACTTCTCATTATTTGGAGGAGATGGGAGGAGAAGGCATGGTTTGTGGTCTGAAACAGGTCAAGAAACAGTATTTTCTTCAAGACTAGGTTGGAAATAGTTTATATGACATGAGAATTTCTCTTCCATTTGGTTTAAATTGGTTCATGTTTTCCAGTTTATTTTTTGTAGAAGTCAAAGAAAATCTCATATCATAATGTATAGTGTTTGTGTTCTGCGTCTCATCAGAATGAGTTCAGAAAATTGCCATCAACATTGTAAACCTTGAGCAGAATATAGGTGTCTGTATTGTTTCAAACCATAGAAATAACAAATGGTCCATGGGATGCCAGCAGAGACATTGCTATCTAAAAACATTTACTGCCCCCTACATTCTACCATCAAGTGGATCAGTCAATTTGAGTAGACATGATGTTGTTTATGTAGTCCTCCATCAATTTCAACTTATGATGATGCCAATGTAAGACACCAAGCTGCCTGATTGTTTAGCTGCTTTGGGTCCCAGATGTGGGGGGGAAGCAGGATCATCATCATCATCATCATCATCATCATCATTTATGTTGTAGCATAGATTATACTTGAACATATCAGCAGTCAGTCAAAGGTACAAGCTATTAGTATCATGACAGAACATTAGAGCCAAAAGCTTCACTGGAAAAGATGTTCCCTCATAAATCTGATTTAATTGAAGTTATACCCTAGCTTTCAATTCAAGATCTCATCAACCTGGCTCCATTATAGGATGCTTCCAGGATAGAGCCTGTCGGAGCCCTTCGCAGGGCTACTTCCAATGGGGCTCTGTCCTGGAAGTGTCATAGGGTGGAGACCTACAACAGGGCCAGCATTGGGGGGGGGGGGGGGGGAGAGAGAGAGAGCCATGTGGCAATGCTTTCCCCATGTGATGGGCAATGCAGGGAATGCAGGATGTGAGACAACAATTCTCCCCGTTTCCCCACAAATTTGTTGCACTGCCCAGCAAATTCCCCCACTGTCACCCACATTAGGGACTTCAGTGTGATTAGGTCGATAGTCATGTTAGTCTGTATCACCATGCAATGAGATTTTTAGCACCTTTGAGCCTGACAGAAACAAGGGAGTTAGTAAAATAATCTTTTACGGACTTAAATAAGTTTTCAATGAAACACATAACTGTTCCTGCAACTCAACCCTCAATTTTTAAATTATGCAATCTCTTCCTGCAATCAGATACTTTACAGGAAAATTAGAAGAATTACATAATCCATGTAGCACTAATTTATCCAGAGGGGTCCAGAGGAGGGGGGGAAATGAAATAATAGGCCTGAAAACCTCACCTCTATCCCTGACAAACTGCTGAAAAACATTGTTAAAACTAGCAGTTCGAAACATGTTGAAGAATCACTTTTACATAAAGGAAAATTCTGTTTCAAATGCTTTCATGGGTGAATTATGATGTGAATCCCTGTGTGATTATAATGTAACAGAGTTAAAATGTGTGAAGATGAATGTGAAGCAAAGGAAAAGCAAGAATTCTGTCATTAGGTATGCGGTATGATTTCATTTGGACTTAGTCCAAATGAATTCACACTTCCTAGGCAAATATGTAGATCGGAACACCATGATAATTTGGGCTGCACAGTTCTCCAGAGAGTACAATGTAGTTTTCAACTCAAAAATGCATGGAAATATGAGTGAATTAGCAATTTAAATTATTATCTTAAAAGAAATTGCATTTGAAAATAAATGTGCATTTCTGTGCTTCTTATAGGACATTTTGAGGACGTTGTTTTAAATAGACACATTGATCATGGATTTACATGCTGTACTACTATGAATAGACATAGACTGGTCTACCCCTTGGTTCCTATAAGTTCTCCGCCAGCAACTTCTCTGGACTGGCCATATTGTCCTAATGTCTGATTACCATCTTTAAAAGCAGTTACTTTATTTCCAACTTAAGAACAGAAAATGGAATGTTGGTGGACAGCAAAAGAGATTTAAAGATGGGCTTAAACCTAACCTTAAAAATGTGGCATAAACACCAAGGACCAGGAAGCCTTGGCACTCGAGCGTTGTATGTGTACCAAAAATGCTTATGGATTTTGAAGAGGCAAAAGGAGGAAATGTGCCAAGAGGAAGGCATGCCAAGTAAATCCTGGTTTAGGTAACCAGAGTATTCTAATGTTCCCCAAGCCTGTGGCAACCAAATGTGTTTGGATTTTTCCCTCCCTTCATGTCTGCTTTTTATTGGAACTTTGTGTAGGTCAAGCTGCCTTTCCCTTTCTCATATCAAAAGTGAAGGAGTGACAGGTCTTTGACAAAAACTCACACAGCACTGGATGGGTAACTAGTCCCCTTTCCTCAAAGGCAGAAGTAACAATGGTAGCAAAAAGTTTCAGGTTTTGGAGCCTTTTTATTTCTAGAAAAGGAGACTCAACTTATATCTATGATCAGATCTCACCATAATAGTTACAATTTTTGCTACAACTGAATGTTTTCACTGTCAAGGATTTTCTCCTTCATTGCACAATTCAGCCCAAGCAATAAGGTACAACTACCTCTTAGATCTACTTACTAAATGTTTTGGGGTTACTGACAATTTAAACAGGCTTGTGAATCTTTGCATGACCTTGAGCTACTACACTGTATATCTATTTGCTCTTATAATATTTTACCATTGACCTTTTGATACTAGGATTTCTTGGCAGAATATAATCACTAGAGCAAACATTTACACCCATTAAGAAAATCAGCATCATAAAAAACATAACAATAGCCAGAGGCCTGGGCCTATCTATATTTGATTATCCCAGAAGGACCCGTTGGAACACTGAGAATTGCATCTGCTGGTTTATGAGCCATCTGGCACTTTTGCATTTCTGGCCACTTCAGCACATAACCTAAATTCCACTATGTTGTGTGTTCTATACTTAAAATCTGGTAATCCACTGGGTTCACCACATTAGTTTTGGTGAAAGTGTAGAATATAGCAGTTTTTGAGTCTTTTAAACATTTAGGGCAGCATTTTTTTCTAACATATCAGAAAGAGGTGAGGAAATGGATTTTTTTCAAAACTCCGGGTGTTTTGCCTAATTTCTAATGAAGTAGCGCTCGTTGCTCTCAGGTTAGAATCACCCAATTTGTGGAAGGAGAAATTGTGGGAGGAGTCAAATAAAAATGTTTGGACAATTTCTGCCATTTCCTTTTCTCCCCAAGCAGGAAGGCTTGGTGGTAACCTACCTCATAACGCTTCTACTTTGCAAAAAAAAAAAAGCCTTTTAGGGTACCTTTTTTCCTTCCTTCCATGATTTGTTTGCGTCCTGTGTTAGGAGGGCCAGTGCTGTTGCCTTTCCAAAAGGTTTCTGTCCCTCCATCCCCCCCCTCTCCCTGCTGTTGGGAATTGTGGGAGTTGCAGTTCAAAACACCACAGGAGCCCCTGCTTTTGCCTTTCCAAAGGGTTTCCCTCCATCCATCCCTTTGTGCTCTCTCCCTCCCTGCTGTTGGGAATTGTGGGAGTTGCAGTCCAAAACACCACGGGAGTCCCTGCTTTTGCCTTTCCAAAGGGTTTCCCTCCCTCCATCCCTTCTCTCTCTCTCCCTCTTGGCTGTTGGGAATTGTGGGACTTGAAGTTCCAAAATGCACCCAGAGGGATGGTGGGCGGGGCCAAATGTCTGCAGTGTGGAAACCTCTTCATTGAAAGAATACGCAAGACAACTGAGAGCACTGATAAAGTAAAACAGTGTGATTAAAAGGTAGGGAAAAACTCCATTTTATTACAAAATGGAATTAGACTAAACTCTTTTCTTCCGAACACTTCCCAGCGTAATCTGATAAAGTCCTATGTGATATATTTGGGAAATTGCTTCTCAAGATTTTAAAAACAATTGGGGATAAATAAATAACACAAATAATACCACCAAAGTGGAAATTCATAGCTCCAATGTTATTGAGGTGGTTACTCTGCTCCTGGTTTAGTCTGAATTCTAGAGGAAGTACCTAATTTCTCCTGCAAAGTTCAGAGTACAAACTAGAGCAGATTCACTGTCCCACTAACATTGGTGCAACCCTCTTCCATTAAATTTTGATTACTGTATACTGAAATCAAGCAATAAGCTCTTTTGTTAAATACTGCATTAATGGAGAAGTTGTCATAGGGCTGCCAGCTCAGAAGCACTGCTGACCATGATATTTCAAGGCCACAATCTCAGGCATAGGATGGCCCATGGCAATGTCAAGGAAACAGGCCCCAGTGATATGCCATATTTTCCAACGGTGAATTATATTTACATGTCAGCTCACCACAGCCGCTCCTGAATGAACACACGAGACTCTCTGTGGTATCACCAGGAACTTTTACTGTAGGAAACATGAACATCAGAAAAGCCAAGAATGGGAGGCTCCGGCCAACCCTCCTTTATATACCCTCCCCCTCATTTGAACAGTCTCTTCCCGCTCAGTAAAACCCCGCGCAAATTCCCCGCCAAGTCCATCAGCCGTTTCTCCTCCGAGTCCTGGGACGCAGGTGTCTTATCAATGTCAGTGACCCTGAAACTCAGAGCCACATCCAGGCTCTAGTAGCAGGGGTCTGACATGGCGTCCTCCTCCCCTTCGTCCTGGAAGGAAAAGATTAAACACAACTATTGTTCTCCGCTGTCCAGAGTTCCTTTATACTTTTTTAACAGGCTGCAATGGAATACCGGGTGTACCTTTCCTAGGTCCTTTGGTAGCCTCAGCTCATAGGTCACTTCGTTTATTCTTTTTGCTACCCTGAATGGCCCTATATAGCGTGGAGCCAATTTCTTGGATGGGAACCCCAATTTCAGGTTTTTTGTGCTCAGCCAAACCAGATCTCCTTCGCCCAATTTGTCCCCCTCTCGGCGCCTACGATCCGCAAAGAGCTTGTACTTCTTTTGTGTTTCCCGCAATGCCTCTACCACGGTTTGCCACCCTTGCTTGATTTTGGCCGGCCATTCCTCGTCGGTCTGGCCCTCCCCTTCCTTCCACTCGGGTAGCCTGGGGAAAGGTGCCACCTCCTGTCCGTATACTATTTCGAATGGGGCACGACCTGTGGCCGAATGTACGGCCCCGTTAAAAGCCATCTCAGCAAACGGAAGAAGGTCCGCCCAATCATCCTGTCTATAATTGGTGTACATCCTTAAGAATTGGCACAGTGTCTGTTGGGTACGTTCGACCCCCCCGTTGGTCGCGGGATGAAAGGCCGAGCTCAGGTTCCTTTCTGCTCCTAACAGCTGTAAGAATTTTCCCCAAAATTTTGCAGTAAATTGGACTCCCCGGTCACTAATTATCTTGTCGGGACACCCATGTAGGCGATATACATGCTTCACATACAAATCAGCAAGTTTTTCAGCTGAAGGGAGTTTTGGCAGAGCCACAAAGTGTGCCTGTTTTGAGAATAGGTCCAATATTGTCCAAATGTATCTGTGGCCTCTGCTGGGGGGTAGTTCGCCTACAAAATCCATGGCTACGCATTCCCATGGCCTCATGGGCTCCACCACCTTCTGCAATAGCCCCTGGGGCTTCCCCGGTGGTGTTTTTCCCTCTGCACATAATTCACACTGCGTGACGTATCCCCTGGCGTCTTTCCTCATTCCGGGCCACCAGCATTGTTTGGCCAACAGTTTAATAGTCCTGGTGGGGCCTAGATGACCCGCACCCTTGTTATCATGGTACTTCCTTAACATTTCTCGTCTTAAACATTCAGGAATATACAATTTCTTATTTACAAACACCAAATCCCCACACAATTCTCCCTTTTCTTTGTTTGTTTGTAACCATTTGTCCATTCCATACGCTCGCTTCAACTCTTCCTCCCATATTTCTCCTCCCCCCGTGGAAATGGCAGTACGTTTGTTTTCTTTGGCCGCTTGTGCTCGAGTTAGTACTGCCAGGCCCCATTGCTTATCAAGAAAAATACTCCCTTCAGATTCCTGAATTCCTCCCCCGTGCTGAGGCATCCGAGAGAGAGCGTCAGCGAGTATATTATGTTTCCCCTGGAAGAATCTGAGTCTGAAATCAAAACGGCTGAAATATTGGGCCCATCTAATTTGCTTCGCTGATAGTTTACGAGGGGATCTTAGATACTGTAAATTTCTATGGTCAGTCCACACCTCAAACGGTGTTCCACTTCCTTCCAGAAAGTGTCTCCAGCACTCTAGTGCTTTTAGAATCGCTAAGGCTTCTCTCTCCCAAATCGGCCAGTTTTTTTCTGTATCGCTAAACTTTTTTGACAGATAGCCACATGGCTTCAGGTTCCCCCCCTCGTCTTTCTGTAGCAGAACTGCCCCATATGCCCGGTCTGACGCATCGCAATGTAATACAAAGGCTTTAGACATATCAGGGTGCTGTAGGACAGGCTCCTCAGTAAAACGCTTTTTAAGGGCTTCGAAAGCTTCCTGGCATTCTATTGTCCAGGTCAGTTTGGCCCCTGGGGCCTTCACTTTGGCTGTTTCTCCCCTACCTTTAGTCTTTAACAAATCCGTTAATGGCAAAGTGAGGCGCGCAAAGTCCTTGATAAATGTTCTATAGAAGTTTGCGAACCCTAGGAAGGATTGCAGCTGCTTCCGTGTTTTGGGGGCTTCCCACCCCCTCACGTCTTCTACCTTCGCAGGGTCCATCGCCACTCCCTGGGAGGAAATCCTATACCCCAGAAAGTCTATCTGGTCTTTATTGAACTCGCACTTGGCAAGCTTCGCATACAGTTTTGCTTCTCTCAACTTTTGCAGGACTTCCCTGACTAGTTCTATGTGTTGCTCCTTAGTCCGAGATACTAACAATATGTCATCTAAAAAAACAAAGACTCCCTTGTACAACAATGGATGCAACACTTCGTTGATTAATTGCATGAACGCGGCGCCTCCGCCGCACAAACCGAAAGGGAGCACACGATAATTGAATAATCCGAATGCACAGGAGAAGGCCGTCTTCCACCTGTCCTCTGGTTTAATCTGCAATTTATGGTACGCTTCAATTAAGTCCAATTTAGTGAATATCTGTCCCTCCGATAACTGGGCGATCAAGTCCTTCACTAAAGGTAGGGGGTATTTATTTCCAGAACTGATTGCATTCAGGCCCCTGTAGTCAATGCAGAGCCTCAGCGTTTGGTCCTTTTTGCGCCTGAACAACACAGGCGCCCCTAGAGGGGAATTTGAAGGCTCTATGAAACCCCTCGCTAGGTTTTTATCGATGTATTTTCTCAGTTCCTCCTTTTCCCTAGCCGACATTGGGTATATTTTTGCCTTAGGAAGCTCTGCTCCTGGGACTAGCTCTATCTTCACTTCAACTCTCCGCTTCGGTGGGAAACTGTCTGCTTCCTTCTCATCAAATACGTCCACAAAATCTCGATACTCTGGGGGTAATTTATCTGCCAGTTCTGCTATCCTGATAGAGTCTTCCTCCCCCCTTTTCCCCGGCTCCCTTTCCACTTCCTGGCTCCCTCCTTCCAACTTCATCCTGAAGATCATGCTCTTATCCTCCCAGTTGATTTGCGGGTTGGCCTGCCCCAGCCATGGCATGCCTAGTATAACATTATAGCTGGCTATTTGTGATATCACAAATGACACCTTTCCTTCCCAACTCCCTATCTTACACTTTACATCTTCGGCACTGTACTTAGCTAATGATCCCGATGCTGTGGATCCGTCCAACTGCGAAAAAGCTATTGGGGATTCTAGGTTCGTTCTTTCGCATCCCAATCCCTCGGCTAATTCAGGGGAGATGATGTTCCTGGAACATCCACAATCCACAAATGCTTTGCAGGTTGCTTGTTTGCTGCCACTTTCCAGCTGAATGGGGACCACTATCATGGCTTTGTCCTGACTTACCAACCCCCCCGAGTGGTGCCTCATCGGTGGTTCTTCCTCGGCGCGTTTCCCTGCCACGGCTCTTGGTTTGGGCGGGCCTCCGCCTTCCCCTTTTCTCTGCCAGCACTCGGCAGCCCTGTGGCCCAAACGGCCGCACACGAAGCAGCCCCTCCTGCTGGTGCTCACGTTCCCTGTCGGCTCCGTTCTCCTCCCGGCTGGGGTTGATCCCTCCTTCCGGCTCCCCTCTTTCATCTGCGGCCGCTGCTGTAGCCCTCCTCAGTGCCTCCTCGCCTGGGCCAGCGATGTCTCGATGCGCCCCGCCAGCTGAATCCATCCGCGCAGTGTGTCAGGCTCATCACGATGCACCGCCCAGGAGAGGATCTCCCGCCTGAGCCCCTCTTTGAAGAGTTCTATCTTTGTCACTGCAGACCATTCCGGCACCTTTTCAGCGAGGCATTGGAACTCCTCCGCATACTCAGATACCGACCTCTGCCCCTGGGAGACGGTCTTCAACTCCTCCCTCGCCCGGATCTGCTCCAGTGGATCTCGGAAACGGGTCTCCAGGGCCCCCATAAAGCGTCGGAGTGACCCCAGACATGGGTCGCGCCGCGCGTGTAGTTGAACGTACCAGCTGGCCGCTCCCCTCTTCAACACTGCACCAATGGCCCGTACCCGGCTGGATTCCGTTCTAAAAGTGTGGGCATTGTCCTCCATATAGCCCCTCACCGTGGTCAGGAAAAAATCCAGTTCAGAGGACTCTCCCCCAAACTCGATCCTTAGTTCCTCTCGTCTCGGTAGGGGTCCCTGTGGTGGCAATCCCCAATTCTCCGCCCGTCGCAAGCCCCCTTGCGGGCCAGTGGGCCCCGCTGCTGCTTCCCTTTGTCCTGTGCCACGCCCGGCATTCGCCAGGGGCACCAGGGTCTCAGTTGGGAGCGTAGCCGGGATTCTCGGAGGCTTTTCCCCTTCGTCGTCACTCTCCTCCACCCGCGTCAGGCTCGTTTGGATCTTGGGCCGGGCACCGGGCTCCTTTCGCATTTCCCTTCCCTTCGGTGCTGGGAGGTCTGCAAAGCCCTGGCTGCTTCCCATGCTCACGTCCCACATTGAGCTAGCCCGGAGTTCCCTTCCTCGCTCCGGCTCCGCCAAAACCGCCAGGCGCTCCATCGCCCTCGACATCACTGCCAGGGTGGTCTCCATCGCCGACATCCTCTCCTCCAGAAACACCATCTTTTGCGGGCCTGGGGAAGGTGAACCTTCCTCTCCTCCGGTGCTATCTCCCCGCACCACTCCGCGCCTCTGGGTTACCCCATTTGGCTGGGCATAAGCGGTGGATGACGCCAGGGCCGCCAGCTGGTGGAACTCAGCGTCCGTCTCGGGAGTGGCCCTTTCCGACCTTCCTCCTCCGGCGCCCAAGAGCTCTTCATCCTCCACTTGCATGTTACACCTCACCGCTACAGCGGGATGGTGTCCGTATTCTTGGCTTAGTGTCAGCTCACCACAGCCGCTCCTGAATGAACACACGAGACTCTCTGTGGTATCACCAGGAACTTTTACTGTAGGAAACATGAACATCAGAAAAGCCAAGAATGGGAGGCTCCGGCCAACCCTCCTTTATATACCCTCCCCCTCATTTGAACAGTCTCTTCCCGCTCAGTAAAACCCCGCGCAAATTCCCCGCCAAGTCCATCAGCCGTTTCTCCTCCGAGTCCTGGGACGCAGGTGTCTTATCAATGTCAGTGACCCTGAAACTCAGAGCCACATCCAGGCTCTAGTAGCAGGGGTCTGACATTTACATATTTGACAAAATGAAATGGAGACCAATTTTATCATCTTAAAACAGAAAGATCTTTTAACCAAAGAGCTAATAAACATGAAGTGGACTGTAACTCAAGTTATAGCCTTTTTAGTTTGGCTCATTCAGCAGAACATTCCATACCTTTCCTACTCTATCCCCATTACTTTGGCAGTAGGACAATGGATAAGGAGACTACAAAATGGACCACCATGGGTGAGAAATTGGCTTCCAATGCCCTCTCCTTTCACTTTGATAGGGCTACTGTTGCTCCATGACCACATCACATGCTCGTAGAATGTAGAATAGCTGGCACAAAAATGGTCCTTCATTAGGGCACATTAACCTCAGCAGGTTCTACCTGGGGCATAAAATTACTCTAGAGTAATATCAATGTTCTACCATCCTGCAATAAAAAATAAAAATAAAATAAAAAACAGCTGTTTCCCTTTAGGGCTTATATCCACTTCCTAACATGAAGAAGGGGAGAGGTCGTGACAACCTGTTTTCCAGTTGGAAATTACAGGGGTAAATATTTTTACAACATTTACAATTGGCAACAATTTTTGCAGAAAAAAAAGCTCTGTCTTCCAAATTAATATTCTGCCATATGTAAACCTGGTTTTTGTTGCTGTTTTTTTTATCTGAGTATTTGATCATTGTGAAATACTCCTCATTGTGACCCATAAATATTCCTGCAGGCATGGAGCACTTTTATTCCCTGAAATATAACAGAATTCCCACTGGGTCAGAAAATACCTCATAAGACACCCATTTCAATATTGTGTGTGTATGTGTGTGTGTGTGTATGCATGTGTATATTACAAAATAATTCTGCTCTATAATCCCCAGAGTCTTCTTTCAAACTACATAATGCTAGTATTTTGAACTGCCTTTAAAAATTATAGCTTCATCCAACAGAATCCTGGGATTTATAGACTACTGAGGCTTTACAGTTCTCTGGTGCAAAAAATTCTACATATCTCATGAAACTCCAAGTCCTGGAATTCCATAAGAAAAGCCCCCCCCTCCCTTCTTCTTTCTCTCACATCACTTTATCTCTCACTCCAACTAGTGTAGTACAATGCTGAGCTATGACCATTGCCAGTTTTGTGCCCAGTAGTTGCTGCTAATGCCAAACCAACAGGGAGAAGTTAAGGCTGGCAGTCTATGGGTGCCAAACTGGTGATGGTGCTGCTGGGCCATGAATATGTCATCCAGCTACCAGACCAGCTTAGTGCCATACAGTGCAGCCATGTGTCAGATCCAGAGCTGTCTTGATGGCTGGTCATGTGGACTTTGTTGGCAGTGATCCAGAGGACACTCCAGATGAACATCACAATTTCTGGCATATGTAGATGGTCCCTAAATTCGCTGCAATAGTGGAATTAAACGAAGCCATTCAGTAAACCATCAGCTACAACTGAACATATTAATAGTTTATTCTATCTTATGGTACTTTATTCTGAATAGCTGTGCCAGAAGTTCAAAGCTTGCAAACAGACAATTTGGTCCAATAAAAGATGCATTTTATCAACATTCCCATTCTTTGAGACCAACATGAATATAGTTTCTCTACATATGAATAATAACACTTTGAGCTGGGTTGGTTTTATCCTTCCTTCATGCTTGGATCATCATCAGCTCTGCCCTTGTGAAATGCTAACAAGGTGCTTCGTGTTTTATGCTGGGCTTTTAATATTCAACTGGTGCTTCCTAATCTGTGCTGCATTGTGCACACACAGTAATCCAGAATTTAACAGTCAGCGCAACAGAACTGTAATTGTGAAGTCAGCACAATAGTAATTGTATATAATCAAAGCACAAAAATAAAATGCAAATAAACTCTTAAGTACTCAATGCCACATCCTGACCTATCTTCAATTGAATTTCTTTACTTTCCTTCCACCTCAATTGGCCAGCCTTTAGTATTTCTGTCTGATCTCTAATGTCCTTTCCAGGACATTGCTGCCTTTCCAGTCTTCTACTAATTTCTGAAAGTGTCTCCTCAGGACAAAAACCAACACAAATATGTTCTTATGCAGAAAATGCCATCTAGGTAACTGAGTATAGAAGCCAAGATCCTGTAGGTTTCTTCTCACTATCACTGCTATCGACTTGCCATGGCACCAATATATCACTCGTAGAGCTCCAATATCTCTCAAACAACAAGACAGATTGCCATAGTGACTAGAATTCTGTGAGCTAGTCCAAATAAGTAACTTTACCAAGCTCTATATTCTCCCATCAAGAAATTGTATTACTGACCTTTTGGGATCATTTTGAATCTGTGATCACAGCTGGCTTTTTTCTACATCAGTGGGGCTGAGAATCTGTGTTTTAACTTAAAACTTTAAAAATAGTGTCCAAGAATTGAAAAGAAGCCAGACTATTGGGAGGATAAGGTTCAGCACCTTCGATAGCTTTTTGACATTTGGTCTGAAATTCAAAGCAAATTCAACACCAAAGTGCCCAGGAGCCACTATAGTAATGTAGGAAGTGCTTTATTAATGAGCTGCTTGTCAGGCAAAGGGTAGGGTTACAGGAGGAAACATTTGGGGGAAATGCTGCTATGCAAACAAAAAAATTAAAGTGTAAATTCTGCAGTTGGTTAGAAGAAAGGGTTTTATGAACTTCCATAAGCAACATGTTTAATAATAATAACTTTATTCTTCTATCCCACCCCATCTCCCCGAAGGGACTCAGGGAGTCTCACATGGGGACCAAGCCCAGCAATACACAATAACATACAATCACATAAATACATTTAAAACATATAAACATAAAATCATAAAACATAAAATACATTAAAGCATACTCAAGTAATAGCTAATAGTCAGGCACAGTGAACATATTCCACTAGGGGAATATGTGTCATTGTGGTGTAGTTGTGCAGTATAGTGGTGTGATGTGGTGTAGTATAGGACTAGGACTCTGGGAAACCAGAATTTGAATTCCTCCTCAACTGCTAGGTGGCCTTGGGCGGCTCACATGCTCACGGTCTCAAAGTAAGATACAGTAGAGTCTCACTTATCCAACATAAACGGGCCGGCAGAACGTTGGATAAGCGAATATGTTGGATAATAAGGAGAGATTAAGGAGAAGCCTATTAAATATCAAATTAGGTTATGAATTTACAAATTAAGCACCAAAACATCATGTTATACAACAAATTTGACAGAAAAATTAGTTCAATATGCAGTAATGCTATGTAGTAATTACTGTATTTACGAATTTAGCACCAAAATATCACGATGTATTGAAAACATTGACTACAAAAATGCCTTGGATAATCCAGAACGTTGGATAAGCAAGTCTTGGATAAGTGAGACTCTACTGTAATGGCAAAATCTCATTTGAACAAGTATATTCTGGTTCACATTTTAATCTTAATACTTTGCTGCATAAAGTCAAGTCTTCAAAAAAACTTAGAAACCTGAGTAGTGAGCAAATCTTTTGTGCACTATCCAGAACTTCAAAAGCATGTTAAGTAGTAGAGCAGAGCATTTTAACTGCACAATAATGAGAAGTGATGGCTATAGTCAAAAATTCAGGAAATTATAGTTTAAAATATTTTTGAGACTTTTCATTTGATCCAGACACTGGCTTTATTAAGAGGTGCAGTTCTTGATCTTGATTTGGAAATCTGTATTCTTGGGTTTTTCACTGGAGATCAGCAGCTGGCTAATTTGTCAGAACTGGATGAAATTTGTAGTTCTAGGGATATTATGCCTGTGAGATTTCAGAAGGATTGCTTTAAGGAGGTTTATGCAAAATAACTATAGTTTGGTAGTTTCCAAATTTGTGGACACTCACCTCTAGTCTTTTTTGCAAAAATTATATCTAGCCTAGAGAAAGCTTGATTGGATCTAAGAAACATGCAAAATTTGAGGAGGGTAAGTAGAAGTATTCAAATTCAAGATCAGAAGACTGATTTACATCTGTATTTCCCTGCAATAAAGTAGAATTTAGCTGATCTCTCCTCTTGGAAGTTTGTCTTTATTGGAAGATGATCCATACTTACCAACAGATTGACAACGTATACCTGATAGCCAGCCAGATTGTCCTGGTCAGATCCAGAGAAGGAAGAAGTGATAGAGAAGAGGGGTCCCAGTTCCCGAAAAGGGTAATGCTCAGACATCTGCCCCAAGCATTCATTTCAGAGGCGGCAATCAAGTTATGGGATGGAACACCACTGTGGAAAGCTCTCCCTTAATAATGCCTGAGATCTGAGCCTTTATAACAGGACAACAAAATTCCTTAGCCACTAGGCGATTGGGATCATATGCTTCTGTTTCTTATACTTCCCCATCCCTGCCATCAAAGAAGGAAATGAGGTATATAAGGGACATGATGGAAGTAATTGTTCTGTCATCCCTTGTTGCATGATAGGAAGATAGATGGAGGTAGATGTCATAGAGATGCCATGTCTTTTGAATGTTTGCTGGAACAAGCTCATTGTGAACCTGAGGGAACAGAGGGAATCTCCTATGCTTTGTGGCAGGCCCTGTTCCCAGTGCTCCCTCCCACAGCTATCTGACTCCATCAGGTAGTCTCTAACTATGGCTAAACTCCATATTGCCTTGCATCTCTTTCTTTCTCAGAAGTGTTTGCTGCTAACATCTTCCCTTCCACCTTCTTCAATGGGAAGGAATATGCAAGCAGAAGTAGAGGTAGATGCATCTCTGCTCTTTCAAAATGGAAACAACATCTAAAAAAAACTTTTAAAATGGTCCTAAAACATGTTTTCCAAGTGTTGAGATACCTAAAAAGAAGTATTCTGGACTGTTGTAAATCTTTGCAATTCAGAACTTGTTCTGAACAAAATTTGTACAGGGTTGTTTTGTGAACAAAATAAATTCTTCTGCAATGCAACAAATGCAAATATTGTGCATAACAAATTCCCACATTACAAGTAGGTTTTGAAAGATGTGCGGTTCTTCAAATACTTTCTTGCAGACAGAATAAAATGTTTGTATGGGTATTCATTTGCAAGCACTGAAGAGTAGCCACAATGTCCGCTCTTTAAACAAGAGTGGGTCCTCCTGAGGTGACAAAAGAGTGCAACACTTGGGGACATTTCTATCTTTACCTCTTGCCCCAGAGCAGCCTGTACCTAGGCTCCACTATTGTCTCTCATGAGAGTTTAGGGAGGCTGTTTCTGTAAAAGTTGTCAATGCGATAGAGTTTTCTTCTCAGACAAGAAAAAAAATAGCAGAATTTTAGTAGTGCCTGGGGAGTTTTGATGAACGAAAAAGAGCTTAAAGCTTTTTCTTTGCTTTCTGCTCAGCTGGCAACAAAGTAACAGAAACTGAAATAGAATTGGGGTGGGCAGGGGTGATGGATGTGGAGCCCAGAGAGGCAGATAAGCTTAAATACTCAGCACTTGCCAAGCAAGCATCTGATGCTATACTCACTCCGTCATAACCCTCCTTGGTTGTTTTCATTCCCATTAGCTGCTTTGAGTCTCAGTTGGGGAGAAAGATGAGATACAAATCACATCAGTTTATCAATAAATAATTTCATTATCTCTCCACCAAATAACGTGTATGGAAGACCACAGCTGAAACCATTCACCATGAAGCCAGAGTTGCCACTCACAAAGAAACATCATTTCTTTTTCTCTCCCTTGCCCTTTCCCCAATCTGATGTTTTTTAGTATACATCAGTACCCTGGCAAGAGCTATACCAATTTTTAGAAACACGCTCTCTTTGTGTCCATCTACAACAAATGTGCTACGGTATGGCCATACAACCTGGAAAACACACAACAACCCTGGTCTACAGAATCTTCAGAAGTATTTTGTTTGCTGTTTCAATTCAGACAATCCTGATTCTGGATTCCATCAAATCCGAAACACATGTTTAATATTAATTAAAAATATGTTCATTCATCAATAGTGGGGCAATTTATTCCCTCTCCCCTCTAGGTGTTAAATTCTCTTTCTTTCTTTTTGTGAGATCATTTGTTGTAGATAATTTTCACCTAATACACTTCTTCACCACCTGTACAATTAATGGGGTTTTTTTAAGATTCGATTTTCAACTTTTTTAAAATCTGGAAAATGAAAGAAATAAGCTAAATGATAATGTTAGGTCATGATTCACCTCAAGTAGCATAAGAACAATGGGATGAAGTCATCAGCACATGGGGAACTGCTATTTTACATTTCTGATTGAACTGACTAAGATTCCCACAGAAAGGAGAGATTTGCATTTATACAGCCCTAGCTGACAGATAGTACAACGTGAGAACATTATATCTTGGTACTGTTAAAAATAGCCCATAGTTACTAGCTAATGGCCTTAGCTTTACACTTGCTCCAATACAGATAAAACTGACATTCCTGCTCCTACAGAACCACAAGATGACTAATTATGATATTAGAGTACTGCAGAGAGATTCCACCCACAATACAGGCAAGTACATTATCACAAATCTTAATTCTTCAGTCATTGTATACATAGTCTACTCATCAGCTAGAAAGTCTTTCAGGGTGGTTTCTGGGTCAATAAAACAGTGTAAGGCTGTAACAAATAGGGAGGAGGAATTCCCTCCCTTAAGAATGCTGCCCCCATAAAATTCCAAAATGTCAAGCATTGCAATTACTTAAAGCTTTGTTGGATATTTATAGAATTTAGGCATCCAGAGAAAATGGGCAAGAAACGTTACTAAGGGAATGAGAAGCCACTATTAGAATCTTGGGTGTAGTCAATTTTTAGTGTTCTACTCTATGCAAGGTTAAAAATTTGCAAACTGAATGAAATTTTTTTTGAGGGCAGAATTTTTATTGGGGGCTATCCTACACCTTTTAGGCAGTCCCTACTGACCAAATCACTAAAAGGAGTAGAGAACAGAAAAGAAAAGAAGAGGGGCATCATGCATTCTTTTTAATTTACTTTTTATTAAGCAAATGCAGATATAGTACAACTGAGTGGAGATAAAAATGAAGTCATTACCATAGTGAGAAAGTCAGTTAAAAAGTTGTCTACAGTGATACCCATTTTATCCAAATGTCTTGTCCCATATGGTACCATGTTGAAGTTCTCTTTGTAAATCACCTAGAAGCCACATTTCTGAGAAACTGTCTTGGTCCGTATCTTCTTTGAGTTCTTTGACTCTCTGAATCCTCAGATAAAACTAAGTCCCAGATGTTTGCATACTCAAGGCAATTGTTAATATTAAGAGTGACAGCAAATTTCCAGCTGCCATTACTAGCTGATAAGGACAAGTTATCAGCTAGTAACAAATGTGCCTTAAGATCTTTATCAGTTAAGACCATAAAAAGGAAAAACCCCAAAAAGATGATTCTGAAGTTTAACTATTGATTTAATGTGAGCAGAAACTTACCTAATACTGTGAATGTCACTTTATCAAAGTTATGCAAATGATTCTACTCTCATTCTAGTGGAGGCAAGTAGAAACCATGGCAGATGTCCCCATTGAACATGAACTTGGAGGCTTCCGGGACAAGATCAGTGCATATGGGAACATTGAGGGCAGCTGGTCTTTATAAACATGAACTAATTAAAAGTTCGATTAGTTTGTTGTTGCGTGCCTTCAAGTCATTTCCAATTTATGATGACTCTAAAGTGAATTTATCATAAGATTCTCTTGGCAAGGTATTTTCAGAGGAGGTTTGCCTTTCACTATCTAAGGCCAGCATGTTATAGTGTCTGGAAACCAGGAAATCCCCGCTTAGCCATGGAAACCCACTGGGTGACCTTAGGCAAGACACTTTCTCAGCCTTGAAGGAAGGCAATGGCAAGCCCACTCTGATGAAATCTTGCCAAGAAGGATAGGGATAGGTTCACTTTAGGGTTGTCAGGTCACCTATTGGGTCTCTGTGGCCCAAGCAGGGATTCAAACCCTAGTTTCCAGTTCAAACCACTACACCATGTTGTGTAATGTAACTACTCAGTTGTGTACAATCAAAAGAACCCCCAATTCATCTTATTCAAATAGCTGCTGCTGCCACATCATTTCAGAAACTGAAAAAAAACCCATCAATACACAGTTTATAACATGGACTGGGGATTTCATCTCTAAAAGAAAATGTGATTTTCTTATGTCTTACTATATGTAGAGGCTCTGGCCTTTGATGAGCTTAAAGTCACTGCTTGGATGCTAAATGTTATTCCTATCATGGGGCCAGCATTTATTATTTGTTATGACACATTTATTTCCTAGCACTAACATGTCTGTCTGTATGTTAAACACTAACAGAATGCCCGCAATTGCTTCCATATTTATTGCAATCCATGAGATCTCTGTCTTGGCATAACACACTATAGCTCCATGTATTTATTCACATAATATTTACCCTGTTCATAAATCATGAAAGACTCACAAAAATCAAGATTTGGACCAGAGATGGGAATTATACGCCCCTGCAAGTAGCCCAAATGAGCACAACTTATAGTGAAGAATGCTGGGTGTTGTGGTTCACATCAGAGCCATAGCTAGAAAAAAAATGGGGGGGGGGGGGTTAAACTTTTTTTTTTTTAGCAAACTAATAAAGTTATTATTCGTTCCATAATGCAAAATATTTTAGAAATCAGGCTCCATTGATAAACTTCAGTGGACACTCATGGGGATTTGGTTAACCAGTTAAAATTCATGAATAAACCTGAAAAAATTGGGGGGGGGGGGTTGAACCCCTACCCCCCCCCCCCCAGGCGATAGCCCTGGTTCACACCACCTCATAAGCTGCATGGCTCCTATCATAACTAGAAGGCTCATTTCCTGAAGCTGACAAGTTTTAAAACATTAAACACATGGGCAGGACGATAAGGTATAAGGGAAAAGCATATAGCTGAACAGAGTTATCCATATAAATGGAAGTATTCTGGAATTGATTGTATTCAGGTATTCTCCTTCTGAATTGGTATATTCTTTGCACACCTGTTCTTCCTTATTATTCTTCATTTTTCTTATTTCACAAGGAGGAGTAGAACAAATTCTGCAGTCACATTACAGTAGAATTCGGATTTCATTTCATACTGACACTTTTTGTTGTTGCTCCAAAAATTACCTCTCCATTAGCAAAAAACAGACAGGATTGCGAAAGTGAGAAAAACAAAGATTTATTAGAAAGCTTCTGCATAGAAAGAGAGCATGCAGTGTCATAACTCAAAAGTCTGCAGTTCTGAGAAACAACTAATTTTCTTTTCCATTCATATTCTTGACCATCAGAGTTGAAGTTCTCCTATGACCCATACATTTTATGGTTAAGTCCCCTCTTGATTCTGCCCTATTCCTCTCTTTCCAGCCATGATCAATATATTCCTTTCAAATTAGCAGCCACGTGGCTCAGTACCTAAAATAGCTGCCATAAAATTCCCCAAAGTCTTTCTATCAAGGCCTTCAGTACCATAGATTCTGCACTAACTACACAGATTGGTCACAACTGCATTGATTTCATGAACCAAATCTAGCAATAGTCCCAACTAGAACTTAATGGGAGTTGAGACTGGTAATTGTTAATTATCATTTAGTTCAATGAACCTATTCAACTGAGAGTAACATCCTCAATGCTTTCACTGAGTGTATGTAGCTGGAGTGAGCTACATTCCTCCACATGTTGTTAAACTACAACTCCCACCTTTCTCATTTTAATGTTGGACAGAACTAGTAAGAGATGAACAACATGAGAAGTGGTTTGTTGTTTCCAGAGATCTA
This sequence comes from Anolis carolinensis, assembly GCF_035594765.1. Classification (NCBI taxonomy): domain Eukaryota; kingdom Metazoa; phylum Chordata; class Lepidosauria; order Squamata; family Anolidae; genus Anolis; species Anolis carolinensis. The sequence continues at coordinate 258,343,631 of NC_085842.1, read as the reverse complement.
CTGTCAATTCTTCTGGACACATATTTTACTGCAGAGAAAAATTGTTTCTGTGCTGTTGTTGCAAGAAACTAAATCTTTTTATCCCATGTCTGTTGTTGAGAAAAATGCATTTACTTAATATATGAAACATATTGGTTTTGCTCTGAAGAAAATATTATTTTTCATCAGAGAATGCAGAGTGGAATGTGATTTCAAGAACATTATAGGCACCATTTGAGTAGTGAACAAGCTATAACTATTGCTGAATAACTGAATTCACCATGTTGTCTGGAAGCTTTATAAGGCTGAAACCCAATTGTAAATTCTAGCTAGAACAGTCCCACTGAATAAATGAAGCTTACATTAAATATTGCCTTATGAAGCTCTCGGTAATTCTGTGGGTTTACCATAGTAGGAACTAACACTTGGATTCATGCCTAATTACTCTAAAGATTAATTGACACCACACCAGCCTAAGAGTGACATGTTCTGGGACAAAATGCAGCAAACATTTGCATTGAAGCACACCTTTCTCCCTTGTAAAGAAAAAAAAAACAGCCAAAAGCTGCCTCCTTATTTTATTATGTGGAATCTAGTATTATGCACAGAAACACGGAGCTTAAAAAATGACCTTTTCTGTCCTTGTTAAATCACAGTGCTTAAAAATGTTGTAATTTGTCTAGATCATGTCCAATATCAGCATTCAGATGGTAGTTTTTCAATAATGAATTGAAGCATAAACAGCTAGAATGTCAAATGTGTTCGAAGTCTTCCTTCAATTTGATGCTGTATAATTGTTCTCTTCTCCCTGTGCCACATTTTTTAAAAGATAGGAAAGTGCAATCCTCCAGATTTTGTTTTTGTTTTTGTTTTTTATAGCTCTTCAATCCCCAAAGGCGTGCATGCACACCACAAAAAATTGGGACTGAAAATAACCCAATCATTAAATCACCACTTTTGGAATAAATTCCATTTTACCACTCCAGGTTGTTGTTGTTGTTGTTGTTGTTGTTGTTGTTGTTGTTGTTGTTGTTGTTGTTTTAAACCAGGGAGAGTACTCTGGTGTTAGAATTGGACCATGCACCCTTCACAATTTTCCACCACTATTTTAAAGATTCTTCTGCCGCTTTTCTAACTTCTCATCAGTGGGCAAATTAAGCTTACATTGGACATCATGCCATGAGGTCGGCTTTCTCAGTGTGCAATGCAAATAATAGTTGGATTTACAGAGTTGTTGGGGATTTTTTTTTAAGACACAAGAAGGTCAGCTTTCAGCTTCAAGTAAGCAAGCTCGAATGCCTGTGAAACAATATTTGTAATGAGTACATTAAGGTTTCCTTAATCAGAGCAGCTAATAGCCAACCCTTAATTATAATTACACCACTGGGAACTTGTGAGGGTAAATGAAAGAGGGTGCAAGTGAGAAGACTGAGAAAAAATGGAAACAAGGAATTGTGGCTTGAGTAATTAAAAAGAAGAGTTAATAGTGTCCACCCCTTAATGAAATGCTGGAATGTGTCAATTTTTAGTCCACATTACTCTATTATAATGCAGGGAATCATGCTGGCAAACAAATTAGGCTTACTAAACTAAGTGCTTTAACTGCTAGCATTTATTTTCAGACAGCAAATAAATGTAAAAATGCTTTTAGAGTGTCAAGGGACACCAAAATTTCTTCCATAACTAAGCTTTCTGTTGGGAATGGCTGTCCTTCGTTAATTTGCTTTTTACAGAGCATCCAGCCGGTATCACTTCCTACCAAATTCAAATGTTTTCTCTATTGTCTTTTGCACTCCTCGTTTTCTCCAGGCAAACAATCCACCCTGATTGTAGTGCATAGGACAGGAGACATGAAAAATCTCTAGCCATCCACCTTCCAGTTTTAGGAAATAGATGTGTAAATTGCCCAAGGACCATCTCCCTATCAAAAGATGGAAATTGTGCAGTTTCCAGATGTTGTTGAATTTCAATTTCCAGCAATCCCAGCCATACAGCCAGTTGAACGATAATGAGGGTTTCATTTCAACAGCATCTGGAGGACTCCCCAATCCCCACCCCTGCTCTAAAGATTATCAGAAGCTCTGTCCCATTTCTCTGGGGAGCTGAATTCAGTTGTTAATACCAGAATTTTGATCCTGTTAGGGTCTGTCTGCACTGGCTGCATACTCCAAGTGGCCAGAAGTTGTTCATGGGCATCCAAAGGAGACTTCTGGCCCCGAATGAAGAGTAAAACCAGCTGTATTGGTTTCACCTCAAATTACTAGAACTCAGGGAATACACCAAAGCAGTCTTGACTTTGGAGGTGATATGAACAGCTGGGTCAGTTCTAATTCAGGGCCAGCTATGCTGTTCACATAGGCCCATACCACAATTCCATTTCCCCTGCACTCCATTAAGTGTGGAAAGGGGGGTGGTATTTACCTTTGCTGTTGTTTGTCACCAGAGTGGTGGACACAGCACTCTACAGAGCTCTTGGACATCACTTGACACCTTTGCTAATGACTTGGGGAGGGAAAGAGGAAAGAAGAGTGCAATCCCTCCCCTCTCCAAGGCATGCAGGCACCTTTGCAAAAGTGCCAAACAATTTTGGAGCTCTGTGACTACCAAGGCAGCAACAAGCACCAACAAAAGTAAGGGTGAGTGCTCAACAGGGACAAACCAAGTTCAGCACAACTGTATGGTGAGGACTCTGCATCCGTCACTGCTGTAGTCAGGGGGAGGATAGGTATAAAGCCTTGGAGGAATCCAGAGCTGGTTGTTATGGGGTTCTCAGTCTTTTGTCCATATATTTTGGACCTCAGCTTTCAGATATTCCAGCCCAAATGGCCAATGCACAGGATGCCTGGGAGTTGAAGTCCCAAAATCAAGAGACTCAAAGGTTGAGAACCATAGACATAGTTGTTGATTTTTCAGCCTTAAAGACAAACACATATTCATCGATTTTACACCCTCACATTGAACCATTCATAATTTGAAAATATCCTCTTGATAAAAAAAAACCTAAAAAGAAAATCTTGATTTTTGCCATTTTATATAGGGTACCTCTTCTGGATACGGAAACCTGTGATGTTCAAGTAACATTATACACAGTAGTGCAATAAAATGGAATCCTGTACATAAAATAGCAAAATCAAGGCGTGCTTTGTGGATTTTTAAAATTTCCAAGCTGTGGATGGCTGAATTCTAGATATAGAATTCGTAAATATAGAGAGCTTTCTATAACTTTTAAACTTTTGATTTTTAACATATTCAACCCAAAATGCAATATCATCATCTTTGTTGTTGCTGACAAGCCATAACAGCTTCCCCATGACACACAGTGTTCTAAACAACAAAAGGAAAGAGAATACTGTACAGCTGGATTCCATTACTAGGTTTTTCATTTAAAAAGAAGGAATCACTTGCAATAATCTTACATCTATGGAAAAGGAAAGTTCATCTTCAGGGCAAAGAAACAGTAAAATGAGGAATATTTGCATCTATATCTTGATCCTCAGCCAGGAGCTTGTCAACTTTGGTGCCTGCTATTTTGGTGAACCTGTGGCTAAATAGAGAAAAGGTTTCACAACCCATTCAGGAACATTGTCATTTACAAGTCTATCAAGTGAAGAATTTAGTGACCAAATGGCTGGCCAGCAGGAACTAAGTACCTTTCATTTCACATTCTCCAGCAACTGATATTTAGAAATATATTGCCTCTGATAATTGAAGTGATGCCCATTTCTGTGAGACAGGAACTGTTGGGGATGGAAGTTGATATTCAGCATGCAGTCAATAGCTATTAGATTTGTGACATGGACATAAGTTTTACGGTTAGATGTATAGATATATTAGATAGCATCACCTCAATTGTTGCATACACACACACAAAGCTTCATGATGTATCACCAAATCTTATAGACAGTACGCTGCTGAGTGTGTTAACTCTGTGACAGATGAGTGGCTTTATGAAAGTTAACTTAAATTTTGGTGGTTGAGTCATCTGCAACCGGTTACTATGTAAAAGCAATTCTTTGTCATGGTATCACAGCAAATCATCAAAATATTTGATCTAAAACAAAAGCAAGGAACCTCCGGAATGTCTCTTGACATATGCCGCCACCTACAGGTTAACTTTGTTCTTGCCAGTTTTGCTAGTATGAGAATTATGGTAATGAAAAAACAGGAGATTAATGTATTTCTTTGTTGAACTATATCATATTGCACTTGTGATAGTCATGAAATGTTGCTGGTAAAAAGGGGCCTGCCTACAACTGAAAAGAAACCTATATTTGATTCTCCTAATCCGCATAGACTCTTGTGTTTCCCTCATTAGCACTATGTACAGCACACATAGTGCGATCGGTTCATCTTTTTTTTTTAAAAAAAAATCTTTATTACAGTTTTCATTTAAAACAAAGTATAAAGTGGATCTAAAATCATGAAGAACTTATAAAATCAAAGAAAGTTTCGGGAGAGAGAAAGTCAAGTAGCAAGAAGAGAAAGTAGTCAGTGAGGGGGGGGAAGGGTTGACAATATGAGGAGAAAGAAAAAAAAGGGGGGGGGGAGTTGTGTCCAAAAAGTGTCAAGATAAAGATGATAGAAAATAAGAAAGATCTAGATTTTCTTTGGTGATGACTTCCCGGGACTCTTCTAGGAGAGTTTTAGCCCTTGATCCACTGTCAATTCTCGATTTTTCCTTCTCCTGTCTTCTTCTATGTTTCTGGTTCTTTGATTCATATCTTCATGTTTTTACTCCTTATTTGGTTTTTAATATATTTCTTACTTTTCTTAGCCAATTTTTTTCATATTTATCCTTTGTTTATTTTCTATTTTCTATTTTTATATCAGTATCTTATATTTTGTTTTTGTTTTAAGTATTCTGTAACTCTGGTCCAATCTGTCCTTTTATAGATATGCCTTTACTTTTAGATAGTAAGAAGGTAAGTCGGTTCATCTTAAACAGCTATGGGTCACGTGAGCAAACTCACCTTGATGCGAACTTGCTTTTGGTAATTCCTTCCATTCATACTATTCATGCCTACAAGGCAGAGGCTGCTATATTTTTTCTACCCATCTTGCAAGTTATGCTTTAATATTGATATAGCCTCCGGTGGCTCAGTGTTTTAAAGCGCTGAGCTGCTGAACTTGCAGACCAAAAGGTCCGAGGTTCAAACCCGGGGAGCGGAGTGAGCACCCACTGTTAGCTCCAGCTTCTGCCAACCTAGCAGTTCGAAAACATGCCAATGTGAGTAGATCAATAGGTACCGCTCCAGCGGGAAGGTAACGGTGCTTCATGCAGTCATGCCGGCTACATGACCTTGGAGGTGTCTATGGACAATGCCGGCTCTTCGGCTTAGAAATGGAGATGAGCACCAACCCCCAGAGTCAGACATGACTGGACTTAACGTCAGGGGAAACCTTTACCTTTACTTACTAATATACTGATCTGTTTTTATCTGCATACAGGTTCCATATCTCGTGTGTGTGTGTGTGTGTGTGTGTGTGTGTGTGTGGCCCTCGGTGATACAGCAGATTAAACTGCTGAGCTGCTGAACTTGCTGAGCTACTGAACTTGCTGACCGAAAGGTCAGCAGTTCAAATCCGGGGAGTGGGATGAGTGTCCACTGTTAGCCTCAGCTTCTGCCAACCTAACAGTTCAAAAACATGTAAATGTGAGTAAATCAATAGGTACCGCTCCAGTGAGAAGGTAACAGTTCTCCATATAGTCATGCTGGCCACATGACTTTGGAGGTGTCTACGGACAAGCCGGCTCTTCAGCTTAGAAATGGAGATGCGCACCAACCCCCAGAGTCGGACACGAATAGACTTCATGTCAGGGGAAAACCTTTAAAATTTACCATGAATATATATATAATACACATACACACACACACACACACACATACAGTAGAGTCTCACTTATCCAAGACTCACTTATCCAAGGTTCTGGATTATCCAAGGCATTTTTGTAGTCAGTGTTTTCAATATATCATGATATTTTGGTGATAAATTCGTAAATACAGTAATTACAACATAACATTACTGCATATTGAACTACTTTTTCTGTCAAATTTGTTGTATAACATGATGTTTTGGTGCTTAATTTGTAAAATCATAACCTAATTTGATGTTTAATAGGCTTTTCCTTAATCCCTCCTTATTATCCAAGATATTCGCTTATCCAAGGTTCTGCCGGCCCGTTTAGCTTGGATAAGTGAGACTTTACTGTATATATACTGTATGTATTCTCCAAATTATGAACAAGATAGGTTCTGTAGGTTGTTCTTAAGTTGAATTTGCTTGTAAGTCAAAACAGGTACCTTTTTATGTATAACTCCAGCCAGATAGATAGATAGATAGATAGATAGATAGATAGATAGATAGATAGATAGATAGATAGATTTTAGCTTTGGATAGCATAGAGAAGGGTTTCTTTTTCTGTTTGTGTCCCTATTCAAAAGATTTCACCTCACTTTCTGTTCCTGTGAGAATTGGATTTCAAAAAATTTGGCTTGTTGCAGGAACAAGGATTTTTGAGAAAGCTTCAGTGAAGACACCTTTCCCCCACTGTAACTCTTTCAGGGGTGAATTTCCATTCCTAGGATAAGATTTCTCTCACTTCCTGTTGTTACACACACACACACACACACAAGTCATTTGTAAGTCAGATGTTTGTAACGTGGGTCCACCTTGAAAAAGAGAGAGTGAGCTAAATTTAAAATTTATAATCTTATGGCTCTTGTCACCTCCCACCAATCAATTTAGGCCACTCCTCCCACTGCTGCAATGTGAAACCACATTTTAAAAAACCTCTGGTAAAAGGCAATTCTTAAAACATTTTAAAGGCCAAAGAACCAGTTGGAGTGTGAATTGCTGCAAATGTTTTAAGTCAGAATAAAGGTCAATAGGAGACAGGCCAAAGATAGTGTGAACTTGCGGAGGACGGAGAGAAAAATGATTAGCTGCAATCCAACATCCTGTTAATATTGCATAAATTTCTGCATGTAGACCTGTTCTCTACTGAGCCTTATATGCTTCCCACCGTTTATTGTAAAACTCCTAAAGCCACTCCTACAGCTATTCCATGTTTCATGGAAATTAGGCAAGGTTGCATAAGCATTGGGTTATATCCTGATAATAATAATAATAATAATAATAATAATAATAATAATAATAATAATATCTGTGCGGTTTTCTGGCATTGTATATTTCTGCCGCTTCTGTGGCTGTTCATTTGTATTTTGATTCAGTAGCCCACTAGTCGATGGATGTCCAGAATCGGTAGCATCCACTGTGGTCCTTTTTATCCTGGGTGACGACCGAGCCAGTATAGACTTTGTTTTGGTTTGATTCTCCATAATGCTAATGGGTGAGGTGTTCCACTCCTCAGCTGAGACCTCTCTGGCTTGGTTGGACCTGCTGGTAGTTACACTACCGCCAGCACAGCTCTCAGCATCATTGGAACAGTTAAGCCCCCCCCCACCACCACCACCACGACAAGGTGGAATCTATGGGGGGGGGCAAATGAACATGCAAAGATACTGTGGCACTTCCAAATCCAGACTGACAAAGTTCTGGAACACAACACAGCAGACATCACAGTTGTGGAAAAGAAAAAAGTTTGGATCATTGATGTCGCCATACCATGTCGCCAACTGCAAAAGGCCACCCTACTGGGATCTGCACGCATCATCCGAAAATACATCACACAGTCCTAAACACTTGGGAAGTGTTCGACTTGTGATACGAAACCCAGCATATCTATCTTGTTTTCTGTGTCATATAATGTCGTTGTGTCAATAATAATATCAATCTGTATTCATACCCCCATTTTTCTAGCTACTTTAAACCATGTTTGCCCAATTTAAAAACCATGTGTAGTGAAGAGAGAGCCCCCTGTCATATTTAACAACAGGGAAGTGATATTATATAAAGAGCATGTATAAAATCAAAAGACAGTTTGTAGTTTAGATATTACAAGTTCCGTGTAGCCATGGGAGCAGAGAAAAGACATTCAGTTGTTCTCTGATAAGGAGGAAACAGTTGCTCCCCATGCTTCCAATCTAGTATTGACTTCACACGGAGATACCATAGCATTTTGATACTGCTTTTGGCTGTTTACTGTGTGAAAAGCACAACATGATAGGACTCTGAAATGAAATGGAGTTAATCTCAAGTTATGTCTCCCAGGCAATGTGCTGGCCCTGTCAAACTCAATGGGCATGATTCATAGCTATAGTCTTTAACCATTCTTCAGAAAACCCTTTCACTCTTACAACAGAAGAATCCTACTGGACCAGTTACAGATTTGTATTGATCCTATCATGAGGTCAAATGACATAGTCATACCTGCAATTGCATGTTTATTTCCTTACAACTTTTAAAAAATGAAATTCACTCCCTGCAATCTGTGATCAGGAGTTTAGTGGTGCCAAAGTCTTTCTTCTTCTACTGCTTCTGCTCAATGTCTCTTTCCATGTTGAAGGGGGGAAAGAGTCTGACTCCAGTGATGTTACTTTTCTATCATAAGACCTGAGGCACTAGTTTAATTGTGTAAAGTAGTCATTCAACAGTTGTGCAGCCAAGTTCTGCAACCTCTTTGCACAGCCACTTGAGTAAACATGCATTCCAAAACAAGTGTTCTAGCAGGGCTTTTAATTCAGCATTCATGCAACTGAATGTAGACCATACAGCCAAGTACTTCTTAAATTTTGTAAGGGGCTATTTGCTAGAGTGGACCCATTGTAAGCTGCTGGTAAACTGATACCAATTTAAATCCTAGAGTAACAAGTCCCAGACACATATCATATGACCCTCCAGATGTTAGTGGATTGCACCTCTTCATCACTCTCAGGGCTAGCTAGGTTTGCTGGGATTTTCACATCTGATGAGCTTCTTTTTGGTTGTATATAATTTGACGAAACCCTCTGGTGAACAGAACTTAGGGCAGTGGTTCTCAACCTGGGGTCCCCAGATGTTTTTGGCCTACAACTCCCAGAAATCATAGCCAGTTTACCAGCTGTTAGGATTTCTGGAAGTTGAAGGCCAAAAACATCTGGGGACCTCAGGTTGAGAACCACTGGCTTAGGGGAACACAATGCTGAACCACACTGGAAACTCCATCTCATTTAGATTCTTTATATCCCAAATCTATTTTTACATTCACACAAATACATCTACATACAATGTATAATAATATTCTCTTCCATTTTTCCTTACAATTCCACATCTATTTACATTTCTGTTGGTTAAACTGTATTTATACAAATGCTTTTGTATATAAATTTCTTCATAACATATCTATGGGCACAAATAGTCACATATTTATACATGCTGTTTCTGTATTGTTCTTAAGTACTTTAATGTCAACTTTGATTCATAGTAACCTTATCATAGGGTTTTCTTGTCAAGATTAAGTCAAAGGAGATTTTCTATTGCCTTCCTCCAAGGCTGAGAGAGAGTGACTTGCCTAGCAAGTTTCCACAGCCAAGTGGAAATTTGAACCATGGTCGCCTGACACTCAAATCACAAGTTCTTAATCTCTAAATACAGGGAATTTCAAAAAGATTAACTGGATTTGAAATTGCTATATCTCTGTAACCATGAACCATCCATGAATGAAACCCTTACTACTTGAAAGGGTAGGCATACTTTCCAATGATTACCGCTAGATGCCTCTCCCAGTGCATAAAGAGACCCTTGTTTCAGGGTGGTTCCACATAGCCCTTTAACCCAAGAGCAATCAGGTTTGTTAAATGTGGAAGCACGTGCAATTTTCCTCCTCCCTTCCTTCTCCTGGTGTGTCATTTCTACAAGCCAGTAGAGCTCCAAAGAAGGGGAAATGTTGGCCTGGTACGTTTTTTTACTCCCCCTCCCCTGTTTTGAGGGGTTTGGGGGAGGGAATTAGAGCTCTCTTGGGTATTCCGGGCTGATTTGGAACTTCCCAGAACTTCCGAGGGGGTAGTCCAGACAGGGGCCATACCTGATTAGACCTGGGTCTTTCAGGATGACCCAGGTCTTTTCAGTATCATTAATTTGGCTCAAAACAGGGTTTTCCTGCTTTGTGCCAAATGCATTTCCTTTTATATGCCAAATGCATTAGCTTTAAGTGGCTCATCGTTTGGACACCCCACGTAAAAACATGGAAGCTCGTGCTTTTAAGGGGCTGTCTGGATGTGCCCTCAGTCATTCACAAGATAGTGATCCCGCAACATAAGGTCTAATGAGATATTTTTCATTTCTGGAATTTTTTTTTAGATTTGCTTCTGGTTCAAAATGATTAGTAAAATTTGATAACTTGATAATTTGATAACTCATTAAACCATTTGTAACTTTTTGTGTAATTGTAACATGTTGCCATTATGAAATATACAGCTTTGAAATTGAGTCCTTTGCTTTGAAACACCCTATACATTTAAAATGTATGAAAATAACTAACAAAGTCATGAGAGACTGAGAAAGTAAAGGAAGGACAGAGGGAGGGAAGATCTAATTTCATATTCATCTCCATTCTTGTGATACCACAGTTTTGTATTTAATGTCAACAAATATCTGTCCTAATATCAGCTTCATGTGTCTAGTAGCTCACTTATGTGAATGAACCCACAATATATGCAGAGAATTCTGCATATTGTTAAAACAGTCTCCTTACTTTTCAGTGGTGCTACCTCATAACATTCAGAGGCAAATGTACAGAGGCCTGAATATTCACCATATTCGGGTCTAATTGCTTTGCGCTGTACAGAACCCTGGGTTTACAAATGTTTAAAACTTCAACTACACTTGTCTCTCACTAGTCAAAAGTCTTCATGGACTTTCAGCCTCTTTTGCTAAATGCACCATTCTGCTAAATGCAGGCATTCTAAATTAATCGAGGCCAGAGCAGATCTGGTCAATTCTTTGTTGGCTGCAGTATAATGGCATTTTAACTACTGCTCCCAAAATATTCCTGCCACTGCTCACTTATATGTTATTATGACTGTAGCAAAGTGCAAGTTCCAAAGCACCAGATGGCAGCTCTATTTTGCATTGGGAAACCACTAAAAGTATTGCAAGTTGCGGGGGGGGGGGGGGGGGAGAAAAAGGGAGAGAGATGCTGATGTTATCTTCAGAATCAGTGTTCTAGTCTACATCAGCCATGTCATCCTTCTAACAAGTCCCCTGCTTAGTGTTAAAAAGGAAAAATAAAAGCCTCTTGTGTGGTGTGAAACTCATGTATTTCTCTTACTCTGAGCATAAAAATGAAAAGCATATTTTTCCCACCCAAACCCCAGGCGTGTGACTCTGTCTCTCTCTTGGCAGTAAAGATGATTAACAGTTGAGCAGAAAATTCAGTGCAACACAAGAGAGTAGCAGGTGTAAGTCCACCCCTTTTGGATAGCAGCCACACTCTGTTAACATCATGGTGTAAGATCTGGGCTTGCCACCAAAGGGGGGAGAAACAATTCGGAAAGTTATCGAGTATCTACAGCTGCTTTTCCTGGTTTCCAATATTCTTTCAGCCAAATCAGAGACTGAAAAATCTCAGACTCTAAGGCCAAATCAGACATTATCCCATTTCTTCTACCAAGAGTAATGATGCTTACCATTAGCTGTAATTAGACCCCATGGCATGTGTTTGAGCATCTGGCAAGTGGCAACTGCTTTGCTAAGCAATGCACATAAAGACAGAAATGGTGGCTGAGGGTCAGTGATGAAAGGCAAGACAAGAGGAAGAGGGCTCAAATTGATAGTAGATCACAACCCTTCACTTCTCTTTGTAGTGGCCATATAGCTAGAGATTTACATTCCTTTCCTAGTTTATGAGAATATATTCAAATTTAGAAATAACTATTATAATTTCAGTGGCAATGCAATACAGTTCAAGAGGGCTGACTAGGCGAGAGAAAGATCCCCAGAGCCTGGCATTCTAGATCTATGGGATCTGCACTCATTTTTGTCTTTAGAGCAAAATAGTCCACATCTTGCATTCTTGGACCAGTGAGATTAGGAAGAATGGGGACCAGCTTTGCTCACAATAAACAAACCCTTGCACATTTTCTGTGCAGCAAAATTGTTTCAAATTACATACCAAAACTGCTTTTTGTGAACCTAGCTGGCACCCATTTTGCCTATTCTCAGTCCTACAGGCATGGGTGATTGAGGTATGTAAAACACAAAACAGGTCTTATAAACTTCATCTGCAGCCTTTTAAGAGGAGGACCCTTGGTGAGGGTTCCAGACTCTTATGAGATCTCTAATCTCTAAGCTTCATGAGAGGTACTCCTCTTGAGACATCTGAGGTAGAGTTTAAGTAGGCCTGCCTCACATGTATAGGCCAGTCTTGAGCTAGTAATACATAAGGCTCTTTCATAATATGGTTTGGGAAAGGTGAGGGTGGGGGCAGTCAGCAGAAAAAAGTTCACTGCAGGTGAGATCGAACAGAAGGGGGTTCCTGCATTCCACCTAATCTGGCCTGCATGCAGGGAGTTCTGCAGATCCAGAAAGAAGCCCTGCTGACCAAATCAATAAATGAAATGTGTGTTCCAACAGCAGCTTACAACATGTTTCCTTTTCGCCTCCTTCCTTATCCCTAACAATGTAACCTATCCCAAATAAAAGTATCATTTCATTCTAACCTTCCCTTCTCATAGTGGTCAGTATGTATCCTTCCTTGGCTCTGACATGAGAACCTATCCTTTCAGTCTAATAATTAACCTCTTTGCAATGCTTCCTCTTCCTTTCTCAAGCCGTGGGCAACCGGCTGGAGTGCCTTCCCTTAAACCGCGGTTGCGGAGATCCCTGGGTTTCCGTAACCACACATTAACGGATCGATCCCAAATTCACACAATTTCTTTCTGAATTAACCCCCAGCATAACTGCTATCTCGCTTTTACATTCGTAGTTCCTCCATTCCGGGAAAACCATATTTAGTACCGCAGCCACAAGATTTAAAGAGACAACAGCTGATTGTCAACTCAAGCCTCTCTGCCGGTACGCAGCCCGTCACGCCACTGTTTCATGGATCACCAAGTTTGGACTACATGTTGAACACAGAGAGGGTCACCATGGGGTCTCCTTGTGCCTCAAGCAGAGACCCAATCTCCAATCGGCCCCTCCTTGCCCTGAACTCTGACTGGCTTGACCATGTTATGAACATTCAATGAAACCTCTTATCCTTTTCATTGGATTCTGGACTTTCCTATGAAACTTTATGAACTTATCCTGACCTTTGGGTGGGTGGGAGTGGGAAATATGATTTCTGACTTTATGAATGTATTCTATGTACCCCATATGTCCCCTTTTCCTTCATGTTCCTCAATGTATGAAAATATTGTGAGCCACCTCTGTTTGACCTGGCTGGCCGGGAGTCATCTGCATTCCTGGGAGAGGAATTCCTCTCACAAAAGGACATCACCAAATCCCTTGCATGGACAATAGACTTTTGGTCGCCCCCCCCCCCCCCCCATTGAGTCCGCTCAAAGAGAGGATTTGACTACTTGGTTCCTTGTCACATTTATATCTGGGACGGTTTCAGCCTTCAGAAAGCCAAGATCGCCCCACCTGATTATTCTTTTGTCTATTTACCCAGCCAAACACATTGACTAAGCACTCGCCCATCCGCTCAGCCTCCAGCTATATGACAACCGGAATCTGGCAAGCCACGCCAGACAAATATGTATATTTACACCCCCAGGAAATAATCTTTGAATACCTTGAGAGCTTTTTAAGCTATTGGTGCCATCATGTACAGATTAAGACCATTAACCCACTCACAAATTCACTCAGTCGCCCTTTGTCAAAGGCTCAGACCGCCTCCTTGCTCCCGATTGGCTAAGGAGCTGGAGCAGGGATAGCTCTCTGATTGGACAGGATGTTCGTGCCTTCACTTCAGCAGCCAATCAACATAGAGCGGGTGGAGGGAAGCGGGATGGGAAATTCAAACTTCCTCGCCCTGTTTCTTTGCTATAAAGGGTGCTATCTTCTGTTGTATGATATGTCTTGCTTGACGAATGATTGCGGTTTGACATCCTATCCAGCTGGATCAAATTAAACATCTCAGTGCTCAGTGCTTCTTCGGCTTCTGGTGAGAATTATTTGGGATTGGGGGATCTCTGATTCGCAGCAGCTCTCTCCTTCTCGCCAGGAGTGCTGGACCCACGGCAAGGTCTCAGGTCCCCCTCCTTTCTAAGGGGACCCCCAAATTCTAGCTCGGTTTCACAGGCTTAACTTGCTCTTGGCATACCTATAGCTCACCATTGCAGAAAAGACTGCTCAAGTAGAAGACAACTACAAATACATAACTGTTCTCTAACAGCTTTTCACAAAGAGGGGTGACTTCTAGAATAGGACACAGGACTACTACTTTTCTGTAGAAACCCTTGATTCCATTTTTCAAATAAAGCCTGTGGCATGTTGCCTGTAGAAAGGAACCAGTTGGAGGAGCTTATGGATTTGTTTTAATTTTCTTCCACCATCATTCAATACTGGAGAAGAAACCTTTCATTACTTCAGATTATCTTGTCTATGAGCGAAAAGACCAAAAGTTTTTTGTCTTGTAATAGATGTAATGACAGCAATGATAACAGCAACAACACTTTTGTAGAAGGAGTGTCCTGGGAGCTACTCATTAAGATGACTAATTTGGTACTAATATTTACTGTTTATATTAAAGCCATTACTTAAAGCTGCCTCGAGAGTCCTCCTAACTTTAGAGTATCAATGTGTAAATAAATAGACATCACAATTTGCAAATCAAAATTAGAGAGGTCATCAAATTCTATATTTAAATAAATTTGGCAGCAAAACAAAATTTCAATGTATTGAGGATTTGTTAGGATGCATAAGATAAAAAGCTATGTGGTGTCATATCAACAAAAGTGCCTACAGTGAAAGCCCCAAGATCCATTGGAAACTACTAGATTACAAGGAGATTCTCATACTGCATCTACATTGCCATAAAATGTAGAAAATGCATTAACCTAGTGCATCCAAACAACACACACAGGCTAATGCATTTTAACCTAGGGCAAGCCATTTAATCCAGCTTGACCTTGGGTTAAAAAACACCAGCAACGATTTGCATCTTCCAGAAAGATTTGGACCTTTGCTGGTGCTTTGGCATTGGAGACTGCCATCCCAGGTTGCCATGCACTATCTCAAATGACATCCCAAAACTATCTCATGCTACCTGAGCTCAGGCAGCTTGGGAAAGTAGGATAGTAGTACCTTCCTATCCTCCCTGCAGCCCAATTTCCCCCTTCCCCTTACAATGATGGGAAATTCTCCTTATCATTGCTGCAGGATTGTGCATCTGTGTCAGTTAGGATGCGATGGAGCTTTGAAGAAGGGGAGGGTCTTACTGCTCCAAAACTCCATCACATTCTGAGTGCCAGAGATCCAAAAGTACAAACCTTGCAGAAGGATTTCCCATTAATTGTTTAGGAAATGCAGGCGCAGGGAAGATAGGAAGGCGCTGCCTTTGCCCAGCTCTGCTAAACCAGCTTTGGCATGTCTGGGCTATATAGCTGGTATCCCATTGCAGAGGCAGCATAGGGCAGCATGGTGTAGCCTCCATGTGGCTCAGAACTGGCATCTTTATACCAGCTCCAGACACATTATATGAGTTTATAGAATGGCCCTCTAACAGTGAAACCAGATTCTACATTACATGACAGGAGACTGGGCACAACTTTGAATTATTGTTGCCTCATCCAGTCAAACAAAGGTAGGCAAGTATCTGTCCAGTTATATTATTAAGACATGTGTAAATTAGAGTGAATAATCCATTTGCCCCTCCCCTCCCCCAGGAAAGTCAAGGAGAGGGGAAGGACAAAGGTTTTTTTCCATTATACAAACAAGCACCTGTTCAGTAACATGACCTCCTGTTAATGATAGGGCTTTCATGCTGGTTGTTTTGCAGACATGAGTCTGGCGAAATTACACCCCATTTAGAACTCATTAAAAAGTTGATTAATGGCAGGTATCTTTGTGACAAAGCAATGTCATAGGTAAAGTAGCAGAAAAGTGGTGTATTAGTTGGAGGAGACAATTCCCCCCCCTCCAGCCAAAAGAAATATAGTCACATGTAGCAGTATGATAAAATGTTTTATTTATCGCAAGTATACTAAAACATGTCATGTGGTTAGCAAATCAGCTTCTTTCTCTAGCATATCAATAGTTATACCAATCTGCTCATGGTCTATAAGATATATGCCCCATCTATGAGTTCTACTACCCCACTATCAAATTTGATAAAAGCTTGCCCAACATAGCCCCACCTCTTCTTCCTCAAAAACAAACAATGAACCAAACATATTTTCCCCACTTTAAAACAAAATGCATGGACCAAAGGAATCTTATTTATTGGCAAAATGTCCTAAAAGCCTCCCAGTATCATTTCTGTAACCATTCCAAAAATGCTCTGTAACAGGCAGTCCACCGAGAGTCCAACTCAGTAAATTGGATTTTCACCCAGTTTGGACTCAATGGAACCATTTCCATTTTATTTTGAATTAGGATTCAGAAATTCAGATTACCAAATTTATCCCATTTTAGGGAACCCTAAATGATTATAACTTTAAAAAAATGCATCTGCATACAATCAAAATAAATTGTAGCTTCTAAAGAAGACATTAACGGAACTAAATTTCAGATACATAATTATGGGGTAAGGTGTTTGTTGTTGCTGTGGTTTGTTGTGGTTGTTGTTATGCTAGACACCGGTAAACCTTTCTGTTTTCAAACAACAAAAACAGTTTTTAAAAGCCATTATTTTCATAAATCTGTCAAAGTTTAAGCAAGATATATCATGATTCATGATTCATGAGAATGATAACAGTATATTTAAGAGAGACTGCATGTTTGCTTTAAAGATACTTGAAGCTGTCTCTTAAGCAATTGCAGCAGGCTGGTGTTGTTGTAATACTGTTTATTCCACTCATTTGCTGTCTACAGTGAAGACAGTTAGCATTTCTGTGATCATCTACAATGTCAGGATGTTTTCAGACAATGTTCTCAGGCTGAAACTATCTGCCTTTCATCTAATATCTAAGTAACATTGAAGAAAAACCCAAGGACCAATTATGGGATGAAGAGAAAATAAATTTTATTATATAAAACATCTTTGGACCTATTGAACTGTCATATTAACAACAAAACCAAATAAAAAAGTTAAGGCAAGCTATTCAACAAAATAAAAGCACATTAAAGAAAGATCTAGCAGAAGCAACAACTGCCCACTTCTCTCTTAGCTCTTTCTTGACCTGCTAGTAACACTTAAAAAGATAACGTTAGAGAAGATTGGCTATATCTCATCAAAGACCTTATCTAATCTCACTCCACTAACACTAAGATTTGAGAATAATATTGAAAATCATATCCCAGATTGCATATTACAACTGCCCACCCCTCCTGCTCCACATTATACAATTTAGGGTTTTTTTTAAATATGGTCATGTTAGAGCAGTGGTTCCCAAGCTTTTTTTGGCCAGGGCCCACATGTCCAGGAACCACTTTGATCAGGGCCTACTTGAACAAGGACCACTTTGACCAGGGATCATTTGATGGGGGATCACTTTGACCAGGGACCACTCTCCAAATTAGTACCAAAAGGGTTATGAATCAGTTTTTGGTCAACTTCAGATTCAGTTTGGTTATTTGGGGTGCTGATTCAGAAAAATACATTGGATAGACTACATCAGTTCTAGTTTCTGATATAGAACATATGCCATCCAGCAGTCGTCATCTGCTTGCCCATAGAAAACGTATTTAATAATCTGGAGCTGATGTGGTCTATTTAATGCAATATTTAGCTCTGTGGAAAAGAGCGGAAATAAAATTAACAAAATGAAATAAATAAATAAATAAATAAATAAATAAATAAAGAGGAAGGATGTTCACAGACCAGATTTTTGTTCTCACGGCCCACTGCTGAGCCATGGCCCACAGATTGGGAACCACTGTGTTAGAGGCACACTTTGACATCCAGCTTCCTATATCAGTCCAAAGTGATGGTGGTGATATGTGTATGTTTGATGTATTACTAGCCTTCTAAACAAAACATGTGCAAAAACTCCCTTCCAATAAAAGGACTGTTTCTAAGAGTGCTACTGACATCTGAAGCAAGACGTACAGTGCCACCAGGCCATAGTTCTTACCCATGCCCATATGCTCCTTGTTGTTATTATTCAAGCTTGTTAAATAAAAGAACAACAATCCATATCAGTTTTGAGGATCTAGGTGTGACTCAAACCTGGAATGAGTCTACAAAGGCCATATCAAGTTTAACTATCCAACTGAGTCACATAATCCCTTTCTCCAGAATCCTGAGTTTGTTGCCTGATAAAATGCTTTTCTGTTCTATTAGATACAGCTGTGTGTGTCACATAGTATTTATTAGTTGTTTGCAATCAGCATCTGGCATACTTGCCTTATAGTTATGATACCTGTGTAGACTCAAACACAATTTATTGCCTGCTGTCATTTTGTCGTTGATTTTTATTTGAAGCAAACTTCCTGCTGTTCCATGGGGAATAAAGTGGCAGACATTTTAGTCATACCAATTAATATATTTTGGGTTAATGGCAGCACAACAATAAATCTGTTGGGGTTATGGAAAATGTTTTTCTTTCTTTCTTTAGTCATTTTCCCATGTCATGGTTTATCTTGAATTATTGACTTCCCTGAGGGAAAGCATAGAAGGTTGCTTTATACTCAGAGAATTGCTCCATCCATCCAAAGTAAGCCCAAGATATTTTCCCACTCCCTACCATTACAGATGCAGCGACCAACCGGATCAACTATTAAAGCTTCCTTTTACTACTGTTAATGAAACAGCATCTGGAACTACATCTCAGACAGCAGACTAGTTTGGGGGCCCAATGGGGACCAAGTAGCCAGACATTGCTCTGTTTTCCAACAGAAGGAGAAAGCTGGGAAGTTTGTGGAGGATCAGGCATTACAGCATCTCCTGAGTGAAGTGATGATATTATTCCATCTAATGGGAAGCTCTGAAGATGTCATACTTGGATTATTGTCATATGACTGAGCAGTGGAAGAAGGCAATGGTTTACTTTGTCAGCTATGTCTCTGTCCCATCTTAATGATTCCCCATCAGCAGCTACGTCTAATGTCTGAAGTTCTTGGATTGATCTTCTATAATACTGAAAGGAAGGCATTTCTCATTTGTTAAATGTATACCTCTTCTACTCCTATTCTCTATGAGCAGCAAACCATGTTTCTGTCACTAAACTGCCAAAATCAAGCAATCAAATAGTCCTAGGAGAGAAAAAGAAAATATTGGTCCACAAAACATAATTTCTGATTGCATATGATTATGTTCACTGCCTCCCTCTGGAAAAACAAGATCACACCATATATTCCCTTGCATTGCCAAAATGCAAGCAAATATACTGGCACCGGAAGATTTCAGGAAGGTCTAACCACATATAGAACAATATTGGAGCTTTAAAAAGTTATTGTCTTTTGTTCTTTTGATTTGGCAGCCAGTGTGACCAGCTGGGGCTTCTAAGAACTATAGTGACTGAAATTAATGTGCACACTCTCATATTGAGCATTGCTGCTGGAGAAGGAGAGAAGAGGGAGCATGAAGACAGCGTAAGTGCATGTCCAACCCAAGAAAAACAAAAAAAGTAATCAGTATTTGTTCACATGACAAGGTGTGCAGTAGTCTACCATTCCACCAAAGAAAGTTGAAGCAGTTTGGTCAGAATGGCTAACAATTATGAGATAATCTCAGTGGGTCCATGATAGAATGTCACCCACTAGCAACATAGGGCAGTCGGTTCATTTCACAGGATGGGATAAGACACTTGCTCTGTGTCAGTTCATAAGTGCTGGATCCAATGACAGATGGTCCAAAGGTCCTTATTGTGGGGACAAGCACATCACCCCTCAGCAAGAGAGACCTGATTGGGAAAACAAAGGAACATGCCTGTCTAGGTTTCACCAAAGGGCTGGAAAACAGTAAGTCAAGGAAAATTTATTTCAGATTTGGCAGAACCCAAATAAGAAGATAAAGATGAATAGAGGAGATGCTGACCTGCCTCCTCTCAGAGACCCTTTCAGTTACCTTTCAATGCCCCTCCCTGCACGGCTCAATGACAATTGATATGACAGTTGACAATTTATAACAAATTTGGATACAACAATTTTACTAATTACTTTATGAAGTTTTATACACACCCACACCCAGCTCCTTCCAGAACAAGAGATTTTAAAGAAGCCCATTGACAGTCACAAGTCTTAAGAAGTTTAAATCTAGCACTGTACACTCATTAGTTGAATTGAGCAGGCATCTATGCTTTCATCACACAAACTTGCTTATCTGTCATAGGATGCTTCCAGAACAGTTGAACAGGGATGGAGCCCGCAAGATCCCATCAAACAACACACAGCTACTTCTAGCGAGACTCTGTCAACAAATTGTACCGAAAGTGTCCTACGACAGAACAAGGAGAACACGGGAGGCTTCCCGTGTTAATTGCCAGCAATGAGAACAGTGCGAGGAGGGGGGGAGTGGCCAGCAATGCTTTCTCCCATGTGATGAGGAAGGTGGCACTGCAGGTGATGTGGAGTGTGAGACAACAGTTTTCCCCGCTACCCTACAGATTTGCTACCCTGGAGCATCCCCCTGCTGTCACCTGCATTAGGACACTTAAAGTGATTAGGTCCTTAAAGTTAACAGCGCAGTCTGATTGAGTCCAGGATCTAGTTTCTGTTGAGCTATTAACTTTGGGTTGGGTGCATTCTCTCAGCTTGGCCTACAGACAAGGTGATGTGAGCATAAAGGGATGGAACTGTGTACAGCACCTTAAGTTCTGTGCACAGAACTTAAAATGCAAAATTCAGGAAGAAATGCAGGATACAAAAATAACTTATACTTAAATAAGTATCCTGTAATTACCATGTTGCAAGCTCAATGTCATCATTTTCAACTTATGGTGATCCTGTCACAGGATTTCCTTAGGAAGATTTCTTTAGAGAGGATTTTCCAAAAGAGTGTGATTTACCCAAAATCATCCAGTGAATTTCTATGGCCTAGTAAGGATTTGCACCCCGCCATCCAGAGACAGTCCAACTTTCAAACCATTACACCATGTTGGCTCCTGAAGCCAAACTTAGAATATTATAATCATATTAATTCACTTTTTCTGATATAGCATCAGAAGTGTTCCCCAAACCTACAGTTTGAAACCATGCAAGAAAGAGGTGCAGGATCTCAGCTAATAAATCCTTTTTTGACACATGTAGTCATAAGTAAAACAATGCCTCCTCTTTTTATTTCAGTTAACTGTCTGCTCCTTTTCCATGAAGGTTTGAGAGCAATTATATGCACGCTTTTGAACATAAATGTTGAAGTTGTCATTACTGTTGCTATGGGATTTAAGAAAGAAAAGGAGGAGGGAGAGGTCTAAGTACCACAGTCATTGCCAAAACCTCTTCATGCTGCATAATGAAGCAAAACAGCAATATTTTGAGTGACAAGGAAACTCCTACTCCATCAGTTCTCAGTCATGGTCTTGTTTCCTTTCCTCACCTCTTGGTCTCCTCTCTCTCTCTCTCTCTCTCTCTCTCTCTCTCTCTCTCTCTCTCTCTCTCTCTCTCTCTCTCAATGTCTTTCTCTCCCTCCCACACACACATACACACAAAGTCACAAAGTGATTAATGTGATAATTGCAATGACAGGATAGTCAGATTTCAGTGAAGCAGAAAATGAAGTTTGTTCAAATCCGAATGTTCTGTGGTTGACAGTGGCTACTGTTATGTAGCACTATTATTAGTGTTATGGCTGGTTTATTCGTATCGCCTACTATTGCCTCACCAAACAAGAAAACCTACACATACTTATTCAATAATCCAGTCCTTAACTGTTTTAGAATCATCCCAGGAAAGTATTTCTGACAGAATAAAATGAAGATACAGGCTTTCTAATCTGGCACAAAAGTAAGCAGAAAATGTCTTAAACTTATTTTAAGCTGCTGTGAACTCTAGGGGAAGGAAATAAAGAATAAGAAGAATTGGCTGTGACATCCAGACTGCAATTTTTGAAAGGGCAGCCAATGTACTTTACAGCCCTATGTACTGGCAAGATGCAATAAGACAGCTGTTCATTAAATAGAGGCTCATAATGCTGTGAATGCACACAATTCTTTCAATGTATGTGTGGCAGTGGCATACTGGAGAATTAAATGGAAGTAATACAGCTTTTGGTTGGCTTCTCAGTTGTTGCTACTGCCTGCTATTGGAAAGCAAAGGGTTAGACCAAGTAGACCAAGTAGAAGAGTGGGTTGCATTAAGCCGCCCCGAGTCCCTCTGGGGAGATGGTGGCGGGGTACAAAAATAAAATTATTATTATTATTATTATTATTATTATTATTATTATTATTAATCTTGTCTCATGAACTACAAGGTGGTGTAGGGAGCACAGTGTCCAAACGTCACCTCATAATAATGCACATTAACCCGGAATAAACCTGAGATTCCAGATGTATTCCAAGTTTAAAACGCCTCTAAAGATCCCGATCTCTCAGTAAGTTCTGGACCTTGCAGGTATTGCGGGGGGGGGGGGGGGGGGTCTGAAGACTGCCCTTGGGATTGCCATCCACAATCCTAAAAGCAATCCCCACAGTGATCCCACCTCCAGTTCCTTGAATCCGCATGGCTTCCTTCCAATTGGAACCTTAACACCTGTTTTGTCCAAGGGGAAGTTCATAGAGACAGTTTTGGCACAGTAGCAGGGAGTGGAGACACAATGACAAAGCAAAGTTTCTTATGTAAAATCAAAGTTTGCTTTAACAATTTTAAACAAATATTTTCAAGTTGTGGAAAGTGGAATTCATGGATACAAAATCCATGCATATGGAAGACTAACTGTAACCAGGTCTCAACTAAGAAATTTAATAAATGAGGCTATAACAGTCCAGGTACAACTGGCAAGAAGCCATCACCTACCACTACTGGGTCTTCGGGGACAGCTCTGGATTGAAAAGGGTTTATTTTATACAACAAAAGTATTCAATCTCTGTGTCCTGCTAGTGAGACACTAGATATAGAACAGAGATTTCTCTGATTTCTCAATCTAGTTGTGGAATGCCCTCCACCTGGTGGTAGCCAGAAGTTAACATGTGGCTCTAGCCGCATCCTGCATGATTCTGACCCACCTGTTAATGGATTTTGGGACATTTTAGAAAACAAATTGTTCTGCTATTATACTAAACTGGCTTGTCTATACTCACCCCTGAGATATTTAGATTTGGTGTGGGCTACAAATGCCTTCATAAAATAAATCAATTACACAAGAGCATATCTGTTCCATCAGGAAGAATGCTAAGTTTCCAGGAACTACCTACCCACTTCTTACATAAAGCATTTTCTCCTAATGTTGCTCCTCATGGATAATGCTTTTAAAAATAATATTAGCAAAACCTGTCCTGTCTTACCACCAAGAAGTTTATGCAACTTAGACCCCATCTAAACTGATCATTTAATGCAGTTCAAATCTATCCTCAGACTGCGTTGGCCGGTCAAGGAACTCCCAAGTTTGCAGAAGAAAGCCTTTAATGCATATCAGTATTCTGTAGTTGATGTAAACCCCACTTGGGCCTCAGACTGGTTCCAGGATTTCCTATACGTATAATCATTTCCACAGGGAAACAATTTTCTTCACTACGAGTTTGAAACTCCATTAAATGGTCAGTGTGGATGGGGCCTTAGGCTGTTAGCAGATGGAGCATTAGGCCTGATCCACTCGTCATTAGTGGTGTAGGTGAAGATTCCCTCACTTTGTGTGAGCTTGAAAAGAAGGAGGTGGCATGTGCTTATTTGCTTCTCTCTGGATAGGTCTAGATATGTGTGTGGAGATGAGCCTGCCGTAGTTTTCCAATAGTCCTTTGGTTTTGCTGTTGCTAGACTACTGAAAAGCAAAATGGGTTGGGAAGAGTTTGTGGCTCGGCTCAACTAGTATTTTGCTGGCACAAGTTGCTACAGGCCAGCTTTTGAAATCTGTACACAGTATTTTTTTATCTCTCCCAGTTGCACGAGGCAACCGAACAGAGCCTAAAAGTGGCCGTGACTTATGGAATCTCAAAGAAAACAGATCCATAAAGATTTCACAGCCTGGGAAAGTGGTGAAAGAAAATTTTAAGAGACTGCAGGAGGGAGATGGGGAAAAGATCTATATTTTTTGGAGTTCAGAGAACCAAAAACAGGAGCTGCCCAATGACTGGAGATCCGTGTAAGTTTGTGAGGCCCCAAATATCACCTTTGGAAACACATGGGGACCCTTGACCATTAACATTGTGGGTGAGGCCAAATGTGAAAGGAAGAGTGGACTAAGTTGCACAGGGAGGGAGGGATGCCATCAATGAGAAGATGCACCTTATTTTCTGTATCACCACCACTAACAAAAATACATAACATACACCTGTGATTCTAAGGCTCACCCCATTTTTAGAAAAAGGTTATATAGGGGGAAAGTACTGTACTCAAACCTAATGCTCACCTTTTTTGGCTAAATTATCTTCCCAAAATTAGGGTGTGCATTAGATTCGCATCATACAGTCCTCTTAGTTCTGAGCAAATGCCAAAGGGGAAGCTACTTCAGGAACTCCTCTTTGCGGGACCTCATCTCTGATTTAATTGCCAGAGCTCAATGCTATGCCATCCTGGGATATGTAGTTTGATGAGCCACCAGCACTCTTCAACAGAGAAAGTTCAAGACATGTAAAACTACATGATTTCAAACGATTGAGCCAGGGCAGTTAGAGAAGATACACCCCAATGTTTTCTGTTCCCTTGCTGGGAACTTTGGTGTTCTAACAGTTTTGTTTTAAAAGAAGGAACTACAAGCATTCAGCCACCGTAATGCACACTTTTGGCCAAATTACAAAGAGTGCAATTTTTGCTGCTGAGCATTACATTCGCCAGGAAATACTTTTTTTTGGTTTTAGCGTTTTGAATATTGAGGTGCACATTAGATTTGATGGCATATTAGACTCAAGCCAATACGAGTATAGCGTAGAATTGATGCAGTATCCTCATCTGTCTTCCCCAATAGTAAATGTGTGGATCAGAATGGAGTTGTTCTTCACATCTCTCAGTTTTGAATTTATTTCTTTTCCTCAAAGCATGTATATAAAAATGTGATTTTAGGATATAAATGCAGATTTTCAAAAAGAATATGTTTAGAAACACACATTGTTCTAAGACGTATTTGCATATATATATATATATATATATATATATATATATATATATATGTAATTGAAAACCAAGAGACACAGTAATGAAGTGGAATGAACTTAGACATGAAACTGATTCATACCATAAATTGAGCTGTCCTAAGTTTATATATGTGAAACGTGGACCTGTGTTGAATTTGGAGCGACAATGAGAGAGTCAACAGAGCTCTGGAGCTATTTTGCAGGTTAAAAAAATGGATACAGTTGGCCCTCTGTATTCATGGATTCTGCACACACAGATTCAACAATCCACGGTTATTACAAAAAAAAAAAAATCCAGAAGACAAACCTTGATTTTGCCATTTGATATAACGGACATCATATTACTATGAATTGTATAAAGTATAATGGGACTTGATCATCCATAGATTTTGGTATCTGTGGTAGATCTTGGAACCAAACCCCAGCTGATATTAAGGGCCTGGCATAATGTTTGGAGGATGTCATTATGAAAAGCGAGTATGGGGCTGTTGAGGCCTCAGCACTAACTACGGGGTTGCTTTAAAACAAACAAAACTAAGAAATTATTTTCTCTGTTATATTGCCATACTTGTTTGCTGTTCTAATATTCAATTTTTGTTCCATTTTATAAAAAGAGAAACACATTGACCCTATGACTCTTCAATTGGAATAAGACACTGTCTTTCAGTATGATTGCTGGTGTGGCTTAATGCTGAAACTAAGACAAGTCAAACACGCATTCTGGACTTTAAGAGAGCTGACTTCCAAAAAATGAAGGAATTACTGAGCGGCATTCCATGGACGCCGATATTAAAAAACAAGGGAGTTAAGGATGGATGGGAGTTTTTCAAAAGTGAAATACTCAAGGCGCAAATGCAAACAGTGCCAACAAAGAAGAAAAATAAGACAAGTGCAAAGAAGCCAGAATGGATGTCCAAAGAACTTCTAACTGAGCTAAAGCTCAAAAGTGACATGCACAAGAAGTGGAAAAGGGGAGAAATCACCAAAGAAGAATTCAAACGTATAGCCAACTCCTGTAGGGAAAAGGTTCGCAAGGCTAAAGCGCAAAATGAGCTCAGGCTTGCCAGGGACATAAAAAACAACAAAAAAGGTTTTTTTGCTTATGTTGGTAGAAAAAGGAAGAAAAAGGAGGCGATAGGGCCACTGCAAGGAGTAGATGGGGTGATGGTGACAGGGGATAGGGAAAAGGCAGAACTGCTTAATGCCTTCTTTGCCTCGGTCTTCTCACAAAAAGAAAGCCATCTTCAACCTCAGCAACATGGAATGGACGAAGGATTGGGGGAAATCCAACCCCAAATAGGGAAACAAGTTGTCCAGGAACACCTGGCCACTCTAAACGAATTCAAGTCCCCAGGGCCAGATCAGCTACATCCAAGAGTATTGAAGGAACTAGCGGAAGTTATTTCAGAACCACTGGCAATCATCTTCGAGAGTTCTTGGAGAACAGGAGAAGTCCCAGCAGATTGGAGGAGGGCGAATGTGGTCCCTATCTTCAAGAAGGGAAAAAAGAACGACCCAAACAATTACCGTCCGGTCAGCCTCACATCAATACCAGGCAAGATTCTGGAAAAGATCATTAAGGAAGTGGTCTGCAAACACTTAGAAACAAATGCGGTCATTGCTAATAGTCAACACGGATTTACCAAAAACAAGTCATGCCAGACTAATCTGATCTCTTTTTTCGATAGAGTTACGAGTTGGGTCGATACAGGGAATGCCGTGGATGTAGCATATCTAGATTTCAGTAAGGCCTTCGACAAAGTCCCCCACGACCTTCTGGCAAACAAACTAGTAAAATGTGGGCTAGACAAAACTACGGTTAGGTGGATCTGTAATTGGCTAAGCGAACGAACCCAAAGGGTGCTCACCAATGCGTCGTCTTCATCATGGAAAGAAGTGACAAGTGGAGTGCCGCAGGGCTCCGTCCTGGGCCCGGTTCTGTTCAACATCTTTATTAACGACTTAGACGAAGGGTTAGAAGGCACGATCATCAAGTTTGCAGATGACACCAAACTCGGAGGGATAGCTAACACTCCAGAAGACAGGAGCAGAATTCAAAACGATCTTGACAGACTAGAGAGATGGGCCGAAACTAACAAAATGAAGTTCAACAGGGACAAATGCAAGATACTTCACTTCGGCAGAAAAAATGGAAATCAAAGATACAGAATGGGGGACGCCTGGCTTGACAGCAGTGTGTGCGAAAAAGATCTTGGAGTCCTCGTGGACAACAAGTTAAACATGAGCCTACAATGTGATGCGGCAGCTAAAAAAGCCAATGGGATTTTGGCCTGCATCAATAGGGGAATAACGTCTAGATCCAGGGAAGTCATGCTCCCCCTCTATTCTGCCTTGGTCAGACCACACCTGGAATACTGTGTCCAGTTTTGGGCACCGCAGATGAAGGGAGATGCTGACAAGCTGGAAAGCGTCCAGAGGAGGGCAACTAAAATGATTAAGGGTCTGGAGAACAAGCCCTATGAGGAGAGGCTTAAAGAGCTGGGCATGTTTAGCCTGCAGAAGAGAAGGCTGAGAGGAGACATGATAGCCATGTACAAATATGTGAGGGGAAGTCATAGGGAGGAGGGAGCAAGCTTATTTTCTGCTGCCCTGCAGACTAGGACACGGAACAATGGCTTCAAACTACAGGAAAGGAGATTCCACCTGAACATCAGGAAGAACTTCCTCACTGTGAGGGCTGTTCGGCAGTGGAACTCTCTCCCCCGGGCCGTGGTGGAGGCTCCTTCTTTGGAGGCTTTTAAGCAGAGGCTGGATGGCCATCTGTCGGGGGTGCTTTGAATGCGATTTCCTGCTTCTTAGCGGGGGGTTGGACTAGATGGCCCTTGAGGTCTCTTCCAACTCTACTATTCTATGATTCTATGATTCTAATTCTTGTACAGAAATCCCCATGGTCCCTGTCTTAGGTTTGCCAGAGGTTGGAAATGACTTAGGGGTACATTTATGCATTGATTATTATTTTTGAGAGTTTTGTAACATAATTATCTTCTCAATTAGAAATGTGAAAAGAAGTTAAATCCAAGAAGACTCCAAGATAATTTTGAAACAGGCAAGTATATTGATATTAGTGTTTTCAAGTATAATAATTTTAAAGGCATTTGAGGCTGATTATTTTTTGAGAATACTGTCATGAGACAGACAGGTTCAAACAGGTAGATAAACTAGGGTTTACTGGGCCAAGAATTAGTCATTTCTTTCTCTCTACTTCTTGCTCTCTTTTCAAATTACATGCTTCTTTTATAAAAAGGCCCCTTGTTACTGCTTTCATAGTATCCCACACCATTGCGTAAGAACATTGATTGTTATCATTAATTTCCCAAATTTCTCCTAGTTCTTTAGCTATTTTCTCTACCATCTTATTATTCTCTAATATTGCGTTTCCTACTTTCAAATTCTTATATGTTTTGTAATCCTTCTTTATTTGGAAATCCAAGCTTATTAATGCATGGTCTGAACATTTTATTACTCCTATTCCAGCATCTACTATCTTAGGTAACATGTTTGGTGAAACAAAAAAATAATCTATCCTAGAGAAATTTTGATGAGCCATAGAATGAAATGTAAATCTTTTCTCATTTCCCTTTAGCATTCTCCAAATATCAATCATCTTTTTATTCCTTATTACTTTACTTAAAATTGTATTTTTTGTGTTTTCCCTTTCCTTTTCATTGTAAAATGAGATTTATCCATTTCCTCATCTATTATTCCATTAAAATCCCCTCCTAAAATCAAATATCCTTTTTGTATTCCCTCTATCTCTTTAAATATTGTTTCGTAAAATTCTGCCTGATTGGTGTTTGGGGCGTATACATTGGCTAAAGTAAAATCTTCACCACCCATTGTCCCTTGTATAATAATGTATCTTCCTAGTTCGTCTATCTTTGTTTCCTTAATGTTAAAACCACATTGATTTTGAATTATAATTGCCACACCCTTCGATTTAGATGTTCCATAAGATTTTATATATGTTACAGATCCACGCATCTTAAGCTCATTTACCCCTGATTTTGCTTGGTGTGTTTCTTGTAAAAAGGCAAAATGTGCTTTAGCTTTATATATCATGTCCGCAATGATCTTCCTTTTGTAAACTGAGCCTACACCTTTACAATTCAGAGATACAACCCTTACATATTCCTCCATTTGATTACAAATCCACTTTCCATCCTTCTTGGCTGGTCTCTAGTCCGTGTCCTCCCCTGTTTTACCCCCTCTCCCTCCCTTCGCCCCTTTCCCTTGTGAAGTGTATTCCCCCTATTTCCTCCCCCCCACTACGTTCAGAGACCCCTCGTCTCGAACCTGGTTTATTCCAAACCTCTTTGTGGGGTTGGGGGGAGGGGACCCTTCTTCCCACCGAGTGTGCCCATTCCGATATCTCCCAGGGTAATTATTTATATAATACCTTAACTACTAGAATTTACTCCAACATAGAATTAATCAGTCCTTGTCGCAGTCTTTTTCCTTCCTTCCTTCCTTCCTTCCTTCCTTCCTTCCTTCCTTCCTTCCTTCTTTCCAGTCTTAGTCCAGTCATAGTCCAATAATAATCCAGTAACAGTCCTATCGTAATCCAGTCATAGTCCACGTTAGTCCCTATTGATCCATATTAATCCATTTTAGTCCATATTAATCCAATCTTAGTCCATATTAATGCAGTCTTAGTCTTAGTCCATATTAATCCAGTCTTAGTCCATATTAGTCTCTATTGATCCATATTAATCCATTTTAGTCCATATTAATCCAATCTTAGTTCATATTAATCCAGTCTTAGTCTTATCCAGTCTTAGTCCATATTAGTCCAGTCTTAGTCCATATGTCTAGTCTTAATCCATATTAGTCCAGTCTTAGTCCATATTAGTCCAGTCTTAGTCCATATTAATCCAGTCTTAGTCCATATTAGTCCAGTCTTAGTCCATATTAGTCCATATTAATCTCCTCCTCCTGTTGCTGCATCTTTCTTCCCCCTTTCCTCTTCTTTTTCCTTCTCCATCGGTACTGGTTCTGTTGCCTCAGTTGTCAAGTTCAATTCCTGAAGTAACGCTAGACCTTGATCTAAAGATGTAATTTTGTAGTTGTTGCTTCTCCAGCGAAACCTCAGGTGTACCGGATAACCCCAGCTGTATGGAATCTTCTGACTTTGTAGTATAGTTGTGACTCTCTTAATCGATTTTCTCCATGCCAGGGTTTCGGGACACAGGTCTGGAAAAATCTGTATTAGTGTCCCCTGGTATTTTAATGGGGATACCTGTCCTCTTAATACTTTCATAATCTTGTCTTTATAGTAGAAATTTCCAAATCTGACCAAAATATCCCGAGGAAAAGGGGTATTCTTCTTGTATCCCACCCTGTGAATCCTCTCAAACCAAGATTCCTCACAGTCTGTTTGTGAGATTTCTTTTATCCATTTAATCATTTCTCTCTTTAATATCCCAGGGTTTTCTCCGTTTATCTCTGGAAAATTTCTAACTCGAATATTCATCCTCCTATCTCTGTCCATTAAATTTATCACCCTCAAATCCATCCTTTGAAGGCTTTCCTGGCATTGCTTTATTTCTATTGAATTCACTGCCACCTGTGTTTCAATAGCTGTAATCTTCAAATCCAGATCTTGGGTTTTTTTCCCCAATTTCTGTGATGTTGAGTGCAAATTTTTTATCTGATTTTCCAGCCCAGATATTTTAGATGTAATTTCTTGGGTGCTGTTTAAAATCAGATCCTGGAGCCCCTTAATCTGTTGTAATATCTCATTGTTTACATTTGTACTTGGGCATTCTCCTTCTCCTGGCTCCTTCCTCCCAGCTTTCTGTGCTGTCGCCATTTCGTCTTTATTTGTTTCTTGGGAGTCAGCCTGATTCTCAGCAACTTTGGCTTGTACCCTTTCCAGGCTTCTATCAGATGGACGGGGCCGTAAATAATAGTTAATTTGCTTTTGCTCACCCCTCTCTCTTTGAATGGGACGGCTTCTGCCCCCTCACTTCATAAATCTTTTTCTTCTCTTTGCTAATTTCAGCTTTATCTGATCGCCATTAAAGGAGACCTCGCTGTCCGGAGTCAAAATCGAAAGTAATTTATCCTGGCTTCCCTATCTGCTCTTTTTCGGCATTGAAGATTTTTATGGGTAGCTTGACAAATCCCACATCCAAAAATATTCTTTACTCACTGCGAGTCCATTTCTAATAGTTAAATTTCTTTATTTTTCCTTTCCCCACATGGGAGCTCCGGTTTCAGCGTCCACTCATGGGTCTGTGGCTCCGCCTCCTCCATGATGAATGCATCCTGGTTCATATAGACCTATCTCCCTTATAAATCAAGATGCTAAAATATTGACAGCAATAATGGCAAAGAGAATAAATAGCTTTATATATAATTATATTCAAAAAGATCAATGTGGATTTATCCCTGGAAGAAATATGTCAAATTTAGTGGGAAGAGTACTAAATATAATTCATAAAATTAAGGGGGAAAAAATCAAAGGCAGGGATATTGGCCCTAGATATATTCAAAGCATTTGACTGTGTCTCATGGACGGCATTAAAAAAAATATTAGAAAAATTTGGATTAGGAGAGAGATTTAGAGGATTGATTGATAAATTATACTCAACTAATTATGCTGCAATTCAAGTAAACGATGGCCTAACAGAAAAAATAAGATTAACCCGAGGGACAAGACAGGGATGCCCCCTTTCACCTACCCTATTTGCAATAGTTATAGAAATATTAGCAAATATGATAAGAGAGGATACAAATATAAAGGGGATAGGGAGGGAAGGAAGATACAAAATATGTTTATTTGCAGACGATATGCTATTATCCCTTGAAAATCCAATAGAACAGTTAAAAAGAATAGAAACACACTTAACAGAGTTTGGGGAAGTCACAGGCCTTCAAGTTAATTGGAACAAATCAGAAATTTTATTATTTAATTACACTAAAGAAGAGGAAGAGAGAATAAGAGAAGGGGGTTTGTGTAGAATAAAAATAAAGAAGTCAATAAAATACTTAGGAATAAACATATCTAAAGAAATGGGCAATTTAGAAAGAGATAATATAATCAGATTAAGAAAAAATGTTAAAGACACTCTGGCTAAATTTACCAAGCTTAAATTGTCTTGGTTTGGTAGAATTGCATTAATAAAAATGAAAATATTACCCAAAATAATTTTTTTGTTTAGAATGCTACCTATCAAAATTTCAACTGGTGAAATTACAAATTGGCAGAATATGATAAATACTTTTTGTAATGGGAATAAAAGGGCTAGAATCAATAAGGAAAAATGGTATAAAATACAAAAGAATGGAGGTCTGGGAATACCAAACTTAAAACTGTACTATATGGCAAATCAATTAAGGTATATTATTGACGGGATTATAGGATAAGAGGATTTAGAATGGTTAGAAGAAGAAAGTAAAGATATAGATATGAAATTAGAAAATATTTTCTTCATAGGGAAAACCAGGAATTCGGAGAAAAAATGGTATAATAAAATAGGGAACCCCTTTTTAAAAAATATATTAGAAATTTGGGCCAAGTATGAAGAAAAACTAATACCACCAATCTCCCCATTAACTCTGGTGTTAATTACAAAAAAATTCCCAATGAATCTCAAAAGGGAGTTAGAAAGAACATTTAAAGAAAAAGGAATGATGAAATTAAAGGATTGGGAATCAAAAATGAAAAATCTAGGGGAAATAAGGAATCAACTATCAGGGAGTATTGGGTGGTATAAAGTTCTACAATTGGAAAGATGGGCAAGGGAAATAAGAAAGAAATATAAGGGAGATAGAGAAC
This sequence comes from Anolis carolinensis, assembly GCF_035594765.1. Classification (NCBI taxonomy): domain Eukaryota; kingdom Metazoa; phylum Chordata; class Lepidosauria; order Squamata; family Anolidae; genus Anolis; species Anolis carolinensis. The sequence continues at coordinate 258,310,646 of NC_085842.1, read as the reverse complement.
TTACAAAATTTGAGAAGATGATTAGTCAAAGGGGGGGAAGGGAAGGAAAAGAAAGAACCAAAGGTATAACAAGTTATATTTACAAATTGCTAATAGATAAAGAACAGGAGCAGGATCACCTTAAAGAAATGTGGGAGTTAGATTGCAATAAGGAAATACACCCTCAAATTTGGAAAGAAATGTGGAATATGCGTATATTAAAAAACATGTCTATAAGAATAAAAGAGAATTATTATAAAGTGGTTTGGAGATGGTACCTCACACCAATTAGATTAAATCAAATTGATAAGAAATACTCTAAGCAGTGCTGGAGGGGCTGCCAAGAAAATGGTACATATATACATATGTGGTGGTCCTGTAAATATGTTCAAAAATTTTGGGAGGACGTTTTTAAAGAAATAAAGGGAATAACCAAAATAGAAATAATAGGAATGCCTGAAATAGCACTGTTGTCATTAATGGATAATATTCAAGTATCAAAAGAGTTAAAGGAACTAATCGCCAACTTGCTAACAGCAGCAAGATTGTTAATAGCCAAAAAATGGAAAGGTAGTGAGGAGTGCCAATTGGAAGAATGGTATAAGGAGGTTTGGGATATTGCGATAAATGATAAATTGACATGTAAGATTAAAATTAAAAGAGGGATATTAAAAAAGGATGATTTTGGGAAGATATGGGGAAAATTTATAGAGTTTGTATATGTAGAAGGTAAGGGGGAAAAACCTGTAAAAGAAACAATGGAATTTTGGAAATAAATATTGTAACTGGCTGGTCTGGGGTGAAGGGATAGCACTAGGTGAGGGGTAATAAAAGGTAAATAATATGAGTATGTAATATTGAGAGTGAAAATACTATATGAGCTTGATATATATAACTCTGTATTGCAAATTTGTTTATGAATGTATAAGTTTCAAGTATAAATAAATAAAAATTATAAAAAAATAAAAAAAATATTAGCTCTTTATGAATCCTATGGATTGCTCTAATGATGATGGTGGTGGTGATTTAGTTTAGCCTTGGCACTTTAGCCACTCAGGGACCACAATGACCCAACATAAACTCCTATTTGCTATCACAGTGAGTCGAGGGTCTGCTCTGTAACCCAATATAATTAAATAGAAAACATTTTCTTCTGAAGAAAATCCATCCTAGAAATTTCCCCCAGGACCCTTGTGTTGTGTTTGATAAAGAATTTTAATTTTCCTTTCCATACGAAAAGCTAGCTTGTTATACACAAAGTAAATCAATATTTTAGACCTTTGGTTGCTGAATGTTGTGAAAACAATAATATGATATCAATACTGCACCCAAGGCTTTGATTTTAAGTACCAGAACGAGTAAGGAAAGAAATAGCATGACGCTTGGAGGCTTAAGCAGAGTGAGGGGAAGGGGGTGGACTGTGATCTTTAAATCTTGTGGTTGTTATAAAACAAATGGAAATCTAATTGCTTTGATGAATGAGCTGGGATGATATATTATCTTGGCAAGATGAGCGTCATTTATCTCCCCAAAATTAACTGTTTTTCACAGTGCCAGACTACCAACATCTTACATTGTATATACAGAGATAGATTAATATCAGTTTGGAAATTTAAATGTGTCAGAAATCCTCTTTTAAATAGCTGTGTTTTGGAAACTATGCATACCCTCTTTTTTGTCAAATCTTTTTATTGAAATGTTTTCAATACATTGAAACTACTAAAATTAATTTAGAAGAGAAAGAAAAAGAAAAAAACAGAAAAAGAAAAACAACTTCTAATCCTCCTTTTGGCAAGTATATATACATATAGGTTTTTCTTTATAACAAACATCAAATGCCATTTTAAACACCCAAAGGCATTTCCCCTCTTTAATGGCAAAAAGTGAAATAAGGGGGGGGGTACAGTTTTAGGTATATGTCACTTTAAAAACTCTAGTCAAATCAAACTTATTTATTTCTAATAAAAATATCATCAACCACATATGGTAGAAGTGGTGGAAGCTCCTTCCTTGGAGGCTTTTAAAAAGAGGCTGGATGGCCATCTGTGAGGGGTACTTTGATTGTGCTTTTCCTACATGGCAGGGGGTTGGTCTCTTTCAACTCTATTATTCTATGGTATATACTCCAATCAGTTTTCCTAACATCATATCCCCAATACATCATTTGAAAAGAATTTATTTAAAAAGATTAAAAAAATATTTAAGATCTAAACATAGTATCAATTATGTCTTTGCTCACACTTCCCTTTAATCCAACTACATATTATACTCAAAATTTTGATCCATCCTCTACTACAACCATTTTTACTCCCTATCATGATACATCAGCAATACATTTAGCCCTCCACATTGGCAGGTTCAACTTTTGTGGATTTGATTACTCATGGATTTAATTAATATGTTATCTTTAGGAATCTCTAGGTTCTACAGTGCAACTCTATGATCCACTTCTGTCAGAAGATGACTATAGTCGTGCTGCTGGACCTAGGGCTTCCTAGAGAGGTGTTCTCTCAGGTTTGTTGTAGTGGGTTAAACCCTTGTGCCGGCAGGACTGATGACTTGAAGGTTGGGTTGCCGACCTGAAGGTTGCCGGTTTCAATCCAACCCAGGGAGAGTGCGGATGAGCTCCCTCTATCAGCTCCAGCTCCATGTGGGGAACTTGAGAGAAGCCTCCTACAAGGATGGTAAAACATCAAAACTTCCAGGCATCCCCTGCGCAACGTTCTTGCAGATGGCCAATTCTTTCACACAAGAAGTAACTTGCAGTTTCTCAAAAAAAAAATCTTGCAGCAATGACCTGCTGCTTTTCATTTTAAAGGGATTTTCTTGAGAGTCTTAAAATATTGCAGATTTCAGCTCCTTTAGCTATATTTCCAGTGTATCAGTCTATTGAAGCCAAAATCCTTAAACCCTTTTATTTTACTTCCTCCTCTTTTTTTTTCTTTTGCTTTGTGCCATTGCTTTATGACATCTTTTCTGCCAAGGTTGGGATTGTTTGAGAAAGGCAGAAAATATTAAATAAAATGTTTATTTTTCTTCAGAGATTTTCCCCAACAATAGCATTTTTCCCTCTTTGCAGCTTTGAAACAACATAAAATTCAGCATTCAACCTTTTTCTCAGTTTCAAAAATGCTTTTCTTCATCAGCTCAGATTGTTCCTGCATAATCCTATTTTTTATTGACAAAGATCATGACACCACATCAGGGATGCTTCACAGCAGGGCTTATTCTCCAGCATCAGCCTTACCATAATCAATAGCAACTCAATGCAGGAATTTTTAGCTACCTAAACTGATGTCTTCTTGTAAAGTAATCCTCTAATCTATTAATCAGAATGCTTTGGGATTCAATTTTAATCCTCATCAAACTGATTTCCCTTCAGCAGACATAGCTATGTCCTGTGAATTGCAGTTTTTGGGAGGGTAGACTTCAAAGCAAGCATAGTTCTGTGGTTTGACCATTGGACTCTAGAAACCAGGGTTCAATTCCCCATTTGGCCATGGAAACCCGTTGAGTGCCCTTGAAGGAGTCACATACTTCCAGCCCCAGAAACAACTTTAAGGCACACAAGAATAAGAACAATGGCATTCTTAGTCAGAGAGTTCCAATGTTTCACCAAACTACAAACCTTAGGGTCCTAGAGAATGCAACCAGGGTTGTTAAAGTTGTCTCAGCGTGCTACAGATGTGTAGTGTAAAAGGGCTGCAAATGTGTGGTCTTATCTTTATATCAAAGTAATGCACATGGCACATGGTGTTTCAGTTGACCTCAATTTCACATAAGTTAATCAAGTGCTGTCAAAGTGACAAACCAGCTGTCACCATGGAACAACCAAAATCTGTTATCTCAGTTATATGCTATTTTTAAATATTGATTCTACTAATTAATAGCCCCATCCTATTTATGACTTTGAAGAATAGGAATGAGCTGCTAATTAGCAAACTTAAATGTAGATGTGAAAAGGGGGAGTGGAAATATTCTCCCATGTCCTGCCTACCCTTAATATAATTATTGCAACATCAAATAATTCACATCTCCAGTCCATCTTCTGTTTGGATATCAGCCAGCATGCCAACGCCTTAAATAAAGAAACAGCTTCCTAAGAGTCACTGAGGTACTTGCAGGAACACCTCAGCAAGCAAGAGTCCAAAAGTGGCAGGCTAAAACCCAGAGCCTCAATCCATGGCTGATACCAGATGATATACTCCCCCTGGGCAGACAGAACATTGGGTCACTTGGAAGGCACTGAACAGACTGTGCTCTGGCACCATGAGATGCAGAGCCAATCTTGGGAAATGGGGATACAAAGTGGAGTCCACGACATGCAAATACAGAGAAGAGCAAACCACAGACCACTTACTACAATGCAACCTGAGCCCTGCCACATGCACAATGGAGGATCTTCTCACACCAGAGGCACTCCAAGTGGCCAGCTTCTGGTCCAAAGAAATCTAGTATAATGCCAAGTTTTTAACTTTGTGTTTTTAAATACATTATAACCGTATCCTCAATTCACTTCTGACAAGATAAATGAATAAATAATATCAAATATTGCTAGTGTTTCCAATCTTATTCATTTTGAAAATACTATAATATTAATAAATTAAAATGAATTATTTAATATTATTGAATTATTATATATTTAATTAATTTAATAATTATTTAAAATGAATAATTTAATTAATTACATAGTAAACTGTCAGTGCATTACTTCTGTTTTTTAAAATAAATCAATGGCCACAAACAACCAAACTGCCCCTCCAAATGTAATAAGTCAAAATGATATGAAGCATGAGTTGGTAATTATACTGTTAACATGGTGGATACTAAAACAATTAAAACACTGAAATGATTTTTGAAACCATATTTTAAGATCATAATAAATCATGGTCATTGGGGTAAATTATAAAGAACTAACCATGTTTTGGCTTCCTACACTTAAAAACAGCACTATGAACTTCATTCTTAATTAAAGCATGAAGTAAATTTGATAAATATTTTCCTGTTCTAATATTATGCCTAGCAGAGAATTATAAATAAGCCATCTCATGAATGCTCTAAGGACAGAGGAAAACACTACTACCATTTATATGATAACTCTGATTTCTGGCTTTTTATTAAAAACTTAAGAATCAATAACAGTTTAGAGCATAACTTTGATTTACAAGACCCTTGTAAATGGAATGGTCTCTTAAAATCATGGTTTGCCAAATCTATCTCACAATTCCTTTTCAATCTGATTGTTGTTGTTTATCACAGACTGGGCTCACTTTTCCTTGTATATGCATGGATTTCAGTATGTGATGGGGCACATCCTTACACTAGAGACAGCCAGAGCAGTATCCCTGGAAAGGAAGGCATGACCAACCATGGAATAATGAGACGGGACACAGAAACTTGGGTTAAATAAGAACCACTTTATTTGACCTAGAACCTATTTAAATGATGATTCTAGAAAGGAATGGAAAGCGGGACAGCCTGAAGTGGAATATGAGGCCAGGTGTCACATCCCTTGAGTAATTCCTCAGACTTCCCTTGAGTGAAACGCCTGAGCCCCAGAGACAATCCAGTAATTTGGCTGCTCCCCAGCTGGCCATTGAATGGAGGACAAACCCAAGGCATCCCCCCTTCTGGTCCCAGGAGTTTATAAGTGAGAGCAAAACCACCAGGTCCACCTCAGAGGTAGACTCTATCCCCCCCTACTCTTCCCCAAAAAGGTGACAATGTTTTATACTAAAGCTCCTATGTTCTCCTGCCACAACCTACCAAAGATAAGGGGAAGTGTTTTCTTGGTCCTTTTCCCCATCAGGCCAGCCAATTGCTTCAAATCTCCCAGGGACAACATGTTACTTGTTTCTGATAAATGTACATCATCAGCTCTGTAGCCTCTAACCACCAAAAATCTATGGCATGATGAGGTAGAAGTGGCCGCTGTATATTCAAGGCATTCCAGATCTTCCTGTTCATCTTATCGTGGGCCAGGTATTGAGGATACCTGAAAACCTTGCAAAGCCTATAGAATGTGAGTCTTGCACTTCAGCAGGTTCAAATCATTCCCACTGATATTAATGACTAAATCATGAGGAGGAGGTCCTGTGAGCTTCTCAAATAAAAGAGATATCAAGCCATTCCAATACAGGCCTGTTGTCCCAAGCCACTTCATTGTGCCATCCTTTAACATTGCTGAGCCCCAAAACAGCAATTTCGGACAAAAGTTGCTGCCCAATAAACCATACTATGACTGCAGATGAAGACCATTTCCTCTACAAACTACACCTAGAATCTAGGAGAAAAACCCACATTATTCAACAACATGATTGAAAGTACACATGTACCTCTTGACGCCTGAGGATCTCCAGCACCTAGTACATTAGATAGATTGTGGGCTCAGACTCACAATAAAAGCTGTAGAAGCATGGGTGCCAAATTTAACCCCCTCGCAGGCCTAACTCTGGAAGGCTTTAGAGGTAATGGTCTGAAATTAACCATTACTTTTATACCCTTTTATAGAGGGCATAAAGTCAGTTCAAAGTTAGTTTAGCACCCACACCTTTCTGATCTGTTTTATTTATTTATTTATTTATTTATTTACATCATTTATATTCCGCCCTTCTCACCCCGAAGGGGACTCAGGGCGGATCACATTACACATATTAGGCAAACATTCAATGCCTTTTTAACACAGGACAAAGACAAACAAACATAGCTCCGAGCGGGCCTCGAACTTATGACCTCCTGGTCAGTGACTCATTGCTCTCCCGTCTGCGCCGCAACTCCAGATCCTCAGTACTGCTTGCTGCTTTGTCAGCACTAATATCTAAAAATTGAAAGCCCTGCCTGAGACATCCCTTGTGGATGAAGCTAGCAGTTTCCTATCCAGGGGTGGTTCAACCGCAAGGCAAATTAGGCAGTTGCCGAAGGCGCCATCTCTATGAGGCTCAGTTGACGCGCTCCGGCGTGTGTGCGCACCCCCGCCTCCTCCTCCCAGGGTCGCTCGCAAATCGATCCTCTGCTGTAGCTTGCAGGTGCCATTGCCGCTTCAGCTTCCTCCCCCTCTCCTCTCATTGCATTTGGGGGGGGGGGGGCACCAAAATACTGTTTTCTTACACTTAAAAATGATCTAGGGCCGGTGGTTTGATATTATTACCGTTGTATAAACCTTTGTTTTAACTTCTGTTTTATCATCTTCTTGTGTTTTAAACTGTGTATATTGTTAATGTATTTGCGCTGTTACTTTTGTAACATTGTGAGCCGCCCTGAGTCCCCACGGGGAGATGGTGGTGGGGTATAAATAAATTATTATTATTATTATTATTATTATTATTATTAGGAAGATATAAGCAATTTTTCAGGATTATTTGTTTCTAAATAATGAAAGAGAAATCAGTACATTTTAAAAGCATTTTTCAGGCTGGTTAATGTTGTCCAGTAGCAACATTATTAATTGATAGTCCCAATGTTTTAAATAGAAGGATTTGTGCCTTTGGCATGCTTTTGCATACACACATTTGATACATAGACTATAAGACTGAGTTCAGGGATCTGTCCAATCAACGATTTGTAAGCTGCTCTGGGAGCCATTTTGGCTGAAGGGTAGGATATAAATACTCCAAATAAATAAACAAATAACTATCTATAAAGACAGTCATTCAGACTATAATTTTGTATGCGAGACACAGTATCTCAAAAGCTTTAAAGTTCTCAGCACAACCTAAGAGAAACCAATAGCAAATATCAGGTACATAAGCAGAACCATCAAATTAGAGTGGCACCATGGGTAAGACAAGAGCAGCACTGGGGAGAAGTCATTTGCACCTCATCCTGTACCCATTCAGTCTACAAGCATTCACTTTCTGGAACAATATTTTTCTCCCATGGATTTCAGTAGGAGTGATGCTCATTGGCAACTACTCCTCCCTCATTTTCACAGCAAAGTATAGGATATGGTATAATTTAGCATCCTATCACTGTCTACCACCACAATTATATAAAGCACTGAAAGAGCAATGTTATAATGGATTCAAAGTTTTTGGGGTCCAGGTGTTGAGATGTTTTATGAGCAGGAATAATGGTAGCATCTCCCATTCCTCTGATTTCATCTGATGGAAATGAAAAGGGCCCTAAGTGGTTTGTTGATGTACAGCAGGAATGACGGGTTCTGGGGTTTAGGGATCGCCATGGTTTAGGAACACAGAGGATCTTGAAAAGCTTCAACACCCTACCATGCCTCCACTCCAGAAATTTTAAAAAATCCTAAAATGCTTCCATATTCTCTAGTGAATGGGTGTGGAGTAATTTATTTGTATTTTAGGCACGGTTGTACTGTGGGGGACCTTCTGGTCTCAAAATAATACAGCCATGGGCTGCACAATGCTCTGCCTTAAGAAATAGCACTTCTTCCAAATTCATGTCCATCCCTCACAATATATAGAAAAGAGCCTGTGAAATGTAGACCACTGAGAGATAGGTTTGCATTTTCAATGCCAAGTTTTGTATTGTGAGCAGAGTTGTCAAGTTGCTTCCTGCTCAGAGTCAATCACAGCTGGTGTCTGTCTGTCCCTTCAGGATGGTGGATCTATTACAATGGTTTGCCCTCAAAGGCTAATGAATACTTCAAAATTCCAGAAATTCTTAGCAGATTTTATGGCTGTTATCACAAAATATCCTGTCAAAGCTCTGGTTAATAAATTGAATCAAGACCTGACAAAATTGACACAATTATTCCCAAATGTTTTCTCCAACCTGTTACTAATCGGGTTTCCTGGTAAACAGAAGACTTTGGGGAGCTGAAATGGAAATGATTGGAGCACAGATGGAGGAAAGCTCTATGTATATTCAACAACACACAAAATAGAGAACATATTTGTTCCTATAATACATGCAGTGAAGAAAGTCATTGTCTGTGAATTAGCATCCAGTTCTGCTCATTCTATTTCTCTCTCTCTTTGTGTATCTATAAAGAGGTGGGAGGAGGGAGAAATGCATTCAGCCATCCATATTCACAGGTTCTGCATCCATGGATTCAGCCAACCAATTACCTTCCCTGAAACGGAAGGCTGAAAATAAATAAAATTGAATAATTTATACAGCAGGGTGATTTTAAAGCATCCTTTCTATGCCTTCCCCTTTGTAATAATGGGGTATTAATAGTGTGGCTGGAGTAGTTAGAACTCTTTAACCAACTTCCCAACCATACTTCAAACCCTGATGAGATAGTAAAGTTGTTCCTGTCCCTAAAACAAAATGAAGTGGCTCCAGAATTCTAGATAATCCATCTCATGCAGGATCCCCTGGAGTTGGAAAGCCATCATATGCTTGCCCAAAAAGGGGATATTGGAATCAGGCCAAACATTATCTAAAAAGATAAGATTGAAAGAATAGGTTTTTGTTTTTTTGTTTTTTTTAATAAAAAGTCTAATCTCAGCTTCCTTCAGGCCCAACAGAATTCTCCTTTGCTACAGTGAGGCATTCACAGTTTTGTTTACCCATTTGGCCAATTCCCCTCTGGCTGCTTTGGCATGTATAATTGCTGCAACTGTCTCTCATCTCTTTGTTTGCCCTTCAAAACTGAGCATGAAAGATGGGATATTATTTGTTGATTGATCAAAGCCCAGCCAATCATTATTCTGCAAAGTTCTACTTTAAGAGACAGAAAAGAAAGTTAAGAAGAACACTCCAAACCATGCCATAAATAACCCAGATTTATGTTATTACAAAGAGGATGGTATAGAAATATGTTTTAAATTACCAGGTAATACGTTATAAAAATTATCCCATTTTACTTTTGGCCAACTGCTTCAGGGCAGGTAATTTGAGAGATGTAATCCTAATAAATATAAAGCTCTCAGTCTTGCATCTCCACAAAAGAGCCTCATTTGCAATATCTTGCTAGAAAATGAAATGAAAATTGTGTAGCAAAAGTGATGGTACATTTTGAGGGATGCTTTTTACAGCCAGCACTTTAACTCCCACTGTAGAAACATCACCGAGACGTCTAACTCTGAGATAATTACCTGTCTCTTTTCCAAATCTCTGGAGGGTTTTTTTTTCTGTTCACTTTTCTGTCAGTGAAAGTAGAGTCAGGGAGATGCTAGTTACTTTCATTTACTGAACCAATTTCCTTTTCAACATCTGACCTTACTGGAAAGTCCTTTAAATCATATCAACAACTACCATTCAACCTTCATCACTATAAATGGCTTGTGCATATTATATGCAATAGTGCTGATATTCAGCAACAGAAGCCTTATGAAGACAGGAAAGATGTGTCATTGAATAAATGACTTCTTTTTGCATCTTCATTTAACCATTTTGACCCTGTATTAAAAACGGCAATTCCCAAACCAAACACACATAGCAAACTCTCTGACTGAAATTACAACCTGAAGCCAGTTTTAAAACAAACAACCTTTGCAAGAACTTTAAACACACACAAAAAAAGTATTGCTTGAATTTTAAAGACTTTGGTTTGCTATCACAGTGGAAAGATTTTTGCTTTCCAAACAACTGTCATCTATGTGAAACATACACTATATAAAGGACAAATTTCAACTTAAAGATATTAAAAGATATTAAAACAGGGAGAGTCCAGAAATTGCCCATCAACAATTAACACCTGGACTAAGGTGTCTGCACATTAATGTAACTGTCTACCCAGCCTGTTTGGGGACTGGCCTTGGACATTTTGCATGTGTTTCCATGCTCTGTACCCGGCTTATAGTGGGGAGGGTCTACATGACCCAGCCAGGCCTGATTGGACTGTCACCTTCCCTTCTCTGTCACCATCACTGCTTCTGGATCATGCAGAGCTTCTCAAGAGCTCCTGGCCATCACAGGCATCTCATGCTGACCTTAGAAGAGGCAACCATGGTCACGTGAGCACCTCTGCTGATGCTAGCACAGACACCCATGATGGCCAGGACATCATATGGAGTGGTGAAAGGGATAAGACTACAGGTCATCAGCTCACATCTATGAAAGCACAGGCCTTATCACATTAAGAAATTTCCCAGTCGTAGGACACTTCCGTCTCTTTTCAAGCATGGGGAGGCACAGAGCTCATCACATGAGTTAAACTACTTTTGGCCATCATGCATAGCCCTCCTTGGTTGAAAAAAGGCAGAAGTGTCCTGGCAATCCCATGGATTTTCTGGCAATTGACCTCATCATGTTGAGAAATGTCCCCCTTGTAGGACACTTCAGCCTCTTTTTAAGCATGGAGAAGCACGGAACTTATCACACGTTCCATGGTTGAAAAAAGTAAAAAAAAAATGTCCTAAAAGGAGTGAACTCTGAACATGGGCCAGCAATTGTGTTCAGAGCTCCTACTTCCTATCATGCTTTACTCCCATGGTTCCAACTGAAAAACAGGTGAAATAGGAACTATCAAAATTTCCCATTCTGTTTCATTGCCCAACCGTCAGCAGTTTCGTATATCATTTGGGGTCTGATGGAGAACAATAGGATCCCATGGAAATAAATTGTTTTACCTGGAGCACTGTCTCTTATATTATATGGGGTTTGGAGCAGAACAATTTTATCCCATGGAAATAAGTGGTTTAAAACTAGTGCCAGTCTCCTTTAATGTAAGGGGCTTTGGGCAGGGCAAGGGATCTCTTGGCTTTTGGATATTGTTGTTTCTCCTGATTAAAAAAAATAATACTCTGTGATGAATGTAAGATGAATGTTAGGTTTCCACATGTAAGTGTGATGGAGAGGCAAAACTCAAAACAGGACTGCTGACCATATAAGAGGGGCAATTATCTACACTAAAAGAATTGTCATCTGCGCTTTCCCATCTCAATGTGTTGAGGTCATAAATTTATTGAAATTACTATTTCCAGTGTTTTCCTTTTTTAAAAAAGTTAACATATACAAATTTTATGCAACTCTGTGCCTTCTTTGGTCCTTCTTTGTTCTGCTTATATGGTTCCTCCTTTTTGGCAAGGTAGAGTGTAGCTGAATGTTCCTAAAGATTTCCCAGTAGGTGAAATCTTTTGTACAGACAAGATCGGATTAAAGGCTACCTTTATGCCATCATTCCCTCATCGGAGAGCCAGCTGTATACTATGCATGGTTAGGCTTGGCAATGCTGCCAGGTCCTCTCTGAGGCCAGAGACAGGTTTTCTCATGCCCTGTTCCAGCTGACATAGTGAACACCACAGTCTCATGTGCAACGACCAAAAGGTTAATGAAACCAGTGTTAGTGGTTTGTGTGTATGGCCCTTCAATTTTCCTGTTCACTTATTCCATGAGGTCTTCTTACATAAGAGATACTCAGATGGTTTTAATAATAATAATAATAAAACTTTATTTATACCCCGCCACCATCTCCCCGTGGGGACTCGGGGCGGCTTACATGGGGCAGAGGCCCAAACAACATAAGGACAAAATATAAGCAACATAATACAAACACAATATGAAACAGATAAAACAGTAATGCAATATATCAATTAAAACAACAATAGAGGATAAAAAAATTACATTAAAAACACATAAAAGGTAAGACCATAATAAATACAGGATAGATTATTAAAAACCCTCTGGGGCTGATTAATTAATGACTGTATCTCCGAAGGCCTGCTGAAACATCCAAGTCTTCAGTTGTTTCCTGAAGGAAGGTAGAGAGGGAGCCAGATCCTTTCTCTGAAATATAGCTTACAGTACTTGGTATTCATAAGTACTCTCCTATCCAGAGGCGGTTCAACCACCAGGCCAACTAGGCAATTGCCTGTGGCGCCATCTTGTTGGGGCGCCATCGAGGCAACTCCTGTCTCCTGCAGCCTGCCTCCACAAGGTATTGAACTCTTTTTCTGTTGAATTGTTGTAAAACATTATGTTTTAATGCTTAATTTGTAAAATCTTAATGTAATTTGATGTTTAATAGGCTTTTCCTTAATCCCTCCTTATTATCAAACATTTTCGCTTATCCAACGCTTTTATTTTTCAGTGATTGGTTTGGGGGGGGGCCGCCAAAATTCTGTTCGCCTACACTTGAAAAATACCTAGGGCCGGCTCTGCTCCTATCCAAGTACTAACCAGCCATGATCCTACTTATCTTCTACAGATGGTATCTGGTGTGCTTTACAGATGGTATCTGGTGTGCTTTAGGGTACGGAAGCAAAATAGGTGGCAAATACATTCAATCTTTGAGGTAAGCAGAAGGAAAAGTGATCTACGGTCTCCCTTTACCCAAGGTTTCTTTTTTTCAAAATGTCAAAGCGTGCGTATATATGTGTGTATGTACATCACCCAGCTGATGAGACCCCTATAGCATTTGCTCCACTTGCACCACCTGGGTAATATGTGTAAGAGGAGAGGCATTCTTCTTTCACATTCACTGAATGCCAGGAGATATCAGATAATGTAATTATTCCTGTTAACCTCACTGCTGCACTACTCACTTCCAGCTATATCATAAAGAGGACCTTTACAAATCAAGTGATTAGAAACCATGCTGGTTTTCCAGCTGTGTTGCCAATTGTCAGCTAGGATCAGGCCATTAGACCTGAAGGTTTTCCAAATGATAATGGGTGATGAGGTGGCAGTATTTAAGGAGTCCTCTCTCTTGAATGGCATGCCCACTCCTTGGAGGGCTAGCTAGTGCCAACGTTGGTCATTTTTAGGCCACTTAAAAACATACCTTTTTATTAAAACCTTTTCTTGTTACTTTTTAAAGTGTACGTCCACAGGGTTTCTGCTGTTTTAATCTGGTCATTTATTTAATATTTAAATGATTTTGTTGTTTTTATCTGGAATCTGCTGTCCTGTGTTCTCACAATAGAGGGTAAAAGAGAGAGATTTTTGAAATAAATAAGTAAGAGATGGAACAATTGAAAACATGTTGAAATATAGGTTTATCTGATACATTGGAAATTCCCTACTCCAGTATTAGATATGCAATTTGAGGCCCTTTAGTTACATACCAAATCCTTGTGAGTCAATTTGATGTGAACACAGCTGGACAGCTGTTCTCACTGGATAAAGAAATAGAGGTTCCGGTGTTGTTTTGCCCCAAAGACAAAAACATTATGTGATTTGGTCAGAACACACACAGTCATAGTACACTGATGCCAAATGAAGGTTTCTCAAAGAATAGCAATATTCCAGAATGCTGCAAGTATTGATGTTGTGTCATTGAGTGACTTCAGGTTGCAGTCAAGTGTCCACTTACTTGGAAGTGAATGACTCATTAGACCTCCCTTATATGTTTAGCATTATACTGTTAAAATATCTGGTCCAAATCAGGGGAGAGAAATGTATTCCTAACTTACAGCAAGGAATTAAAGTGGCACAGTGACTCAAGCAATTAGATTGCTATGTTACAATCACCAAATCTCTTGTTTTGAACAGTCCTCTTAAGATTTGTTGTATCGCTCCACAGTATTTTGGTTTAAACCTGTGAGCAGAACATTGTAGTTATGGTAACTAAATCTGTTAGTGGTGTTTTCTCTTAAGAATTATCTCATAAGTATATCTTTAAAAGTGCTCTCATCTTTTTTTTAAATTCAGTGGTGAGCGGAAGGTATATCTGGGTCCACTGATTGCTCAAGATAATGCATAAATCAAATGTTCAGCCTCAGCTGCAATAGACCCAATAAATCAACAGAATTAACCAGATATATATTGATTCAATGGGTCTATTTTAGATTGAAGTCATAACTGAATTTAAGTTTAAATCATCATGGCACTCCTCCTCCTCTTCAGGCGATTTTCAACTGATGTTCTAAAACAGCAGCAAAAGAATTATTCTTGCTTTAAATGAGGAGTGAGCATTTATGCTCTCTAGATATTTTTAGACTGTAATTCCCATAATCCTCAAACATGGGCTATACCAGCTAGGACTAATGAGAGATGTAGTCCGAAAATGTACAAACGACTATAGATGTTCACTGTTCTAAATTATTCCGAAGAAATGAAGTTTGGGATAAACAGGAATGGTGTTTTTTTTTTATTTGCATGGAGCAGGAGACTATGAGATGTAGAATTTCTATTCCTTTTCTTTTTTTGTCTGTAAGGTTGTGTCTTTTATGACAGCCTTCAACAGCTGGATTTTGGAATTCTATTAAAAGAACAGTCATCCTTCCCTACGTGCACATGATGAAAAAACAGACATTTTAAAAATCCATGAAATCTACGACTGATTCACTAGAAACTCATTTTGCCCAATCACTTGGAAAAAAATTGCTCCAGAAAGATAAATGTAGAAACTGTTTTTCCTGCAGTTTCCACTTTGGTAATTGAGGCAGGAGGAGACATTGCAACCTCTTTCAATGCAGTTCACTGAACAGCTGATATCGAAGTGCAGTCATTTCCTGTATTACTTAAAAACTAAAGTGCATTCGTTTTCAGCAGGTGCTGGAAATAAAACTCAGTTCATATTGCTTGTAAGGGCACTGTGTTTCACAGTGGGGTCAAAGATGGAAAGTACACAGTCATATAGATGTGCATCATCAAATGCAATTTCAAACTGGACAAGGACATATCCTTTCATTTCTCCTTTTCAGTGTCACAAAAAGTACAAAAGGATTAATATCTTAAATCAAATCAAAGGTCATTATGTGGGATTTTTTCCAAGAATGAATTGTCCTTTTCAATTTGGCAACTTGGTTTTTAGGTGCTCTGTATGGCAGGACTGGTAGTAGTACAGAATAAGAGCAGAAGATGATAATAATCACCTTCTGGTTTTGAAACAAAATCTCATGTAGTCTTGGGGGCTGCAGAAAGATGACTAAATGATCATCACAATCCCTGGAGCAGGGATGGGAAACAAGTGACCCCATGGTGGCATGTGGGGTGTTTTTGTGAACCTTGACGCCTCCAAAATCCAAGGCCAGCCTTTCTCTGGTCCAAACAATACCAAACTGCTACTTTTGTAATCCACTAGCTGTAACATTTTATCTTTTAAATCCATTGCAATACTATTAAATTATCATTTAACATGAAAGAATATTCCTGTTTGACAGCAAGAGATGGATTTCTGCCTCTTTCGGGTTTTGTCCTTGCAGCCCCCCAGAAGGTCTTGGGGCATAAAGGTGGCCTTTAGACCTGCCATAGTTGCTGACAACTGCCCTAGAAAGCACAGGAGTTTGAATAACTGTTTTGAGGCCCTTGGGGGCCACATACAAGCAGCAGGTGAAAATTTCCCCAATCATGATCTAGTAAATACTTTAAAAAGTTCCTTTCTGTATCACAACAGCTCTGATCACATCATAATGGCACTGAATATATTCTTTTGTAGAGTTACTCTCATCTACATTCAGAGGACTCAGCTGATTTTGAATGGGTTCTATTCATCATTGTGTTTCCAGCAGCTTCAAGTCATATGATATTGCCCTTTGTGTATCATGGTGAATGATCATTATAATAAATGTGAAGTATGCACGTGGATGCAAGGCACTGCAAAAGCATTTTATTTGTTAAGTCCATAATTGACTGGACGTATTAAGGACATTTTGCTTAATGTGTTAGCCCATTGCCAAATGTTATGTACAGAATGTCCAGGAGCTCTGTCATTTCTATAGTGCTTAAGCCAAATGCCTGAACACAAAAACAGCTTCTAAAACAGGTGAAATGGACTGGGCCCTGATCCAGGCTGTCCACCAAAACAGATCCAAGGATGATATGATAAAGCAAAGCATTTTATATTAAAATACCCTGTTTTCCTGAAAATAAGACCTAGTAGAATTTTTGAATTACTAAATATAAGTCCTTCCCTGAAAGTAAGGCCTAGCAAAGTTTTTGTTTGGAAACATGCCCGCTGAACAGAACACCAGAGGATGTAGGATCATTAAATGTGTCAGGCTCACTTCAAAGGACCAGTCTGAACGCAAATCAAAGATAGCTGCTCTCAAATCCAATCTTTATTGAAGAATACATGACTTTGGAAAAAGTCGAGAATGACCTAATGTTTACATACAATCATTTTTATCACCTCTGATGCAACGTAACACCACACGCAAATATCATCATCAAACCCCACCCCCTGTATCACATTTCTACTATTCCCACACACTCTACCAATTATAATTGTTTACACTTTCAACCCCGAGTTCCCAGGCTCTTCTATCTTCTTCTGCCAGGTGCTTCCAGGATTATTTATGTTATGACTCCAAGTCCAGGGCTTGGAAATTCAGCCCTGGGACTTGGTTCCATGACAAAATGTATGTAGCATAGATTGTTGTACATGGAAATAATGGTAGTAACAAGAAATTCTTGATAGGATTCACAGTTGGTTATGCTGGTTTGTGATGACGACTGTACAGTATATTAAAAAGTTCATTTTTTTGGTTCAACAATAAATGTGAATTCTTCTTCATGGGAAAATACAACACCCCCTGAAAATAAGACCTAGCGCATCTTTGGTAGCAAAAAATAATATGAGACACTGTCTTATTTTTAGGGAAACTTGGTAGGTGTATTGGTGTTTTATGGCTTCAGTAAGTATTTATAACAGAGAGGTGCATGTTATTATAACTGGACTCTACAAACAGTGGAGAGGAAAGTGCCCTAAAAGCCATTAAGTTAGCCAGCATATGTGCACACCTCCTAGCTCTGGACTTAAGTTCAGGATGTGTTTGAAAGCAAAAGCCTTAAATAAACAAATGTCTACTGCACAAGACTAAATGCCTCATAGAAGCCCTGTAAGCAACCCCCCATACATGTAGATGCCCCTGTTAGCTGGGCCAAGCTTATTTTTATCTACTGAAATGCCAGGCAAAGGTGCAAGAGCCACCAACTCTCCTGATTTGGCAAGAAGAGGGCTGGTGAAAACAAAGTACTGCATCCTCTTCTAACTTCTGCCATCATGACCAGGTTCGTATGTTACTTGGCTGCAATGGTTTTCATCAGTAACAGGCTGGAGAGTATTGAAATACTCTCCATGCCTATTTAGAGCTATGAACTAGTAGGCAGGTATTCAAAAGCAAGTATTTGGGCATGTTGATCACAATAAAGAAGGAAAGTTTCCTTTTTCTTTGGCAATGAATACTGCAATTCAAGCTGCATTTTGGCATTAAGAAGAGCTAAAGTAGACAAAGCCTGAGCCCCAAATAGATACCTCTCCTTCTTTCTCTTGCCAAGCTACCTCCTTCTCTCTTGCAATAGCCGTGGACAAATCTGAACCTCCAAATGTTTCTGAACTATGACTCTCAGCATTCCTCTCCAGTGTTTAACGTTCTGGGAGATGTAGTCCAATAGGATCCAAACAGCCACCGCTCCATAGAATTGTGCCTATGCCTGAGCAATATGAATTGGTGGCATCCTTATCACACTAAAAAGGCAACAAACTGTATAAAACTGCATACATCAACATATGATTAAAACAATTTATCTGAAAAAGGGGGCAGCATGCTTTTAGAAGAGATTTTTTCTAAGAAGACATCTAGATATAGCATTCCTTCTTTGTTTCCTACCCATTGGATATGTATTTATTATTATTTTTAAAAAATATCTTGCCCTCTTCCTTTGGAACAGAGCTTGAGGGTAATCGATTATACATAACTACAATAGAGTCTCACTTATCCAACATAAACAGGCTGGCAGAACGTTGGATAAGCAAAAATATTGAATAATAAGGAGGGATTAAGGAAAAGCCTATTAAACATCAAGTTGCATTATGATTTTACAAATTAAGCACCAAAACATCATATTTTACAAGACTACCAATTGTTTGGGAGTATGGCTGCACTTGTGTTGTTGTTGGGCATGTTGGCCCTCTGCTCGTTGCTGTCTAGAGAAACAGCTGTGGATCCGGGCCCGGGGGGGGGGGGGGGCAGACTGCGTTGGATAATACAGAACATTGGATAAGCGAAGGTTGGATAAGCTAGACTCTACTGTAGTTACTTATATTTAGTACTTTCTTAACATGGGACTATTGCATTATAATTATAAAGCAATACATGATAATTCCACTCTTTTACAATGTATCTGAAATGTTCAGAGATATTCTTACAGTTTCAGGGTTGTGGTTTTACTAAACCAAGGGAGAAATATATTGTATCATTCATATGTGGAAACAGCAACAGGATAATAACAACCTGTAGCATCCATTTTTTTAAATGAAATTATTTAAAAGCTAGTTGCTTACTTTTGAGAAATTTCAGTTCCCTTTTTGATGTTGTTATTATTGTCGGGCATTGGAGCTATAACTGTTCCAAAACATATTGATCTAAATGAATGAAATACATAATGTTAACTGGTTAATCCAACAAATTAATTAACCAAATAAGGCAGCAAAATGTGAAACAGCACATCCAAGGAGGCATAAAAAGAAACAGGGAGCATTTGATTTCCCCAAACATGCCTTGCCCCCTGATAGTAATATTATTTTTCATCATTATTATTATTATTGCTCATTTTGAAAATATTACGTACTAGGATAACAGCCTGTTCTGAATTCAATCACACTCATTTGAAATATTATTTTCATATCTTAGGGTGTGCTTCAATCCAGCCAATGACCTTAATTACCTTCTACAATTGAACTGTCCTTGTAAAGTCTCTGGAAACTGCAACTAGGACATAATGTGTCAGCTAGACTATTGTAAAAATCTTTGGTTTCTTTTGTCTCCCCAGTCTATTTTCTCAAAGCTGTGTGAATATGCTCGGAAGCATGCTTCCACTGTCATCCTGTTTTGTGCCTACAATAAGTTAACTGCAATAAATTCAATGGGACTTACTCCAAAATAAATATATATAGGATTGGAACCCTAATTGCATACTGGCAAGTCCCCAATATCAGCAGCATCAAAAATCTAATTAAATAAATGCGTCTAGATAGGTTTTGTGCCAATCTCTCAAGGATAATACAAAGTCCTTAGAAATGTTGCTATACTTCTTGAGTAAATCAGGAATCAGGAATTATCTTAAGAAGGCACAGGAAAAACTTTCAATTAGTCATTGAACATGTCCACAAAGTGCTAACCAAGTAATTGTTGATATTATAAGTTGTGGTGCCACCTAAACTTGCAGTTGGTTGAATCTGTTAGGTTATAATTCCTGAATGGACAATAGGCTTTGACTTTGAGCTAACCAACTATAGAAAAACTTAAGATTCTGAAATATCATAGTACCAAGTAATCCATGTTTAAATAACTTGTAACTCAGCTTCAAAATTACAAATTGTTACAGGATCTTGGGGTAAAGTAATAATTTCCTTGATTGGAGTACATTCAGCCCTCTGTATCCACAGACTGTCTATCCATGGATCCAACAATCAACTATTTGAAAATATTATCCCTCTGATAATACAAAAAGCAATTTTTGCAATTTCATATAAATACACCCATTTTCTTGTTGAACCTTTTACTGATGGAGCTAAAATTAATTGGATTTTTTAATATTTTATTTTTACTTTTAGTGTGTTTTAACAGGTTTTTGTTATTTTAGGATATTTTGGTTATTGTTGAATGTGTCTATTTCGTTGTATTGTCAATATAGTTTTCTTTCCGGCAATTGAATGTTTGCCTTACATGTTAGAAACCACCTTGAGTCCCTTTAGGCCGGCCCCCTTTTAATTGCAGGAACTCCCACGTTAAAAGGGCTATCTAGATGCACCCTCAAAGTCTCAAACAATTCAACATAGTTTGTGGCAGCCACAAAAAAACAAAATTTCTGGAGTATAACTATTACTTTCAAAGTAAATACCACAAAATTAAACAGGAAATAGCACTTTCAAACCAGGAACAGATTTTTTTCCACATTTTGTTACATAATGTTATTGATAATCAACATGTTTTAACAAAGCCATTGTCCTCCCAACCCTGTTCTATGCCTGCGAAATGTGGACTGTCTACAGACGTCACACCAAACTCCTGGAGTGTTTCCATCAGCGTTGCCTCAGGAAAATCCTGCAAATCTCTTGGGAAGACAGGCGGACAAATGTCAGTGTGCTGGAAGAAGCTAAGACCACCAGCATTGAAGCAATGCTCCTACGCCATCAACTCCGCTGGACTGGCCACGTTGTCCGAATGCCCGATCACCGTCTCCCAAAGTAGCTACTCTACTCCGAACTCAAGAACGGGAAACGTAATGTTGGTGGGCAGGAAAAGAGATTTAAAGGTGGGCTTAAAGCCAACCTTAAAAACTGTGGCATAGACAGTGAGAACTGGGAAGCCCTAGCCCTTGAGCGCTCTAATTGAAGGTCAGCTGTGACCAGCAGTGCTGCAGAGTTCGAAGAGGCACGAATGGAGGGCTTAAAGGAGAAACGTGCCAAGAGGAAGGAGCGTCAAGCCAACCCTGACCGAGACCGCCTTCCACCTGGAAACTGATGTCCTCACTGCGGTAGAACATGCAGATTAAGAATAGGTCTCTTCAGTCACCTGCGGACACACCCCCAAGACCCTATAACTGGAGGACCATTATCCTCGGCCTACGAGGGATCGCCTAAGTAAGTAAGTTTTATCAAAATTTATGACATTTAGTGGAAACAGACCATTAAATTAGTATGAATGTTTCAAACAAATACAATAGATACTTGATATTTCCTTGGCCACTGTGCATAGAATATGCCTGTCTGGGAGTATCTTACTCCAGTGTTTGGATATTGATGATTTTTGAAGCTAATTTATTAAAGTTTTTTCAACTCTCCAATAATTCAAGCCCAAGATGAGTCAGTCATTCTTAAAGGCCATTTCATATGTTGTACAAAAGATGTCCCTGAGCTTCTTTGTTTTTCCTGTGTACAGTTAGAACATCTTTCTTATAATATCTGGAGGAGGCTTCCAAGGGAGACTTTAATGAATAAGTGCCTTGCTCCATTCCACAGAATTTTCCAGGAAACTCATATTCTGGTTATACCCTCCTCCTCTCAGTTCCCTATTGTTTCCCTGGTCTATTTTTCTTTCTGCAAAATAATCCACTCAGAGGGATCAATGTTTTTCAATTGACAGTTAGAGCACTAGTCTGAAATACCTGAACTGAAAATAGTAAAGGCACAAATGATGCAGTCAACATGCATACACAAACACATCTGCTAAACCTGAAGCAAACAAAACAAAAATGTAAAAGGGATTTGGTTCTTCTGTAATCATGTGAATTGTCCTTCAGTGTGAAAATTCACTCTTCTTATGTATTGTATTTATAGTTAACATAGCCATAGAGACAAAGATGTCCAAAGAATTAGAGTTGGTAGTCTCATTCTGCCCTCATGTGGCCAACGTTGCAAAAGAACAATCAAGCAACAAATAGTATAGTTCTTCCAAATAACCTAGGTCAAAACAATGGAAAGGCAAAGGAGAGGTTAAACTTTCTTTTTTGTACAGTAATACAAAATAATTTTGGGTAAGTTTGGTGGGGTAGCAGAATTCAGAAGCACAACTTTTCCATTTAACCAGTAGTCTGTTAACACAATATAAAAACATTTCATGTATATCAGTTTTAAAAATCAAGCAAACTAGAATTGGATTTGGCTCCATTATGTGGCTAGAATAATTAAATGTTATTCTAGATGCAACAGCACATACTTGTGTTTGCATCACTATGGTGAGCACACAAACCTAATCCATCTGCTGTACTCATCTAGAGAAGATTCATTGTCTATTGTGTAATGCTAGCTCAACACTTATGTAAAACCAAATGATTCAATTGATCCACTCTAGGTGGAAGTAAAATTGAATTTAGACCAGGAGTACACATTATACAGGCCTCCAGTCTGAAGGATGTTCATGAAACTAAAGATTTATAGCTTTAAGGGCAACCTGTAAACAGTACAATACTACATTTTTGTGTTATAAAGAGTAACAAATGACACACAAGAGTTATAACAGTCATGTCTATGTTCACTTTTCTACTTATATATAGGGGAGATCCATTTGTTTTGCCTATGGCTGGAGATGGTTTGAGTAACAGTTGGAATTTATATTTTCCAAAAATTGAGGGAATGAGGAATTTTTGTTTCCAGTAATGCTTGGATATCCTGGATGCAGCCTGAAACTATCTGAATACTCACTACCACGAAATGTAAATGTCTGTTGTAGCCTTCTCCATTTTAAGGTTGACACCAGAGCAAAATTCAAAGTTTGAACATCAGCCATTATTTCCTCTCCCTTTCCTAGCATATTTTTGGTCACTATTTTATCTGATGAAGAGGGTATTTAGCAACCTTTGCATTGACCTAAGGTGAATTTAAGAAAGAGAAACACACTTGATTGATGGCAGTATTATTTAAGAACATACTCTGTATACCAAATCAGAAGCATAGGTGCTACTTACTTATAAGACCATCTATGCATGGGATTTGTAATTTGTTATGGCACCAGAGCTCTTTGACAGAGAAGGGTAACTATCTTAGAAAAAACTACAATTCCCAGAATTCCATAGCATTGACTCAGGGCAGTTAATGCAGCATCAAACGTCTATAATTCTGCAAGGCTATAGCCATTGTCTGCACCAATGCCACTCAAAGTGGTGCTTTGTGGTCTAGTGCTAGTCTGTGAGGCATTGGCTGCTGGTTCATAGTGTGTTTTCAGGAAAGAAAGAAATAGTCATAGCCAATGGAAGAAAATATGGACTTTGTCCCTGGTAGATTAGAAGAGAAAACTGCTGTTTCACTACATTAGTTTAAGAAACACTGCTCTACACACTGACCTGTTGCGCCTATCTAGGATTTCAGATGGAGGTCTTTGCCTGACATACAGAAGATCCCAAAGAATATATGTGGACTTTTTTGTGGACCAGGAGCCCAGTCCACCACTGAATTATAGCCATGTGTAGTATAGAAATGAATGCCTAAAGCCCAAAATCCACAGTTGTTTAATACCATTAGAACCAACCAAATACTTTTTAAAGAACTATTTTCCAGTCTATGAAATACAAAAAAGTACACCAGAGCTTTCACTGGCAACCAGCTATTAATAGCTTCAAAAATGGAGACTAACCTATTCCTTGTCCCAGTATTGCATTGCTAAGTATAACGTGATACTTGCAGACTGCCAGTTATTCATTAGTCTGTAATCTTTATTTTAGTACTGTACTGGGTTTACTGTAAACCCTTTAGTTTCATCATTAGGCCTAAGTGAGAACTGGGTTAAGTGTTTTGTCCCTCATCCCATATTTATTTGTACATAGGATGATGATAAATTTTGGGTTGTGTTTATAAAGGTACTAGTTGTGCCCTGTCACGTGTTGCTGTGGCCAATTGAAATCGCACTGAATAGCCTCGCTGCTTCAAAGCCTGGCTGCTTTCTGTATAGGGGCATCCGTCCTTGGGCAGGTTGAATGGGAAGGAGTAGCCTCGTGGCTTCAAAACCTGAGTGTTTTCTATCTAGGGGAAATCTTGGTTGGCCAGGTTGTAAGGCAGGAATGAAGGGGTAGGAGGAAATGGCCATATAAGGAGGTACGAGCAGGCCAGGTACACAGCCGATGGGTTATCACATGATTTCCCCGAAATCATGTGTTTTGAGAGAAACGAAAGTAATGATGAAATGTAATACTGCACCACAAATATGCACCAATGGTTTGATATGTGGGCGGTCGTAAACCGAACCCATTGAATTGTATAAATAGACACTTGACCCTGTTGGCGGGGTTCTCCCTTTTCAGCACCTAGTTGTGCGTGGGATGAACCTCTGCAGCTGCATGAACTTTAGTAAACTGCTTTCTTTGGAAAAAGCTCCAGTTGTCTGTCTCCTACTTCCACTGCGTCCGCACAGACACACGAGAAGCCGAGAAGAGGGGAAGTCTGGTTTCCGCTACATTTTCTGGTGACCCCGACGTGATTCCACAATAAGACGGGCCAGGAGATCGGAGACGGATCCCGTTGGCGGGACGGTCCCAACTCGGCGGTGGGGGCCAGAGGCAACTACCGTGAGACGAGAAGGGGCCCCTGAATATTGCAAGACCCGCTGCGGTACTTGCCTCTGATGCCAACGCCGGCCGACGGTGGGAGCTGCAACGACAGCGAGGTTCCAAAGAAACCAGCCAGGAGGAAAAGGATCCAGGGAAAAGTCCAGGGGCGAAGGTTGGTCCGACGTCTACAGCAATCTGGCAAGTATAGTGGTTAAATGAGACACTAAGGGAACACAGTTACCGGCGCCGGGAGGGACACACAAAGGTTCCCAGGGAGGTATAAAGGGGTTCTGTCTTGTGATTCCTGACGCATACCGTTGAGTGTCCGGGTGCCCAGGCCAAGGCAGTCCCCTCTATTAGGCAGGATGGGAGGCAGTGGGTTCAAATCCACCACCCCATTACAGTGTATGTTAGACAATTTCGGCTCAGTTGCAAGTAGAGCCGTAGAAGGAATTCCCCAGAGAACAAGACTTGTGAGGGTGCCCCAAGACCAAGTCGTGCAGGGCTCATGAGGAGTCGCAACTCCCGGGGAAAGAAAAAAAAAAGGAAAAAGAAAAGAGGGAAGGTGGCATACCCTTTTGAAAAAAAAACTGTTTGATTTCTTTGTCATGTGTGGGGAATAATGAGTTCCAAGTTCTGCATGTTTCGTGGTAATATTGAAGTGAAAATGAAAAATGAGTCTATAGATTTATACAAAAAATGTTGGGCACAAATATCTAGAAATGTTTTATTACGGTTGAAAAAATCTGATTCGAAGAGGGTCTGTCTGTGTTGTTAGTTTACTTTTGCTGACAAGCTGCAGAGAGGCCAGAAAAAGGGAGGGAGGCTGTTAAAGTTGTGTTGAGGTTCAGAAACTGTCTTTCAAAAGAGTTTTCCTTGTTATTTCTGAGAAACAAAGGCTGTTTTCTTAAAAAGTTTTCTTTGCATCTGGGCCTCATGCCAAAAAAGAAAGTGGGAAAATCTTGGCAGACAGTCCAAGGTAAAAACAATAAGTTATGAACTTGTTAACTGTGTCTTTAAAAAAAAAAACTGATCCAAGTTTGTTAGAATGTTCCTTCCCTGTCATTCTTGTTAAACTCAGGCTAAATGCCCAGAGAAAGATAATGGAATTCCAGTGAACAGCCAAGGTCAATGAAAGCCGCTGTGAACTAGTGAAGTTTTAAAAATGTAATGTGAATTTAATATGAAAAAAAGAAAGAAAAATGATGATAAATGAGTGATGATGTAAATGTATTGGGGTTCTGTCTTTCACCTGGATCTTAAATCCTTGCTTTGGACTTGTTTTGGGACAACTGGGTGAGAATGTTTCATGAGCTGAGAGAGAGTGTGTGACTTTATCTAAACAACTAACCACTAATCAGAATTCCTGTTGAACTTGTGTGAATGAGATGTATGTGTTGAATTCAAAATGCATAAAGAGTTATAAACAGTGTTAGTAGATTTTAAAATGTATGTTGGACATGTGAATTTAATGAAAAAAGATGACAATTGAGTGATATGATTCTAAATAAGAGATGTAGAGTGATTGTGGTTAAATCATTCTGTGTGTAAATATCTGCTATTTCCTGAAATGAGAAAAAAAAATCCTGGTTTCTGTGTGCTGTGCATTCTGACCTGGGAAAATGTCTTAAGTAAAAGCCAACATGTTTGTTCAGAAGCAATTCGGAAGCTGTAGATATCTTTTTTTTTTTTAAATGGTCTTAGGCTTGAAAAGAAAAAAAAATTCCTTGTTTTGAAAGAACAATGCTTCAGTGTTTTTGGAGAACATGGTGATACAACAGATAAGAGCTGGACATTTGCCCAGAAATTGAATCTCAAGAAAAAAAATATGAGCCTGAACAAGTGTACTTTTGAAAACTCAAGCCTCTGTGGGCTACTCCCCCCTTTCTCTGTTCTACAGACTGTTTAAACCCCTTACAGGTTATAGGGAAATGTTAAAAGTTCTTTTTTGCAGCACTTTGGAATACAAGTAATCTTGGTAAGTCAAGAAGAAGAAGGAATGTGAATGAATGTTTTGGAGAGGAGATGGATACTGAAAAGAGAGGACAAGGAGAGGAGTTATTAGTTGTGGAGACTTTGTATGGAAAACTGTCACAAGGTGGCAGTGCAAAAAAAATATTTATTTTTGGAAAAAAAATTGATCCCATATTCCTGACACAGAAGGATTAAGAACTGACATTGATTTTTAAATTTTTGATTGACAATTTATTCAAAAAGGGAGCTAGTGCCCAAGTGATAAAAAGTTATCCTTTTGAGAACCAAAGGCATGATATAATTGGCTACATCTCATGTTGCTTCATAATAATTTTGTGAGATTTGGATTCTGGACTTTGTGATTTTGGCCCAGCTCTTTCTAAAGGTTACGGAAAGGGAGGACTAGGACTTTTGTAAACGGGACATTAGATCATGCAAATAGGGGCATTTTTTCCATCGCCCCCAGCCTGGATTTTGCCAGATTTGAGAAGCGGCAGGAGGCTTTTCAACGGGTGTTACTGACAAATTTTGATCTGTTAAAGCTGAAGAATAAGAATATAGCAACGAGTCGGTGTAAAAGGGGAGTTGAGTAAGTTTAACACTGCAGCAGGACTGGAGTGGAAGATTGCATTGCAGCAAGTGGATAGACGATTGTTAAATCGTTTGCGGAAAAGAAAAGAAAAAGATGCGGAGAAGAAAGATTTTGTTGGATTTCAAGACAGATGAGTGTGTTGTCGAAGGCACAACCTCTGAGGAGGCCTGCCGTGGATGTGAGCGAAACGACTAGAGAGAGTGCTTCAAGAGCCATACAGCCTGGAAGGATGAGTATTTCCCTCCCCTTCTTTTCCCTCTCATTGTTTTTTGCTACAGGTCCTGAACTCCTGTATGGGATAAACCCAGAAGTCTATGAGACATGTTTATTGAGAGGCCTGGGAGGGCCTATAGGTGTTGCTGAGTGCTAAGGCTGTGATGGAGTGTGGCATCAGGCTGGAGGCTGTAAGGGCTGACCAACTCAACAACATACAATTTTCTATTTTGACCCAACTCTCCTGGTTAGGACCTTTTGTAACGGGACATTGCAAAAAATTCAGATTTTTGCCGGATTTGAGAGACAATGAGGGACTTTTTCATATGCCATCTAACAACCTTGCTTTTTAAGCCAAAAGGAGGATATAGCACGGAGACAATGTGACAAAGAATAAAATAAGTTAACCATTGCAGCAGGACCAGAGTAAAAAGGATTACTGCAGATCGCGAAAGAAGGCCCATGGAGGAATCGTTTCTCAAGAGGCCATGGAGGGGTCGTTTGGGAGCTGAATAGTGGCCTACCTGCCCCACCCGTGGAGGGACAAGGGATTTCAACAAGATTGGCTGAGACAAAAGTGATGCTGAACAGGATGATCGACAGATGGGTAATCCGTCCCCCCCTTCTCTCTCACTATCTTCCTGCTTTCTTTTTCAGTTTTTTGGACTCCTGTTCCTAAATTGGAGATCCATAAGGCATTGTTACTGAGAGGCCTGTTTTCCTAAATTGGAGATCCATAAGGCATTGTTACTGAGAGGCCTGTTTTCCAAAATGGAGATCCATAAGGCATTATTACTGGAAGGCCTGTTTTGGAATCCAAAACCCGCAGGGGTTAAGTCTACCCCACACCACACGCTGGGTATACTGGGTATGACAGCTAAAGCCCTGTGAGAGATGGAGATTTTCTTTACAGACTTTTCTTTACACAGAGACAATTCTTAGAGACTAGAGACTTGATTGGACGAAAAGAGACTTTCTTCAAATTAACTGAACATTATTCCTTTGATCAAGGAAGAGGAAACACACCCCCAGTTTGACTTTATGCCAAAGACTGAAAAGACCTGAAAGTTGGACATGTATGTGAATGGCCGCCTCTGGCCATAGCAACAAATCCATCATTGGAAGAAGCCAAATGACTGGGCTAGATCAGAATTCTACTGTGGACTATATCCTTTCTAAAACCTGATTAATATTTTTAATCCTCATGTGTTGTTTACCTCTGGTGATGAAACTATGTACAAATGCTATTCTGCGCTCATTTTCCACTGAAAAGATAGCTCGGCTGCAAGCTAGAAGGGATTGGAGGGACCCATAAGTCTGCTCATTTGGTTTGCTTCAGCTTTTGTATACACGCTTCGGAAAAAAAAAGGGGGGGAATAAGGCAGGAATGAAGGGGTAGGAGGAAATGGCCATATAAGGAGGTACGAGCAGGCCAGGTACACAGCCGATGGGTTATCACATGATTTCCCCGAAATCATGTGTTTTGAGAGAAACGAAAGTAATGATGAAATGTAATACTGCACCACAAATATGCACCAATGGTTTGATATGTGGGCGGTCATAAACCGAACCCATTGAATTGTATAAATAGACACTTGACCCTGTTGGCGGGGTTCTCCCTTTTCAGCACCTAGTTGTGCGTGGGATGAACCTCTGCAGCTGCATGAACTTTAGTAAACTGCTTTCTTTGGAAAAAGCTCCAGTTGTCTGTCTCCTACTTCCACTGCGTCCGCACAGACACACGAGAAGCCGAGAAGAGGGGAAGTCTGGTTTCTGCTACAGTTGAACAACACTGAATAGCCTTGCTGCTTGCAAGCCTGGCCATTTCTACCTTGTGGAATTCTTGTTTGACCAGGTCGAATAGCAATGACTAGTCTCAGTGCAGCAAGTATGAATGCTGCAATTAGTTACCTTGATTAGCATTTAATGGCCTTGCAACTTCAAAGCCTGGCTGCTTCCTGCCTGAGGGAATCCTTTGTTGGGAGGTGTTAGCTGGCCCTGATTGTTTCCTGTCTGGAATTCCCCTGTCTTCTGAGTGTTGTTTTTTATTTACTGTCCTGATTTTAGAGATTATCTTATTCTGTATTATTATACCACAGTAATTATTACATATTATATTTGTAATCTTATATTATCTGCTTAGAACAGGATTATATTAGGCCCCTTCTACACAACTGTATAAAATCCACACTGAACTGGATTATATGGCATTGTGGACTCAAGATAATCCAGTTCAAAGAAGATTATCCTGCCTTGGCATTCAGGATTATATAGGTGTGTGGTAGGGCCTTGAGTCTACACTGCCATATAATCCAGTTCAAATAAGATAATCTGTATTTTATAGGCAGCGTGGAAGGGGCCTGATTGAAGAGGCCCTGGGTGCCATTAAATGGCTGAGTGGGTTGCTAGGAGACAAAGTGGGCGGAGCTTACCCTTCTAACTCGCAGCAATGGGAAAATTGTTCTTCCTCTAATTAGGACTTTATTTTTCTTGTTTTTTTTATTGAAAGACATATTTTGGATGACCATGTCTTTTGTGGCCAAATTTAGTGTGATTTGGTTTAGTGGCTTTTTTGTTTACTCCAAAATAAAATGAACATTACATTTATATATATATATATAGAGAGAGAGAGAGAGAGAAAGAGAGAGAGATTGCTCAATTTTCTTCCCCTATGTACTTTGCATTAAGCACTCTTTGTTTTCTTCTTGGTGAAGGGGAAGTAAATATAGGCTTAACTTTCTTACTGAAACAAATATTTGAGAAAATCTTGCCTGAGTGTCACGCCCAGGTAGCGGAGCACTAAGAACCAAACACGGAGACCAATTATAATTTAATATCTTTATTAAGGAAATATTATAGTAGAATAAAAACAAGTAGGAAATGTAGTCCAGCAATAGACCTTTCAAAGAAGGTCAAATATAGTCCAGAAATATATTGTCCAATATATAATATTAGAGTTCAAAGTTGTAATCCCAAAACCGAAACACACTACTTTCAAGCTGTAGAGTGGGGAAACGTCCAAAGTGTTTCTAAAGTTCAAAGTAAGTCCAAAGCAAGAACTGGAGACAAGGCTAGATACTTGAGACAAAATCCAAGGCTGGAAACAAGACAAGATAGTCCATGAAAACTTGACAAGGCAAGGCATGGCAAGGCAAGGCAAGGCAAGGGAACTGAAGTTGCAGACTCAAAACGCAGTCCACACTAGGCTGGAACCGAAGTTAATCCTGAAGCTGATCTGTTGACTCTGCACGGATTCCCCTGTGTGGGGAACTTTTAAGAGCTTCAATCTTCCTGCAAAGCAGGTGTCCAGAGCTTCTTTTCCCAAGGGAAAGAGAAGCGAAACACATCTTCCTGCAGCTGCGTTCCTCCCTGCAAATTCCCAGGAGAAACTTAGCTAATTAACGTCTTGTTTAGCTGCTAATCTGAGGCTTCTCCTTGATAGTTCTTTCTGGCCCCGACTCGCAGCATAGGATTCTCTTCTCGCAAAGGGAGGAGAGGCACTGGGAGAAACTTGTTCAAGGTCCATTTTAATGAGGTCCTGGGTAGAATCGTCAACAACAGGCATCTGGAAGAAATCCGTCTCCTGCTGAGACGGCAGAAAACCCATGTTTTCATCATCATTATCCATGATGGCGCTAGGGTCAGAACTCTGAGGCCCAAGAGACATCACACTGAGAAATGTTAAAGACAAAGAATACAAATTTCCCTTAACACCTCAGTTGAACCTGTGAATGAAGTCTTTATAAGTAGATAGACTTCATATAAAGGTATTCCTTTTGTATCACTCTGTGAACATGCAGAAATGAAAATGAGACCATTCAGAATAATTTCCTTCCTCACTAAACATTTAGGTAGTGTCTGTGTAGAACGTATGGAAGAAGTTGTGTCTTTCATTAATTTGACTATTCCCTTACAAAGCCACGAGGTATTGCAAAATCCAGTGGTAATTAATTCCATTTATTCACTGTGTAGAAATGTTTTTTTAATATGCTGCCCCTCAATTTTGTTGGAAGATCCTGAGTTTTCATAATGCATACTTTTATTAACTTCTGTCATGTCTGAATCTGCAGTACCCACAAGATTCAGTTCAAACTCCCAATTCCATGTACCAGAAAATGGTTGGATTTATGTCAAACCAATTTTGAGACAGGTTTTTCAATCTGAGCCTAGAAGTTGGACTCTAAAATCCAAATGCTTGTGCTTCCAATTATCTCTGGAGATACCATATTCCTCTCCTCATCTTCTTTATCAGAACTGAATTAAATTTGAGGCACAATATCTCCTCCAGAAGATTTTTTTCCACTACCAAACTGCAGATAAACAAATACAGTGGTTCTTGAATTATGCATCATTTTTGCTACTCGTTTGAAAAACACATCTTTTTAAAAAGGAAAGAAAGAAAGAAACACTGTCTATTTTTTTGTCAGAAATGGAAGACATTTGAGGGGACAGTTGGTTTGGCTGAAAGAATCAAGGCTACTGTGCTTCAGATTAATTATCAAAGAATTTAGCACCATGTAGATTCTCACAGTGCTTCTTTCACTTCCACCCGTCCAGGCTATTTCAGTATAAAACCTATTGCGTGAACAATTGTCAACCACAATGCTTCTCAGCCTTTTCAGACAGGAAGACCAGCAAATCCCCCCACCCCCAGTCAGCTTCTCAATGCTTCCAAGAAGTAGAAATACTACCTTTCTGCCCCCCAGAAACACAGTCAGAGGGGTTAATTGATTAAGGGTCCGAGGCAAGTCAACTAGTGAGATTACTAGAATTCGAATTGGAAGGGTCAAAAAAATGGGTGCAAATAGAAAAGGAAGCAAATAATTGGCTAAAGGGAACGTCAATGGGAGAGAGAATAGATATAAAAGACCTAAAGAACATAAAAGCAGGCCCTTGCTTAACAATGTTGTCAATCTGGAAAAAATGGAAAACTAAATTACAAATAAATAAAATTGACCCTTTCCCATTAGAAACATTGGAAAATAAGGACAAGACATTTAGGAATATAATTAAGGCACTGAAGAAAAATGGTATTAAAAGGATTGGGGACCTTATGGACCCCAATGAAGAAATATTAAAGTGGGATAAAATAAAAGATAAATGTGGCCAAGGGAACTGGATAGCATGGTTAGGTTTGTCCAGTAAAGCCCAGGCCATGAAAAGAAGAGAAGCAGGTGAAACCCCCCTGGATAGAATAATTAGAAGGAAATTAGAAATAGATAAAGGAATGACTGGGCTATGGTATGATGAACTAATTACCTTAACTTATAATACGAAAGAAACGCTTACAGACATCTGGAAACAGGAAAAAACTTTACTGAGAAACTAATTGGGTCATGGATCAATAATATTCATAAAATTAATCATATAAGGATCAAAGAAACACAAAGGAAAATAATCACAAAATGGTATAGAACCCCCCTACAATTGGCTCATATAACGGGAAGTACCTCGAACAAATGTTGGCATAAATGTGGGGGAATAGGTTCATTCTCCCACATGTGGTGGGACTGTAGAAAAATTCAAATCTTTTATAGCAAAATAAGAAAAGAAATGGAAGAAATAATAGGGAAAGAATTAATATGGGACAAAACCAGATTTATGTCCCTCACAATAAAGGTAAGGGAAGATAACAATAATTGGACCGAGATTCAAAAATATATGACAGCCGCAATACAAGCCACAATAGCCCGAGGAGGGAGGGATGAGACAAAATGGGACATAGAAATTTGGTGGTCTTATATATCAGAATATATAATCAATGATTTAATTAATCAAAGGAAAAGAAAATATACAAATTGTCTAAAAGAACCTGACTGGTTCAGGAAATGGTCAGTCCTAATTAACAAAATAGATGGATACACCACCTTGAACCAGGCGTTCCACACAGTTAAAATGATATAATGATAATATATTGAATTGCTGTTCCAGGGGGGAGGGGGAACAGGGGAGGGGATGGGGGTGGGTGTTACATTCCAAAGGATTGTTTAAAATGTCATTTAAGCATTACTTACTTTTGGTATTATGTATATTGAAATAAGACATGCATCGCTAAAATGTTGTTAATTGTTTGAATGTAATAAAAAAAATTAAAAATTGATTAAGGGTTGTTTTTCAGCACACATGATGATGATGATGATGATGATGATGATGATGATGATGATGCCATTTTATACCGCACTTTATTGTCCATTCAACTTGAGATTTCCTTTTCCCATTTCGTATCACTCTGTATTTCGCCTGGGATCTACGAATTAGTCTCCTGTTTTTAACACTGTATCCTGCTTGTTGATTTTAATGATTGTTTTTATTGATGTTGATGTTTTTTACTGGGATAATTGTCTTATTGCTTTGTTACTGTTTTGTTTGTTTTATCGGGCCTGGCCCCATGTAAGCCGCCCCGAGTCCCTTCGGGGAGGTGGGGCGGGGTATAAAAATAAAGTTATTATATGATGATGATGATGATGATGATGATATTTATTTATCTTGATTGAGATGCAGTGGCACACAACATTAAAAAAACAGTGCAGTTTAAAATCCACAATAGACAAATATTAAAATAGAATTAAAGAAACTAGTCAATTAAAATCCCTTAAAACAATTAAAAATTGTTGAAAATAATCAAATATGTTACAGCACGCTCCTCGCTTGCTCTGAAAAACGTTCTTTTTAAAAAGCTTTCCTGAATAAAAAGGTTTTAGCCTTATCAAGCACATAAGCTACAAGCATCTTCCAGCCATGAAACATAAAGCTAGATTTCATACTATTCCATATTCTTGTCCAGAACAAAATTCTAAACCCTGCCAAAGAACAAGAGATTGTTATTGGTAACTACAAGGAACTGGGAAAACGACCTCTGAGTATTCCTTACCCAAAACACTATGAAATGTATGGGCTTGCCATAAGGTAATAGGTGATCTGAACAGGTACTACTTACATAGAATTGTTTTCAAAGGCATAGCACTGATCTGTCAAGAGATAAGAATGTAATAGAAATATAATAGAAAGATGCAAATTATGGACTTTGTCATAGGTCTTTAGGGGTGTAAAGAATAGTACAAGTCTTTCAAGCAGTTGGTCTTCCAGTTACATTGAAGTGTAAAAAGGTAAAGGTTTCCCCTGACTTTAAGTCCAATCATGTCTGACTCTGGGGGTTGGTGCTCATCTCCATTTCTAAGCCGAAGAGCCGGGGTTGTCCGTAGACACCTCCAAGGTCATGTGGCCAGCATGACTGCATGGAGCACCATTACCTTCCCGTCGGAGCGGTACCTATTGATCTACTCACATTGGCATGTTTTCGAACTGCTAGGTTGGCAGAAGCTGGGGCTAACAGCAGCTCCCGGGGTTTGAACCTGGGACCTTTCGGTCTGCAAGTTCAGCAGCTCAGTGCTTTAACACACTTCGCCACCGGGGTTTAAGTGTAACTGTGCTTAAATGCCTATGGCTTTAGTATCATACTCTGTTGGTACATGGGAAGATATGGGTTGATAGCCATGAAAGCTCAAGACAGATATCAAGACAGATGATCCACAATATCTGCTTTGAACTGGGTTATCTGAGTCCACACTGTCATATAATCCCAGTTAAATGTGGACTTTATAGAGCTGTATGGAAGGGACCTAAGTTATTTATCTCACTCACCCCACCCATTTCTATTTTATATTTTACACTAGGATACATTTTGTTAAGTTACAGCTGCTTCTCCTGCAGTTTCCAATGAAACTGCCACTTTCCTTTAATGATTGACTACATCATATTCAAATAAAAATAATAATTTGCACTAAATCCAGTTCTCATACAAGTCTATTATCCCTTATGCTGAATCTCAAAATCTAAAATGACCCCAATTCCGTTTTGGAGCTGAAACATATATGTGCCTGTACTTTATTTGCCAGCTTGGAGAGAGACACACATGGCAGGAATCCATGCCTCCAGTCATTTCACAGATCCCCACATCTCTGCCCAGCCGAACGAACAAACAGGAGTGCTACAGTTGCCACCTTGGAGGCAGAAGCAGGTGGCTGGAAGCCCTGCCATTGCCAAGTTTGGCTGCCAGTTACTAGTTTCTTATGCGCAGAAGACTTAGATTGGAAAAGCATCAGCTGGGATCCAGGATCTGGCGGTAGAAGCAGAACCAAGAGAGAGGGGCTGTTTTTTGGCATGGGTCTCTCATCTGGACCATGGCTAGAGAAGGTCACCAGCAATTGCCATATCTCCCTCTAGACAGGTACTGTGGTAGGAGTAGCACTAGCAGCAGCTACAGTACTTCTGTAGTTTGGCTGTGAACTCAGCAAGGCCATCTCCATCCCACCCATTTGTCTCCTTTCTGGAAGTGAGAGAATCTGATCAATGCATGACTGGCAGCAAGGGCTTATTGCTGTCATTTTTTATACCAGAATACCTGAACTGTATTCCAAAATTCAAAAACAATAAAATTATGGAACACTTCTGCTCCCAAAAATTTTGGTGAAGAGATCCTCCACCTGTATAAGAGAAGAAAATTGACAAAAAGCTCTTAGCAGCAGTGGAGAGACATGAGCGGAGTCTGGTCAAAATATTCTTTTACAATGAAATAGACTAGTCAAAAAGATTTAAGGTTCACAATAAACAGGAATCGCATTTGTTGGGGGAGGGTTGCTTTTCTTGGCTGCTTAAAATCCCATTACTTTTGTCCCAGGGCTATGCACAGAGATTTTCTTCAACGGAAAGATATTGTAGCCTGAAACTAAGAAGACTTGCTCTCAAATCCAACATGCAGAAACCAGTTTCTATCTTCACCTGGCTTTCTTCTCATACTCTGAAGTTTCTTCCATCACAGCTAGCCCTGCAGTAGTTCACCTCCAAAAAAAAACTGGAGCATCAGCAGGCAAATAACTCTGCCCAGCCATCAAGACTCCTGGTTGCTGAATAAATCTGGACTCTCATTCAACTATCACATCTATCCACTTAAATCTAAGGCAACTATTTTTGGCACAATTACGCTCACCATTCTTTTTCAAAGTAGGTGTAGCACACATTTTTCTTACCGTTACTATTTGCCAATCTTCCTCCAGCTGTACTTCACTATAGTTCCCATGATTCCCAACCACAATGGCTAATGAAACTTGACACTTGTTAACACCTGTTTCCGAAAGGTTTCTGCAGGTATTATGACAAGCTGTCACCCATTAGGCACTCTAAGAACTAAATCAGTAGAGGAACTGTGGCTATTTTTATATCACCATCAAAACTATCTTGACAGACCCCCTCTCACCAACCCAATTGGCCACTATTACACTCAGCAAATGCCAAGTGCTTCTTATAGTTAGCTCTCTTGCATATAGCAGTTTAGTTTCAGAGGAAACTACTGGAGCATCAACATGAAGAACGCAGTAATAGGTTTTTAATGCAGTCCGACCCAACAGCTATAATTACTAGATGTTAATAATCTTAAGAAACCTGATAAAATCAGCAACATTAAATTATCTTCTCATTTGATGAGGCTTGTTAAGGTGTTCCACAACAGTTATGTTTTACAAGATTTCCCTGATCTTACCAATTCATTTGCTGTCTTGCAGCAGCCAAGCAAACGTTCAGGATCCTGTGCTGTGATCAAGTACATTTCATAGCCCGGAAAATAAGCTACCAACTCAATGATTGCCTCACACTTAGTTTTAATTATATTATAGTTTTAACTATATTATAAACCGCTACAAATAACGGTATTCATTTATTTCCAGCTACAAGGGAAGATGAATTGCATGATGCTACCAAGTCCATGCCCTCTTTGTGGGTCTTCCATACTATCCTGGGATCCACATTTCTGAGAAGCCTTTCACATGATTCAGCACAGCTCTTCTTGGCCACCAGCAAAGATCCTGGTCTTTTAAAAAAAAAACCTAATTTGGGACTTAGCATCAAAGTTCCTGTTCATCCACATTGCTGTTCATCAAGTTGATACTGCTAGTTACCATCCCTTCTGTTAAAATAAAAGCACATCCACCAATATGTGAATAAAGAAATGTATATATATACAGCTCATACATGGATGCGTGTATGGATGTCATAGGCATTCGAACCACCGACCTTTCTGTCAGCAAGTTCAGCAGCTCAGCAATTTAAACCACTACTCTAAAGCAGGGGTGTCAAACTCATTTTCACCAAGGGACACATCAGCCTTTTTTGTGTCAAGAGCGACAAGAGTTGCTTCTGAGAATTGGCCATCTGCAAGGACGTTGCCCAAGGGATGCCCAGATGTTTCTGTGGGAGGCTTCTCTTATGTCCCCACGTGGGAAGCTGGAGCTGACAGACGGGAGCTCACTCCGCTCCCTATATTTGAACCTCCGACCTTTGGCTCAACAGTCCTGCGGACACAATGGGTTGAACCCATTGCGCTACCGGGGGCTTCATCTGTCTAATGGTTTTATAAATGTAACTACATTGCCCTGGCACAGAAAGCCTTGCAGGCCACATAAAATGAGGTGGTGTGCCAGATTTAGCCTACAGGCCGTGCCCTTAAAACATGCCCTTAAAACAATGCAATACAACAATCTTGTTTCGTTGAATTACATCTGGGTCCAGGAAAACAGAAGCTAAATGTCCTGTATAATACATTGAATTCCAAGCAAGAACAAAATCACAACAAATATTATACAGTATGAAAGCTCTATGAAAAAACCAGTATGTTGCTGTGTGCCTTCAGGTAAAGGTAAAGGTTTTCCCCTGATATTAAGTCTAGTCGTGTCCAACTCTGGAGGTTGGTGCTCATCTCCATTTCTAAGCCAAAGAGCCAGCGTTATCCGTAGACACCTCCAAGGTCATGTAGCCAGCATGACTGCATGGAGCACTCTTATCTTCCCACTGGAGCAATACCTATTGATCTACTCACATTTGCATGTTTTTGAACTGCTAGATTGGCAGAAGCTGGAGCTAACACTGGGAGCTCACCCCACTCCCTGGATTCAAACCACTACCTTTCAGTCAGCAAGTTCAGCAGCACCACTGGGGGCTCCATTCTGTGCCTTCAAATTGTTCACAACTTATGATGGCCTAAGACAAACCTATCATGGGGTTTACTAGGTAAGTTTTTTTCAGGGGCGTCTGCCTTTACCAGAGTCCGAGGGGGTGTGACTTGTCCATGGTCACCCAGTGAGTTTCTATGACCATAGAGGAACCTGAACCCTGGTCTCCAGAGTTGTAGTTCAATACTACAACCACCACCCCATGCTAGTTCTCAAAGAAGTCATCTTAAAAAAAAACACACACAAAAAGGTGAGTCAACATGCTTAGAACTTTATTGAACATGGATTGCACAAACTTTTTTATTCACCTCAACGAAGATTCAGTGACTAAAGTTTATTGACAGTGGTTAGATTTTTCAAGGTAAATGTCCACTTGACTGAAATGATGGGTTAGAGTAGTAGTCTCTGTTTCCCTTAGTTCCTAACCTGGAGGCCAACCCAGTTGTCGGCCACCAAGGACATGAAGGTGTATATGGTAGACAGACTGGCCGCCATCTGGACCTTCATTGATCACCATTCGGAAACCCTTGGCCAAGCCCAATTCAGCTGCACATTTCTTGCCAACAATCATTAAGTGTCCAAGAAGCTGAAAAGGGAAAGAAAAGAAAACACAATTCCAGTCATTAAGGCAAACATGCAGGTTTGGGGTGACAAAAGCAAAATTTCAGAAATGCACACAGAGAATCAGACTTCAGTCAATGGGAATTTTAATTAGTCAGCTCCTGAACTGATCTAAATAATCTGAAGAATTAAATCAGATGTCAGTAAATAAAACCAGCACAGACAAGTTGCAGACCCATCCTTTCCTAAGCAGGGTCCAAAGCAGGATTTTTTTCTAAACCCGGTTCTATGGGCTTTAGTTTGATCCAGTAGATCTCATTGTTTTCATACTTCTACCACAACTGAAACACACAGCTGACTCCCTGCCCCAAATTCATTTACTTCTCAAAATAAATGAAGAATATTTTCAATTCACATTTAGGGCCAGATTTTTCAGAGGTCTCTATTCCAGTTTTCAGGGATATGACCTCTGTCTTCTTATTCAAACCACTGAGCTAATATCATGTATTCGTCAACAATGTTACATCAGTGCTATTCTTTTTTAAAAAAAAGTCATTGGTACAGAAGAGCCAGAGTCAAAGACACTTTTCAGAATATTCTCAAGCACTAGGAAAATGTATTCCATCCAAAATACTCTTCTCCTCTACTTCATTCTTTAGGTTAGACTACAGACTTGAGCTTTACCAACCCATCTTGTTAATGTGAGGGAATTGTACTAAAAACTTCAGCATCTGCCATCCTGTGATAACTTGGATAAGAGTTATAGAGAGCTTGGGAAGTAACTTCTAAAAATTACAATTGGCCCTCCACATTTTCAAGTTTAACT
Source organism: Anolis carolinensis (assembly GCF_035594765.1). Lineage (NCBI taxonomy): Eukaryota > Metazoa > Chordata > Lepidosauria > Squamata > Anolidae > Anolis > Anolis carolinensis. Next base: position 258,270,715 of record NC_085842.1, on the reverse strand, counting down.
TTGACAGATTTGATTGTTTGTTGATTTGAATAATATGTCTCTAGGAATCACCAGGTTATCCAGAAAGAAGCTGCCTATAGAGTCACTTTGGAGGAGCTAGACATTTTTATTGAGGTGTTCACTCAGATAAAAAGAAATAGTGATTTTTTTCATGTTTTTCCCATTTTTTTCAGGGGTGCTATGCCCCTAACCCCCACAAAAGCGGAGAGCTTACTGGAGGTATTGTTATCATTCCATCTGACCAGAAGCTATTGTTGTAACTTTTTAAAAAAACAATACTTTACATTCGTATTCGATTGCTGCCATAATGTTATGGCAGGGATCACTGGTATATTCATCACTAAGGCAGTGACAAATCACTTCTGGTTTTACAGTCACTCCTCCCATCCAGCAATTCTAAGCTGCATGGGAGCTTTCCTAGCTCTAGGCCCTATTCTGTAGAGATTCGGCACTAGGAGAGCCCCCATACAACTTGGTGCAGCTGTGGGAAAAGCTGGCCCTCCGTGAATGAATCAATTATGTGCTTCAGCGACTGCCAAAAACAGAACGCGTTGCAGTTTACTCATTATCTAGCTGCTTCTAAGGCTCTGCTGATAATATTTCTGACATTACAGTACTCATATTTACATGGTTCTAATTCAGTCCTACAAGAAACTAAGCAAACTTGATAATCTAACACTACCACTTACATCATGAAGCCCTGTCCCTATATTCCATCACTCAAAGATAATTCTGCTTTGTTTTCAGGCACCCGTCATACGGTCCCACAAGCAAACAAATACATCCAGCCTTCTGCATTCACTGGGGTTAACAGCACAGGATCTCCACAAAAGCAGAAAAACTGAATGGTCTCACTTTTTAATTTTTTACCTGAGAGAACACTTCTCAAGGAAACTCTAATTACTCCTGTGCAAGTCTATGGTCATCTTCTGGAGGAACCTGACCACAGAGCTGTACTAAAGGACCTAGAGTTTCCTAGACAGACCCATATTAATAAAATCCTCAAATGTCAAACCTGCAAATGTGGAGGGCAGACTATGTGTCCTGGTGACATAAAGAATGAACACTTGATATACAAACAACTCTTTGCAGTTATTGCAAAAAGAAATAAGTAGCCTGTTTATGACTAGTTACTTTCAAGAATACTTCTCATAAAACATTCTGTGCTTTATACTTTTTTCTGAGCCATACAATATATATTTTAATGGCAATGACATGTTCTAAAGATCATTTAAGACCAGTCCCATGTGCTTATGACAACTGCATTAATACCAAACACACTTGGTGAAAGCTTTGATAAAGTAATATGATTTATTTGATTTATGACCCAGCTTTCCAGACTAAAACGGAATTACTGAATTAGGACTTCAAACAACAGAAGTGTTCAATTGAGGGAAGACAGAGTGGGAAAAGCTAGTATATTTATATTCATATTGTGAATTTGAGAAGCATATAAAGATATCAAGTATAGAAAAAGATTGAATGGCTCACCATGTGCAATATGGAAATTATGACAATTACCACTTGTTATCATGGCTCCTGATCTATTTAACACAGATCAGTAAAATCCTCAGAGTGGATTTAAGGTGATGTTTCAAGGTGCATCCAAAGATAATTTCTAATCAGTGTAGATGTGGCCAAAGGATTTGTTTAGCATCCTTCTGAAAATTGTTGAAAGAAATGGTTTGAATTTATTCTCATGCTGAAAAGCTGAACCTTGCTTAAATAATTAAAAGCCCTTCTGCAATACTTACAGCTTCATCAGAATCTTGTGCTTGAGAGAGCTGAGAAATAGGCTTCTTAGGAACCACTAAGAAATGTGTTGGAGCTTGTGGAGAAACATCATGGAACGCAAGGCACTGAGAAAAAGAGAAAAGTTTTTAGTACATACTCCTGAATACCAAAAATGGAATTGATTTTTTAGTCCAGCATCAAAAACTACCACATATATTTGTGTACAAGCTGACTTCAAGGGAGGTTTTGGGGGCAAAATTATGGATTTTGATATGATCTGTGGATAAGTTAAGAGTCAATCTACAGGGAGGGAAAACACCAAAGCCACCTGGGGACCAGCTTCCCTTGGCCACAATCACTGCCATTTTCCCACCCAGATATTCAAAAAGGCAGAAAAGAATGCTTCTTTTAGGTATTCCTAAGACTAAGTTCTTGCCTTTCATCATTGTATTGGGAGATAATTTCTTTTTAAAATGAGTATTTACATTTAACTGTAGTTGGCCAACATTATTGGGGTAGTTTTTGACTAAAATTTCAAAGATGTACACATGAGTACATACAGGATGTACCTTATGACACAAGGTAATTTTAAATAATTTAAAATAAAGTATTTTAAAATAATTCTGTGCACAAAACAAAATGTGTGTACATCGAACCATCGGAAAAGAAAGTGTTGTCGAAGGCTTTCATGGCCGGAATTCACAGGGTTGTTGTGTGTTTTCCGTGCTGTATGACCATGTACCAGGAGCATTCTATGGATGAAACTTCAGGAGAGAATGCTTCTGGAACATGGCCATACAGCACGGAAAACACACAACCCCAGAAAAGAAAGCTGTCATTATCCTAGTCACTCATGTGGTCAGTTCAGATTTTGAAATATTTTCACTTCAGAATTCTGGAGAAGGGATACCATACATTTTTCATAGGACTAAGCACACTCAAACTCAAGTCAGACTACTTCTACAACTGGCATATAAAGGAATGCACAGTCATTTCTACTAGAAGGAGGAGGCTTCAGTACAGTAACATACAGACAACCCATAAATAATTTCAAACTTGGAATACAGATAGCAATATGACTTTCTGGTTCCAGAAATACTACAGTCTATTTTGGGATCCAGTTTCTAGTTTTCATGTACTTATTACTTCCAGCTAGCCAGAAAAAGAGAATTTTATTTTCATATCAATGTACAGTAGCTCTAACAAGTTTGTGATTTTGATTAAAGAGAAATCATGATCAAATTTCTGTAAAGACTAGGACTTACTGTTTCTTTGCTACAATATTGAGATAAGTTGGCCTGGCATTATAAAGATTTGAAAAATAGTAGTATTTTCTTACTGTAAAAATAAACTAAGATAGTCATTTAGATGAAGTGGATCTATTTAATAAATATAACTACCAGTTGTGAAGTTGAAAGTCATATGTTTATTATTAGTAGTGTTAGTTTTTTATGCTTTGTATTCTTACTATTGTTATTATCTTATATTTCAAAAGTTTTTTATTATAAACAGAAATATGTGCCAATTTTTATGCTAATAGAGATACAGCAGAGTCTCACTTATCCAACATAAACGGGCCAGCAGAATGTTGGATAAGCAAATATGTTGGATAATAAGGAGGGCTTAAGAAGAAGCCTATTAAAAATCAAATTAGGTTATGATTTTACAAATTAAGTACCAAAACATGCTTTACAACAAATTTGATAGAAAAAGTAGTTCAATATGAAATAATGCTATGTAGTAATTACTGTATTTACAAATTTAGCACCAAAATATCACGATTTATTCGAAAACATCGACTACAAAAATGTGTTGGATAATCCAGAACGTTGGATAAGCGAGTGTTGGATAAGTGGGACTCTATATTAAAAAATAAGAAAATAATATCCTTTCCATTTATCTAGCAAAACACCTAAATCATTTGAAGTGAGTATATTAGTGCAACAAATATTACGAAATACTCTGAGTCAGCATTCTAGGATAATAATTTACCCTTTTGAATTTTTACAGCAAAGAGAATGCATTTCAGAAAGGGTGGTCAATCTATTGACAACAGCTACACACAATTTTTTTTCCATGGCTAGCAATCTCTTCTATTCTATTCACTACATATTACTATTTCTACTATATGTTTCATACTTCATTCCTTTTTCAAGTAATTGTTAGCTCACATAAAACTGATCTATTATCCAGGGACACTCAACACAGGTGATTGTCTGTCTAACAAAAATAGGAAATATTAAATTTTCACCCCACTTACTTAACCAACAAAGTTCTGGTTAGTGAAAAAAGAAAGTAAAATTGGCCTCTCTTGTTCTGAAGCAATCTGAGAGGAGGAGGTCAGAAAGGAAAGTCAGATGATGTCACTATTTTCATCTACCACAGACCTGGGAAAACTGGAAGACAACTAATTCTGAATATTCATTGCCTAAGAATATTTATGCAGCCACCATAAATCTACAGGAGACTTGAAGGCACATGCACACATAGTTATGGGGTTGGAGAATATACAAAAGCACCAGAATCCCTTCTGAGCTTGGAAACTAAGAAGGGTCAATCCTGCTTAATACTTGGACAGGAAGCTGCCAACGAATAGACACTATAGCAGCATGTCTGCACTTTAGGCTAGCTTTTAGAGGTAGGAACTGTCAGAATCACCTCTGAGTACTCCTTGCTAAAGAAAACTCTTGTAGGCACATACACAAGAGAGAGGCATCACCACTGTTATTGCAGCATTCCCTAATAATCTCCGAGTGTTACACCCACTTCAAGAGATTTGGGGCTTTTTGCTAGATAAATGGAAAGGCCTACTTTCTAATTATGACCATTACAGGTTCAGGTTCAGGCCCAGGCTATTTGGCTGATCCCATCTCTTTATATATGTCTATTCAGGCCCTAAGATATTCAGGAGAGACCCTTCTCTTGGTCCCAACTCCATCTCAAACACAATTGGTGGGAACAAGAGAGAGGGCCTTCTCAGTGGCTGCCCCTCAACTGTGGAACTCCCTGCCCAGGGAAGCCAGAGTGGCCCCTCCCTGCTGTCCTTGCGGTAGCAAGCTAAAACCTTTTTATTCAGATAGGCTTTTAAAGAAGAAGGTGCTTAAGATCTAGTCAGAGGGTGCTGTGGTTTTTTATGGTTTTGCTGGATTTTAACTGTGAATTTTTAGTGTTTGTGCTTAATTCTATTTTAATTTTTGCACATTTATATATTTTAAATTGTGTACTAATGCTTTTATGTCAAGCCGCTTTGAGTACCCTTTGGGGAGATAAAGCAGGCTATAAAATAAATAAATAAATTACTGTACGTTGATGTGTAGCATGAAGAGCCCATTGCACTTACGCCCTATAGACTTCTTCCCTTTTTCTTTGTGAAGGAAAGGCATCTAGACAAATATATGGAGGCTGAGTCCTGAGATTGGAAAAGTTGCATTTTCTACTATAACTTCCAGAAAAATCTTGAGTCAGTATGACTACCCAAATTCCAGTTAATAATTGTAAAAGTTAAAGGTTTCCCCTCGACATTAAGTTTAGTGGTGTCAGACTCTGGGAGTTGGTGCTCATCTCCATTTCTAAGCCAAAAAGCCGGCATCGTCCGTAGACGCCTCCAAGATTATGTGGCCGGCATAACTGCATGAAGCACCATTACCTTCCTGCCAGAATGGTACCTATTGATGTACTCACATTTGCATAGTTTCGAACTGCTAAGTTGGCAGTAGCTACGGCTAACAATGGGAGCTCACCCTTCTTCCTGAATTTGAACCACCAACCTTTTGGTCAGCAAATTCAAAAGTTCAGTGGTTTAACCTGCTGCACCACAGGGGCTCCTAACAATTGTAGTAGTACGTAGTAATAATAATGACAAGGTATTTATAACCTGCTTTTCCCCCAAATCAGGGATCAAATCCAACTCACAAAATTTAAATGAAGAGTGAAATTAGAAACATAGAAAAAATAAAAAAAATTTAAACTAACTGCAGTATTTATTAATTATTAGCCCATAGAGCAAGCAGGCATGGGCAAACTTGGGTCCTCCAGGTGTTTTGGACTTCCACTCCCACAATTCCTCACAGCCTACCGGCTGTGAGGAATTGTGGGAGTGGAAGTCCAAAACACCTGGAGGGCCCAAAGTTTGCCCTTGCCTGCCATAGAGCCATCTTACCCAGCGGGGCCTCTCTTTACCTTCTCATCCTCGAAGATGATTTTGGCGGGGATCTCTTTGCGGATGATCTTCCCGAAGATGGTGTCTCCGCCCGGCTGGGCCACCTGCGCCTTGCTGATCTCGTCGGCCATCTTGCTCCGGGGCCGAGGGGACGTGCCTGCGCACTCGTGCCCGCAAAGACGTCTTCAGCCCGGGCCCCGCCCACCTCTCGTGCTTGACCAGTGGCGAGAGAGCTCATAGACCAAAGAACGCATTCTGTGTGTCTTATAAAGATCCGTCTTATTGGTCCGCTCTGCTGTCCCTCATCTCCGACTCTCACTTATCATGCAATCATATTCGTAAACTGCAGAAGAGGCAGGCTTCTACACTTGGACTTCAACTCCCAGAAACGTTAGCTGCCTTGGCCAATGAGAAAGGATTCTGGGAAATGAAGTCCTACATTACCGGAAGAACACTGCTCTAAAGCATTGCCTCCTCTGTGGCGTGTCATCCAAACCTATGACATTAACTCTTCGCATTCCAACGAAGCTCTGCCTCTGGTCTTCCTTTCGTTGTATTACTGCAGCCTTGAATGCTGCATAACTGGGGCAGCAACAAGGGCAAGCCCTTGAGCCCTCGAATTGAGGAGAATCTGTAGGTTTGAAAAGTCTAGGTTACATTCATTAGGAGGCGGGAATAGACGAAAGGAAAGCTCTGATTTGTCGTTGGTCTCCAGGCGGCGTTTTCTATTGGTCCTTGACGAACTCGTCTGCTGTCATTGTATCATTAATGAGCTCTACATTCTAAAGAGGCGGGAAGAGAAGGAAGGAAGGCGATGATTGGTCACGGTATTCCATCCGGCGTTTTCTATTAGTCCCTTGCCGAAACCTGACAGACGGAGTAGGCGTGGCTTCGCCTCTTTCAGAACCGTGGGCTTCTACTCTTTTGCAGGGTTGATTGTTGCGATGAGAAAACGGGAGGTCAGTAGGGCATCCTGGGCGTAAGGTGGGGAGGGAGGGGGCTCATAACAAAACGTGGGTGGTAGAAATAGATAGGAGACGTCTGCGGTTGGTAGGTAAGGCTTTTGGCCCTCCAAATATGGTTGGGCTTCAACTCCCATCATCCCTATCCCACATTTGGGGGATGATGGGAGTTTTACTCTGAGGACATCCAAGGAGCCAAACATTCCCCACTCCTACTTTAGTGTTTAAAGAACTACCGTAGTTCCTCCAGATTTTGCGTCTAGACTGTGCAATTAATTCAGTTTGACATCACTTTAACTACCAGGACTCAATATTATGGAATCCTGGGAGTTATACATTAGCTCCCAGCTAACACCTCCCAACAAAGGATTCCCCCAGGCAGTAAGCCAGACCTTGAAGCTGAAAGGCTATTCAGTGCTAATCAAGGTGGCCAGTTGAAGCATTCACCCCTGTCTCAAGCAGACAAGAGTTCTTTCTCCCACCCTGGACCTTCCACATATATATAAACCCCACTTGACTAAGATTCCAACAGACCTCACAATCTCTAAGGATGCCTGCCATAATTGCGGAGGGAAACATCAGGAAAGAATGCCATATAGCCTGGAAAACTCACAGCAGTGCAGTGATTCCGGCTATTTATTTATTTCGTGTCAAAAACATTGCATAAATAAATGTGAAACTGATAAAAATAGAGGGAACACAAGGAGCCCCTGCTGACACAGCAGGTTAAACCACTGAGCTGCTGAACTTGCTGACTAAAAGGTTGGTGGTCGAATCCAGAGAGTGGAGTGAGCTCCCGCTGTTAGCTCCAGCTTATCCTAACCTAGCAGTTCAAAAACATGCAAATGTGAGTAGATCAATAGATACTGTGCCAGCGGGAAGGGAAGGGCGCTCCATGCAGTCATGCCGGCCACATGACCTTGGAGGTGTCTACGGATAATGCTGGCTCTTTGGCTTAGAAATGGAGATGAGCACCAACCCCAGAGTCGGACACAACTAGACTGAATGTCAGGGGGAAACTTTTACCTCTACCTTACAAGCGGCTAAATAATTTTTAACCAAAAATGGGCAACAGCAACCATATTGTCTGTAGCTTTAAACAATTCTTCCTCTGAGCATGAGGCAGGGCATTGTGGGCAAGCAGACAGAAGCTGAGTTGTTTTCTGCTCCACAATCACACATGATAGAGGATTCTTCTAGGTAATGGTGCCATTTTGCCAGGTTGTCTTTTGAGGGGACATGGAAAGAGCCTCCTCAAAGACTGAGTAATACAGTTGGGCATCCCCTGGGCAACATTTCTTGTAAATGGCTAATCTTTCCAACCCAAAAGCATTGCTTTAAAACATTTTTCAAATTCCAGCCATGAAAGCCTTTGACAACATATTTGTTTCTGCCTGTACAATATTGTTCACTTCTTCCTCTTTTTAGCTGTCCTCTTTTAAATGGAAACACATTCAACAAAAGGATGGATCCATCCTGTTAGCTGTGGATCTGTATTCCCAAGCATGCTGTAATCTTATATTCCTGATCATTCGCTGGAAAAATACGAATAGCCAATAAATCCCAGGTGCTGTTGGCAATATTTCAGAGGAAGGAACTGGTCAAACCACCTCAGAATAGTTTTGTCTGTGAAAACACTGTAAAGTTTATGAGGTTGCCCTAAGTCAGTGGTTCTCAAATTGTGGATCCCCAAATGTTTTGGCTTTCATCTTCCAGAAATCCTAACAGCTGATAAATTGACTGGGATTTCTGGGAGTTTTAGGCCAAAGCACTTGGGGACCCACAGGTTGAGAACCACTGCCTTAAGTTGACAGGTGACTTGAAGACACATGCACACAAATAGTGTTCTTACATAAATTTTTACTCTATGCTCCCTTTCTTCAACTTCTTGCCTGTTTGGGGAGAAAAATATCTAGGATACCAAATTTGCAAAAGTGCAAGTGGGATAACAACATAAATCTGCTAATGTTCTCTTGCATTGATAGGTCTTGAAACTTTTCAAATCTTTGCACAGAACAAGGCAAGAAGTTTTCAAAAATGACTCCAGAGCCCTAGAAGGTAAATATCCAAGGCTTTGTTGTTTTCTTATTGAAATGACAATCTTTTAGTATGCTGCAAGCTTTTGAGCGCAATCGGTTGACCTAACTAGCATCTTCCATATGACAGATACGGTGATCTGTGGGACCAGTATCCACAGCATGCAGCCAACACATCCACTCCTAATCTAACATACTGTTTCCTTCACGGTATTCTGCAAAATTACATGATTATATTTTACTGGGTGTGAGAGAGATATAGTATATACATTCAAGTGGCTGGTTCTCTGCTGTAGCTTCATCTCCTTGCAGTATAATAACATGGATATCTAGCTGTCTAATTCCTCATGTGAATTGTATTGTAAACTTAAGCAGAAGGGAGACATTCCTTTCCATTTAAGTTGAGTTATGGCATGATCTGAAGCCACTCTGAATCTTTCAGTATGATTTTGTTATGATGTATACAACTATGTTTGGGGGGCAGGGGAGCAATTAGTGTCACTTTCACTGGTGTGGAACTGTATTCCTTTGAAATGTTGCCCAAAGCTCTTTTTAGAACTATCACAACCTTTTATTTTAGCTATTGTTAGGACAGAAAAAACTGAGAAGACTGCTTTTTTCTGATGCCTAATACATTTTTGTTCTCTCTTATTATCTTTTAAAATGGGATTTACTGGAATGTTCTTCTTTATCTGATTTGTACTCTTGTGCCTTTGATTTGTATGACTCTATGGTGAGCTTATAATAGGGGGGGAGTATCACTTCCCCAGTGTAACCCAATGGGTTTTCCTGGCTAAGCAGGGTGTCTATAAAATTCATTTGAATTGAGATGTTTTGTGCTGTTGTCTCTGGTTTCCAGGAAGTTCTAGTTGGGTTTCTTCCACTTGCAGCACTGCACTCTGCTGTCTTCTCACTTATCATGCAGTCAGGTTGCTAAACTGCAGAACAGGCAGGCTTCTATGTTTTGAGAATGTAAAGTGGTGATATTAGATGACACATAGGGTTCATACACTATAGAATTAATACAGCTTGACACCACATTAACCGGCATATTGAACCATGGCAGTTAAAGTAGTATCAAACCGCATTATTTATTACACTGAGTTACAATAAACTTCTACCGTAATACAGTATAAAGTAATAATAAATAGTATTTATAAACGAATGCATCAACTTGACTGGGTAATATAGATATATCTATTTTATTATTATTATGCTTCTTGTTAAAATTAGTAAAATACAAAATTGAAAATCATACTGTAAATTTATAAATAACAGTAAAGCAATGCCAGTGGTTCCCAAACTCTATCCCTCCAGGTGTTTTGGACTTCAACTCCCAGAAGAATGTTGTGAAATCTGTTGCTGGATGTAAACCTGAATACTGTAAAGAGCAGTGTTCTGATTTACTAGAAACAAATTGTGGCAGCATCCACTGCTGGGGGAAACACTTTTCTAGCTCATCAGCTCAGCATGATCTGAATGCTGGACTGTGGCTCTGGAGACCAGAGTTCGAATTTCTACTCGTCCACTGCAGTGTTTATCATAATATTAAAATTGCGAAAGAGATGTAAATGGAATCCCTGGCTTTATACTTCTCCAAAAAAGTCATATTCTATTTAATAGGTGTTAAACCTATGCTGGAAGTTTGTGTCTGTATTATAACATTACAATGTTAGCAAAACAGGACATAGAGAGTTCTTCAGACAGAGATGAAACTTACAGAGAAATTTTCATAGTCAAATATGTATATTGTAGTCTATACATTATGTTTCCAAGTTGAATAATAGAACTATGATCATAAACTATTCTGCATCTGGGCTGTCTCCAACTCTGAAGTCACAATTCCTTCATCTACTAAAATGCTTTAAAAGGAATCCCACTGGGTGACCTTGGGGCAGACACATTCTCTCAGCTTCAAAGGCAAACCCTCTCTAAACAAATCTTGCCAAGAAAATCCCATGAAGGGGGTAAGGCAAAAACTACTTTATAGCAGACAACAGCAGCAACCTCAGTGGTTGCAAATATAGTTGTGACAATAGAAACATAACATTGTGTTTTGTGTTGTTGGAATTTATTTTTAATTATTGACTGTAGTAATCTGCTACAGATTTGCATGCTGTTTGCCTAGCCTAAATGCTAAGTAACAAAAATTAAAAGATAAATGCATTTTTCTCCTCTCTTTTTCCCTATTTATTCAGCTGGAAGACATAAGATTAACGAAGAATTCAAAAATAGTAAAAATGTGACTTCTCCTGAAAGGATAGCTGAGGTATGTTCGTGAGACTCTCTTCTGCCACTAAGGTCTGGTCTGAACTGCAAGCATAAACTGGTTTAACGATCCAACTCCTACTTTCTCCCCACAAATATTTGGGAATTGAAAGGAAGCCTGGGTTATCTAGCAACAAAATTGTGAATCCCTTTATAAAACTGCAATTCATGCCGCAAGGAAGAAGTCATGGCAGAGACCACAACTTAAACCATATTATAGATATGTAGCATGTGTGTCAGAAACCATATACAGCATTTAAAAGTCAGAACCCAAATAAAAGGTGATTTCTCGCTGGTGTAAGGATGCCAAAGTTTTGGAGGGTGAATACAGTTGTTAGTCCCATTTTTATTTTGCAGTCAGTCTTCTTTACAAAATTCCAACCACTTGAGCTCTGAAAACATATTGCATATATTAATCAGAATTGTAATAAACTGGATACCAAGGAAAGAAAAATGTGTACCTAAAGGTTGTTGTGACTATTGAAGAGAATGATAGAAAATGAGCAACCACAAAATAGGTTGGTATTTGAGGAATTCTATTACATTAAAAAAGATGGAACAGAAACAGGCCCATTTTGTTTTATCTGGGATTAATATTGTGGTTTACGCTCACCTCCCTTCCCCCCAAGGAGCAGTCAGAATATCACTTCACAGTTCTAAAAAATCAATATTCTGTCTTTTGATGTGCACAGTATAGCTTGTACTCTTTTCAGTCCTGGAAATAACTTGCTTTGAGTGATTAAAAGGCAGAAGGTACTGCAGTTCTCTAAGAAAACCAGTTCTTCCTTTGCGTGATAATTATGCAGTATGTTTTAAGGCTACTTATTTACCATTCAATCAGATCTATTTGTTTCTCTTCACAGCTTTTGAAAATTGGTTCAGATGTAGAAGTTATACTCAGAACATCTGTTCTTCAAGGCGTTCATATAGGTGACCACAAATTGTGTAAGCAGAAAATTTCTACTCTGGAAATATAAGATGTTAAAGCAGACATGTAGCACTGACTATAGTAAGATGTGTTGTTGACGGCTTTCATGGCCAGAATATGGAGCCCCTGGTGGCGCAGTTGGTTAAACCCTTGTGCTGGCAGGACTGATGACTTGAAGGTTGGGTTGCTGACCTGAAGGTTGCCGGTTTGAATCCAGATGAGCTCTCTCTATCAGCTGTAGCTCAATGCAGGAACATGAGAAGCCTCCCACAAAGATGGTAAAAACATAAAAAACATCTGGGCATCCTCTGGGCAACGTCCTTGCAGATGACCAATTCTCTCACACCAGAAGCGACTGGCAGTTTCTCAAATCGCTCCTGACACACACAAAAATGGCCGGAATCACTGGGTTGCTGTGAGTTTTCTGGAATGTATGGCCATGTTTCAGAAGCATTCTCAGATCACAACAGACTTCACAAGTTTTGAGGATGCCTACCATAGATGTGGGCAAAATGTCAGAAGAGAATGCTTCTGGAATGTGGCCATACAGCCTGGAAAACTCACAGCAACCCGACTATAGTAAGCTTTGTGCGCAGAAATTTTGTGTGTAATTTATTTTATTGCATTTCAATTTGATTTCCTTCACATAGGTTAGTCTGAAATGGAGAGGACCACAATGAACTCTTGAAGAGACTAAATGTTTATTTCAGATTTTCAGTGACATGATAGATTCAAAATAACAGACAGAAAAGTGATGAAATACTGTTTTTTCATCCTGTTTCTCCTGAAGCCCATCCATGCCCTCAGTCTTGAATACCATGGTATCTTAGTGATATAGCCCCGTGCTATATCACTAAGATACCACTTTATGCTAGTGAATGTTGGGAAAATAAATGCCATATACCATTTTTTCAGTGAATTGTGACATATTCTGGTTGTCGGCAGGTCAGTTTCATTCAATTACAGAGTTGGGGCATTGGAATCTCACTTTAGTTGAGAAAATTCCCTGTTGCTAACCTTCAAATAAATTCATAAAGCACCTCATAGTTCACCAAGTGTAAGGTGTTTTTTCTAATTGAATTGACCCCTGATGCAAAAAATTTAAACCACTGAAATACAAATTACCTGGAATATAGCAGTAGATCTCAATCTACCCAGTCTACCAGCATGCACTCTGGGTAGTTTTTGACACTTCGAGGTAAGATTTGAAATTTATAATGGAGCTTGGGAAAGAGATCAGTATAATTATGCTTTTGTTTTAATATACTTTTCATCAAATAAGTCCATTCTTTCCTTCTTCTCCCCCTGATCTCCCATTTTTTTTTCAAAAAGTGGTAGCAGGAATTGTGGGAGTGAGGGCAATGCCATGACAAGATTCAATGTGGGATGTGAGTCATATCTACCATGTGAAGACTGAGTTAGTGTCACTCAGATAGAACCACCTATAGGAACGTTGGAAGACATCTTATACCAAGTCAGAGTATTTGTCCGTCTTTGCTATTGTTGCTTGCATAGAGGGACTTGGGTAGGTGTTCTTTATATCAACTGCTACGTGACTCTTTTCTAACCAATACTACCAAGAGTTGAGACTGGGGCCAACTCCATGCAAAGTATGTGTTGTACCACCACACTGTGGTCCTTTCTCCTGCTATCTAGAGCTTAACCGAGATTTCTGGGTCTTTTGATTTATGCACACTGCCCTTCTGCCCCCATTACAAAGCGGGCTTATGCTAGGATTTCAGCCTTTGTCTTTAGGCTTTTAGATAGGACTACTTAAACTAATCTGACAGCCTTGAGGAACACAGCTCTCAAGTGCCATATGGTCACAACTCTGAAAAAGTCAAGGACTGATAAAGAACTGCAGTGTTCAACTCCAGCTGGATGGTCTTCTTTTTCCCTTTTAAAGAAAATCTGTAAGATAAGCAAGGAAGTAAATCACACTATATACATATGATTTTTCCATGTTAAAATCTTTTTTTTCATCTTGAAAGTGTAAAAATGGTAGAGTACTTCCATAGCAGTGGCTGTCTCCTTGCTAATTACAATAGATGGTTCATTCCAGATACATGCTGAGCATCCCTTATCTGGAATTCCAAAATACTCCAAAATCCTCAATTTTCCACATGGGTGGCTGAGATAGCGACACCTTTGCTTTCTGATGATTCATTGTATACAAACTTTGGTCCATGCACAAAATTATTAAAAATATAGCATATAAAATTAGCTTCAATCTATGTGTATAAGATATATATGAAACAGACATGAGGTCTTGGGTCTGAGTTCCAAGATATATCATTATGTATGTATCTGGAAATACAGGTATTCCATAATCTGAAAACATCTGAAATCTAACATACTTCTGGTCCCAAGCATTTTGGATAAGGCATACTCAGCTTGTACTATAAATGAAAAAATGTTTTCCCATCTTAACGGATTTTTCGTGGGTAAAAAAGAGAACAGATTAACACAGGAGGGTTAAAAGTGGAATGTATTTCAGAATCATATGATTCTGTAAACAATACATTATCAGGTGATTGGGCATTAAATACCTTATTTGGAAGTATCCATTATTACTGTAAGAAATGGATTGTTCTTTCTAGCTGTCAGGACATAAACATTATAAGATAGTACAGTACTAATTGACATCAGGAAAAAGAATGTTTCTCTTAGTTCTTCAAGCTCCTTTATGACTCAGGCTGATGAAGAAGTGATTGATCTGTCTTTGTAATGGTCTAACAGCTTGTATTTTCTTTTCTAGTGCTGAGAGCAAGAAAAGACTTGCTTCTAGAAAACGTCCCTTTCTCTGAAATGCCAAAGCAAAAGACCTGAGTTGGAAGGAATAAACTTTCATGTTGTTAATCCTGCTTTGTGACCCCCCCCCTTCACATTAGTTATTAATTTCTGTAATATCTTTCCTGTAAGTTCTTAACAACAAATATTTCTTATATTTGTGTTTACATAATTAACAGAAAGTATTGGTTTTTTGCTGATACATACAGGAAATTATCTCAATTCTATTGTTTACTAGTTCAGAAGAAAGTACTGTATATTGAATGTTATTGTCAAACCTTTCTCCTTAGTTCAGAATAGAATACTTTGAATAAAATTTTTGCTTTTTTGCTTTTTAAAAATTATAAAATGGTGACATGAAAATTCTCTTTCCTGTCATAATTTTTATATATAACTGTTAATCTATAATAGAGGGAATTCAAGGTCACATCATATGTTTAAAAGACTATTTGATGCCTTTATGCTTGAATAAAGAAGTATTGACAAGTGTTATAAATATATGTTGTAAATATTGTAAGATGAAGCATATACTAGTTACCACTTAGAAGTAACTCTCTGTGGATTCAATGGGGCTTCTTTCCAGGCAATTAAGTATGCAGCCTAATTTGGACCAATATATATCATTTGAGCAATTAACTTCATGGCAATTTCAGGTCATCATCTTTATTTGTTCATTTATTTAAAATATTTATTTACATCACACCCTTCTTCTGAACATCTCATGCAGTTTACCATAAAATCAGCTTAAAACAAGAATTTTAAGGGTTTTCCTAGTCTGTTTGTAAAAATGGAAGGTTAGAAAATAAGCTACAGATTTTTTTTTTAGAAAATGTTAAGATGTGGGTGCAACTCTCTCAAAGACTAGCCTTGCATGTTTACTTCTAATCCAAGTATATATTGAAATAGTATATTTAGTTAGTGTCTCAGTTTTGTTGAATACCTTTCGGTAGTGTTATCTCTTAATGCCAGGATTGGAGAACTATGACCTATGTACTTAAAAGAGGGCTAAGAAGGCCTTAAGGTGGAGGGACCTACTGTGTTTTTTTACTAGACTCCTGAGGTCAGTCAGCCAGAAGATTTAAATGCAAAACATGTCCAGTGCTTGATCCTAGGGTCAGGCATAGCGGTCAGTCACCTGCCCCCTATGCCTGATCCTAATATCAAGCACTTGAAGCAGTTCAACAAGAGGGGCCATTTACATGTGCCAAATGGGTCACAGTGGGGTGAATGGGTTCCATGGTGTCCATATGATGTATGGGGTCCACTCGCCCTTATCCCTGCTAAGGCCACTTAACATGGCCTTGTTCCATGTTTTTAAAAGTCATGGAATGCCCCAGAACTTTCCCGCACTCTATGGTGATGTGAACAGTTAGGCCACAGCGGTGACCACCAGGCACAAAACTGCTGGTGGTCATTCATCACATCCATTGAGTCTGGCCAGAGCAAAGGGTCAAGAGGAAATTATTATTCGTTTCCTCCCTCCTTCCTCTGATCACTCTATTGAGGGGGAGGATGGCCTAGTGGAGTCAAACCAATTTTGGTGCTGGCTAGCCTGTACGGACTTCACCCAGCCACGGGGGTAGCTCAATGCCTCACTATCGGCTTGGCAGTTATCTGGTAGCTCTAATCCAGAGTAACCCACTCCAGATCAGCAATGCTGTATGTGGTTGATGTAGATAGTCCCAGAGCTGCACAGAGACCAGGGCTGGATCTACACTTGCAAATAATGCAGTAGACCCATATTATGCAGTTCAAGCTGCATTATTTGGCATAGTGTAGCCCTGGTCAAAAGCAACCAGTCAATATTCAGCAGATTCTTACAAGGATAGACCTAATTTTTGCTACTGAAATGGAAATATTCAAAAGTCTGCAAATCATCATTCCCCCCACAGATCCCCATCTATTTTTCTGCCAGCCCTGCTGAAAATCTTACATTCCTACCATCTTTTAACATTTAGGTTTGAATTGAAGGGTGCTCATTTATACTTGCTAAAAATGCAGTATATACACGTGAAGATGCTAATTGGGTTAGGCTTACTCCCAGGTAAATGAATACAATTTTACAACCCAAAGCTATTCTCACTCCTGTGTTATGTTCTTTTGATTTATGTCATTGGTATCTGCTCACAGAGATGGCTGAGCAAGGTTTATATAAAATCTTTGCCATGCCATCAGCAGATGGTGCTCTTCCATGCCCATATCAAAAAAGCAAGCCTGGAAATGAGATTTTTTATGTTCAGAAGAAAGATGCTTTTAATTCAAAAGCTGAATATATGCACATTTTGTTTTGTTAGAAGTCAGTCCATCTGTGTTCATTGAAGTTCATTCCCAAGTAAATGTATATTTTTACTCTGTTCTATTTATTCTTCCTTCTTCCTTTCTGAAGAGGAAAGATATGCTAACAATAAAGTATAAGAGAATGTTGTATGATTCCAATCAAACAGCTTACTTTTCTCTTATTCTGTTTTATCCCACTTTTCTCCAACAATTGAGATAAGAGACAGATTGCATTTTGTTAAAATATCTAATCTAATAAAACACAGTAAATGATAGATATAAAATTATCAATTAATTAAAAAATCTCATTAAAACACTGTCAAACACCACTTAGTAAATGTAATAATTAAAAGTCTAGCATGTTCATTTAGATCCAGTTGGTTACAAAAGACTAAAGAAAAACTGCCAAACATATGTCTATGTCTAGCACTTAATGTCTGCAATTAAAAGACCAAATGAAATTCATATTCTTTAAAACAATAAATTGCATGTTAGCAAGTTCTAGCTGGTGATTAAGAAGAATATTCCATGGAAATCAATGAGACTGGTAAGTGTGTATAGGCTTCTCTGAGCCTTCATTTTGTCTTGACTTAGGCCCCTTCTACACTGCTATATAAAATCCAGATTATCTCCTTTGAACTGGATTATATGGCAGTGTAGAAGGGTCCTTAGATCAGTAGTTCCTAAATGTTGGTCTTCCGGGTGTTTTGAACCTTTGCTCCCAGAAACTCCAACCAAATTGGCCATCCGTTGAATTCTGGGAGATGAAGACCAAAACACCTAGAGGACTAAAGTTTTGAAACCACTGCAGCGCCTTTTAAAAGAGGTGTAGAATCGATAGCAGTGTTTTTTGTGGGACCCACCTAGGGATATAATTACAAAGGGGCAAAATAAATTCCTTGCCTTTTACATAAAAAATCTCTACCACTCCCATGAAATTTTCCTTAAATTATACAGTATTTCTAGTATTACACAGAGTGAGGCATTGAAAACATTAACACCTCTTGCTCTTAGACAATATTTGCTGCTTGCATTGCTTTGGTAACTGCCAGCCTCTCCTCTTTGCATGTCTAAACTGCTTTCAAATGGCTGCCACTATTAGGTTACAAAAGTTACATGTCCCTCTTGTTAAGCATGATTTCTATGGACGCATTTTCATTCCCTGGGGTTTTTCCTGCCTCAAAAATTTTGGATTGGTGTCAACTTTAAAAAGTGTTACTGTATCATATTAGATCTGTAAATAAGGCAATTTAATTTCTGGTACTGGCAGTTCCTTATACTTCCTCTGTAAAAAGGGGAAAATATTGACACTGGAAAACTAAAAATAAGGCCAACCAACCTTTGCAGGAAGAGCAGAGCTCTTCCCTTTCCCTGCCTGAGACAACTCTTTCCAAAAGATTTTCAAGAGCTTAGCATAAAAACAGTTCAGTCTGTTAATGATGAATGGGAAATGCATAGTCATAGATGTGATGAAGTATTTGTTTAACCTTATCAACTGTGCTCACAATACACAAGAAATGTCTGTGGCACATCCTTCCATTAAAATCATAGGAGCCATATATTAAGTAGTGGGTTGTACTTGGGGTTTATTTGTTGCAGTGAAATGTTTGGGAAAATCAGAGCCAGGACCCATTATACATGTATTACCCATCATGTTAATTGGGTATGATGGGGGTTGTTCTCCAAAGCATCAGTAGGCTGAAGGATGCAAAAGTTAATGTAGCCCTTAACATCCTATGGCAATGAAGTCTGTACGTGCATTAAAATACAGCAATAAACGCAGAAGTTTAGATTATGAGACAATTCTAGTTTTAAATTTAGTTGATTCACCATCTAATTATATGTAATTTGCTTTCTTAACTCAGTCTTTCTTTTTCCCAAAGTAATGAATCTCGGAAAAACATCTGCTTCCCAACAGATGTAGGGGTCAAACAGAACAGATCTAGTCTAACTATGCATATGTGATAGTAGTTGCCATGGAATATAAGAAGTTGTCTTATACCAAGATAGACCAGGAGTCCATGTATCTCACTTTCGTCTACCTGATTGGCAGTTGCTTTCCTGGGTCTTAGGGAGCCCTACTTGGAAATGCCAGAGATTAAACTCAATGCTGTGTACATGCAACACATCTCCTTTACCACTGTGTTAATGTGCTTCCTATGGCACCGTAGAATTTTCAAAAGAACCTGGCCAGACCATATGGCTCATTGCATCTTCCCACATACTTCCTACCACTCATTTAGAACTGCCATGTGGAAATCAAGAGTATTTACACTTCTACATTTGCAAAGTGATTGGTGAAAAAATAAATCCTATGTTAAAGTAAGCAGAGGGCACTACTCACAAGGCAAGCTCTAACAGAGCCATTTAAACATAATGGTCAATGCCCTTCTTAACACTAGTGGAGCATAGCACATCACCAATGGATTTGCTGGAGGTCCAGGAGGGCAACAGCTGTCAGGTAGTCATCAGTGCTCTCCCATGTATACAACCCTCCGCATACACGCACACATCTCCCACATACCAAATCAACCGGGGCAAAGAGCTGCACTTGGCCACCATCTAGTAGCTATTGTGTAGCCGAGCTAAACCACTGGACAAGAAGGTGTTGAATTCATCTCTTTGTGCAATATCTGTAGGAGAAGGGCACTGAATTGTTGCCTTTGTGTCACTTACCTGAAAGCAAGGTCCACTGAACTCAGTGACACTTACATTAAAGATATCTACCATATGATAGTGAACACATTGGTGTACTGTGAAAGCAAACACTTCCTCTGGAGAATGTAAATGGCCCTGAAAGGCAGGCTTGTATTAGTGCATGAAGTCCTTTCTCTAAACATTTGCCTGAAGACATACAGGACTAAATCTGGAGATGAGAACATGGGAGGTACATAAGTCCTTTTCCTTAAGCAATCTCACAGACACCTACAGGTAGGTTGGATTTTTGTCTGAAGAAGTTCTGTGACCTGTTTGGATGAGCATGAATGCAAAGATGCTGTGAGCAGGAATCCGATTTTATCAAGGTTTCTACCCATGGAAGTCTTGAAACCACCTTCAACCAAAAATGGTTTATACCAGAGTGTCTTAAACTTTTTCCACTTGTGACCTTTTTCTGCCCAAGAAACTTTTACATGATCCCAAATATATAGGTATATAAAACAGGTATAAAAATCAAACATTTCCTTTTTGAGGGATACAGTTTAAGCATCTTCTGCAGAGTACACTAAAACATTGCACTGTCTTGTTAACAGATTTGTGTAAATGGGTGGCATTCAGAAATCTTTCATTCCCAAATTTTTCATGACTAACATTGAGCTAAGGTGACCCCATTTGGGGTCAGGATCCACAATTTAAGAAGCAGAGGTTTGATAATAATAACAACAACAACTTTATTTTTGGACCCCGCCTCCATCTTCCCAAAAGGTCTCGGAGCGGCTTACATATGGCACAAAGTGCCTAAAACAACACATAAAATAAACACACAGTACAATGCAAAATAAAACCACTAGTATATAAAACAACAATTTGAACTCAGAACAGCACCAATATCTAAAGAGTCATCTTTTGTAAAAACACACATTTTTGTGTCCCCCATAAACATCTAGTTTGCATCTGGGGTATCATGGATGTGGGAAGGAGATTCTTACCTTGAATATTCACAACCCAGTCCTCAGTTCCAGCATTATGCATATTCAGAAAAATGCCTGGAAAGAGCTAATCTTTGCCTACCGAACCCTTGGGGGAAGAAGCTTTGATTTCCTATAGCAGATACTGGCTGGGATGCTAAATGTTTTCTAATAGAACAGCATCCTAAAAACAAAAACAAAACCCTGTTGGTTTTGATCATTTTAGTTAAGGATATTTTCTGTGTTTTATACTGCTTGTTTTGCTTCTCATTGACCAATCTATAACCTGAAGTCAGTTCTTGTAGCTCTAATCTGGTGCATGAGATTCAGTGAATTCATGAAAAAGGAGAAGGAGCAACATCCTTTTCCACATGCCAGAAACTGTCTGACTCAAACAGAAAAATCTCCAGGCTGTAACTTCTCCTTGCATAGTTTCAGATGTTGCCTGCACACTATGCCACCTTCTCAGCTCAGTAAGTTATTGATTTAAAACAGCAACTAAATTACAGTATGACCTCAGTAAATATACACACACAAACACACATACAGTAGTCTCACTTATCCAAGCTAAACAGGCCGGCAGAAGCTTGGATAAGCAAATATCTTGGATAATAAGGAGGGATTAAGGAAAAGCCTATTAAACATCAAATTAGGTTATGATTTTACAAATTAAGCACCAAAACTTCATGTTATACAACAAATTTGACAGAAAAAGTAGTTCAATACGCAGTAATGTTATATTGTAATTACTGTATTTACCAATTTAGCACCAAAATATCATGATATATTGAAAACATTGACTACAAAAATGGCTTGGATTATCCAGAGGCTTGGATAAGCGAGGCTTGGATAAGTGAGACTCTACTGTACTTGGAAAAGGGGAAAGTATATTTCTTCTAGAGTTGGAAAGCCCCCTAAAAAAGATACTTCAAAGAATTATCCAAGCAATTAGTTCTAGTTGTTAATCCCTTAGCTATTTCTTTTCAGTGAGAAACTCCAAAGATTCCAGTCTTGATTTTGAAAATGCTAGTCCAACTAGAGCTGTGGTTTCATCAATGTCTCTCAGCCTAGAGATAAGGTACATGTGAGGTTCTGGAGTCACTGCTTCAGAACAGGCAGTTGACCAAAGAAAACAGAGCTGTGGCATTCACAGTAATGAAAAGCAAATGAGAACATGAATAAGGATGAGGACATAAACATTCAGAGAACAGAAAAACAAGACCAAACCAAAAAACACAAAGCATTGTCATCAGGTTGCGTCTTTATTTTTGGAGGCCACCCCCTGCAAAATGTGAATAATTCTATGGAAGTGAAGCCACAAACCCCTCTCTCACTCTTCCTTAAATAGAAGGATTGTTTCTTGAGAGGTTTCTTAACTGGGTTTCCCTTTACTTATACAACAGGGCTGCTTGCAGAAATCTCACCAAATATGACAGATGACTCATATACCCTGAGCGAGAGCGATTCCCAAATTGTGGGTTGGGACATATATGTGTGCCACAAGAAGGCTGACATTAATCATGCCAGCTGCAGTGAACATTCTTTGTCCCTTGGAAATGCATTTGGCAGCATCTTTTGTCCCTTTCCTCAATGGATTCCCTAAGTGGAATCAGGAAGGAAAGACAGAATGCATTAATGCAATCTATATCACAGGCAGCATCAAAAAAATCTTAGGAAGAGTTGGTAGATAGTGACCCTGGAAAAGAGTGGGCAGCCATGACCCTCAAATTGGTTTTTTATTTGTTTGACCTACAAATCCTATCAGTTTAGTCATCACAGCCAATTCTGAGGAACGGTGGGAGTTGCAGTTCAATAGCTTCAGAGGGCTTCTATTACTCTTGAACCTTTGTTCCACAAGTATCAGCACTGCCTAGAAAGAACAGTGGGAATAAAGAACTAAGCAGAACTTCAGTACTTAATATGTATAACACATTCAAATCCCCTTTTCATATTGACTTGTTAGGTTTAAAAATGAAATACTTGATTTACTACAAGGGATAATGGAAGGGTCTTGGAGGCTACTTCTTGGAATTAAGAGGGAAAATCAAAATAAAGATGAATAATCAATTTCCCATTCTTCGAAAGATCATGTGCTCAAAACACCCAATTTAGGAAGAGGCTTTTTCTTAAGCCATTTAGCAATATTTGACAGCAGATACTAAGACTGAATGCTTGGTTATCTCCAACCAAGTGATAAATGTATGTCTACCTATCTCATTGATGATAAAAACTTCTTTTTAAACAGCTTGTGATCTGACCATCAAAAGCTTGTTGCAAAGGCTGATCACATTCTGAGCTATGGCCGTTGAAACAAAAAAAAAAAAAGATAAATATCAAATACAATTGTAGCAAGACCCATAGAATTGGATAAGTAAAGTTGACAGTATTTCTCAAGGATTTGATATAGGGATTATGGCTAAGTTTCTTTTCACAATATTAATGATTCTCCACTTTGGTTACTAACAGGACTCCTAATCACATGCCAGCAACCAGGGTGTGTTCAGTGTTCCTGGTATCTCTAGTTCACACCCAGTTAACTGGGCAGTGTGTATGGTAGGCTCACACCTATGTGTACATATACACATGAGACTTATTTTAGTCCCCTTCAGCAATCTGAAGTAGCATGTCACAATAAAGGAGTGTAGCCTCATTGTAAGAGGCTAGATATATCGTTAGCACCATTGCAACTAATACAATCTCAACATTACAGTATTTTCAAACAGAGCATGGATTGGGGCTCCTCAGATCTTTTAAGATGAGGGTGGGCAAAGTCAAACTCCGGGAGTGCATGTGACTTTAAAGGTTTTGTGGAATCTATCACCCAACATTCCCTTTTCAAGTGATCTTCCAAAAGTAGATTATAGAACCTCCATCAAAATAAAACTGATGTTTTTTTTCCACTTCTGAAATTACAAGTGAACTTCTGGACACTTCTTGGGCCCCTTCCACACAGCTGAATAAAATCCCACATTTTCTGCTTTGAACTGGAGTATATGGCAGTGTGGACTCAGATAATGCAGTTCAAAGCAGATATTGTGGGATTTTCTGCCTTGATATTCTGGGTTATATGGCTGTGTGGAAGGGTCCCCCCATTTTTTTGACAGCACCCAGAGGAATGCAGTAGCAGAAAATTGGCCCACAGACTTTCCTATCCTGGAAAATGGCAATTCTAATCCTTCCATACTTCTAGCAATGATGTTTGGTTATTTACTTAATTACTTACTTATCTAGCTAGCTAGCTAGCTACTTACTTAATACTCCACCTTTTTATTGCATAAAACTCAAAGCAAGTTAGGCAAATGGGAATTGTTGCAGTTCAGTAACATATGGAAGCCCACAATACAAATAGGAAAAATAGTAAAAACAAACAATTGTAAAAACACACTTAAAAACCAATATCATACCCCATTAAAACAGTAAAACACTGTGTGACCATTACAACAGGGCCAGTAGCATTGGGCTAAAAGTCAGAGCCAGTCTGTATTCAACTTCACATTAATCCAACGAATACATCAGATTATATCAACTGTATCTTAGGATGGGCCAAAAGCTTGGTCCCACATCCAGGTCTTCAGCTGCTTCCTAAAAGACATGAGTGAGGGGGCTTCCCTAATATCCCTAGTATTGTCTTGGTGGTGGATGTGTAGGTGACTGTGGAGACTTATTCTTGACCCGCATGCTCTTTTGCAGTGAGGACATCGGTTTCCAGGTGGAAGGTGATCCCAGTCAGGGTTGGCTTGACATGCCTTCCTCTTGCCACGTTTCTCCCTTAAGCCCTCTATTCATGCCTCTTCGAATTCTGCAGCACTGCTGGTCACAGCTGACCTCCAGTTAGAATGCTCAAGGGCCAGGACTTCCCAGTTCTTGGGGTCTATGCAACCGTTTTTAAGGTTGGCTTTAAGCCCATCTTTAAATCTCTTTTCCTGTCCACCAACATTACGTTTCCTGTTCTTGAGTTGGAAGTATAGCAATTGCTTTGGGAGACAGTGATCGGGCATTCAGACAGCATGGCAATAAACCATTATTATGCTGTTCATCTTACAATAAGAAAATGATATTATTTTTCCTAATGCAAAATCCAACAAGCTGGTCACAGTCTCATTTTTTTTCCAATGCATTGATACAAAAATTTCACCCTGACCCTTTTTTTGTTAGAAAATTTTCCACCATGTTTTCAGTATGCACAGTATGTCATCTATCCTTGAGTCATTTTTTTCCCTGGCAACTGACATTTTTGCATTTTTTCCCAGGGCCCATCTGAGGCAAAGCTGGGAGCCAGCCTAACTAGTTGATGTATGGCTTGGACAAAACTGACGCAGGACTGGCTGAGGCAGAAAAACAAGCAGAGGAAATGGAGGAGGTTATAATTGCTTCCTGGACCAGGACAATGCATCCACCTTTTGTTTCTCAGGACATCACTGAGATAATTTGTTTCTGGTCCTTACAATGGACCACAACTGATAAAGTCATATTTCTGAAGACCAGAGGACTAAGAAAGATAGAATTACACACTCCCTTTGCAGGTACCCTTCTGAAGCCCTCCTGTGAGCTGGGGAAAAAACTATTTTGGGAAATTTTCAACAGTCAAAATAAATTTGGGTTTTCACTCAAAACAGTGTGGGCCTAAGGGATAGAATCATAGAATCACAGATTTGAAAGAGACCACAAGGGCTTTCCAGTCCAACCTTATAGATGTCCAACTAAAGCAGCAAAATGCCTGACTGACCGACTGCATCTCCACATATGAGCCTGCCTGTGCATTGAGATCATCTGGGAAGTCCCATAGCTCTGTCTCACACCCTCATTGATATATCTCATTGCTATATGGGAACAGGAGAGAAGATATTTTCAGTGATAAGTTTCAGGGTCTGGAATTTCTTTCCTAGAAGGCTGACTGATGCACTGCCTGCTATCTTTCTGTGGGCAGGTCAATATATTGTTTTGGCAGACCTTTGAAGACTGATTGGACCTTTAGTTCAGGAAGGCTTTATCTTCAATAGTTCCATAAGATATGTACAGCTATGTAATATATACTTTCTCTCTCCATCTCTACTCAGCACCATCACTCCTCCACTGTCCATCACTATCTATCTATCCTTCATCAATCCTTCATTGAACACATGGAAGTCACTTGCTTTTATACCCTCCCCGATTGCATCAGCCACTTGACCAGTTATGGTGATACAGCAAGTTGCCATAGAGCTAGGCCTGAATGCTTCAGTAATTTACCATTTTATATATGCCAGTTATTACCAAACTCTGACAGTGATGTATATGGAGCCAGTATAATATGGTAGTTTTAGCTGTGGACAAAGATCTGGAGACCAGAGTTCAACCCCCTCTCACTGGGTGACCTTGAGCATGTCAACTCTCTTGGCCTCAGAAAAAGGAAATTTTGCTAAGAAAACCCAGCGTTAGGGTTGCCTTAGGGTCATAATAACTCAAAAATGATTTGAAGGCACACAGCAACTGTCAAAGACAGAACGCCACAAGATAAAAGATAACAAAGTTTATTGGAGTTACAGAACCAAAAATGCCCGTAAAAGACAAGGGCTAGGCAAACACTGGCCTTAAAAGTAAAAAGAGACAAGAAAAACGTTCAAAAGATAAACCGGATTAAACCGGAGTTTAATCCGGGTTAAATCAAAACAGCTTGCTTCAGCCTGGGAATAAACAAACAGAAGCTGGTGAACAAAAAGTTCAAAGGAATGCAACTAATTGGCAGCAGATGCTTCTCTGCTGCCAAGAGCTATGTTTGGGTAACTTAGAAGTTACTCCTACACACAGCAGGCAAATTCCCGATACAAACACAGCAGACGAGGGCAGAAGCAGTCAGCGAAGTCCCAATCCGTTCCGAAGGTCGTAAGGCCGATGCAGACGTTTGTAGTTCACCAGTTCCAACGATAGACACAGGTAGGAGAATCCGAGGCCGTAGTCAGTCAGTCCAGAGTAAGCAGATGGCGTCCGTCAAGAAGACGACGGAAGGTCAAAGCTATTAAGATTAAGCAGAGGTTGCACAACAAAACCCCACACAATTCCTCCCGCCGTCTGAGCCCAATGTCCAGGATAACTTACGTAGTCAGCAAACGAATCACACCCGTCTTCAGGAAAACTTCCCACACAGATCCCAAGCGTTCGTCCAGATTACCTTGCCCAACGCAATTTGCTATTGCTCCCAAACCCCATTTTATGCCAGTTACAAGTCCTCATCGCTATCAGCTGTTCTCCTTAGCCCGGGCGTTTCCTCATCACTTTCCTCATCAGAACTGGAACACCTTTGACTACGCCCCGCAGCATCCCCAGCTGTGGATCCCGTCCCATCCCTCCAGCTTGTCCACGGGTCTAATCCTGAAGGTCCCCAATTGCCTTCCATACTATCATTGCCAGTGGCACCCAAATCCTCCCTTACACGAGTCCATTCCATGTCATCCTCTTCCGAGCTAACCATCTCTTCCTCCATTCTCTCAGTAAACCCCTCAAAAGAATCCTCGTCAGATGGTTCTGCAAAGATATCTCGCAGCCGCTTCCTTTCTCGCTCCTCGAGAGTATCTGACTCTCGAGGAGTCTTACGCCCACGTCTCCCAGTAGTAGAGCCATGAGGCTCAACCATAACAGCAACTATTTGCTATTTTTGTTGCTTTTCTTGCTAATGGACACACATTAGTTGTTTTTAATTTTTATTATAGTTTTATTCTATTTAAAATTTTGTGAGATGTGTACTTTTAGCTTTATCTGTTTAAAATTTTGTAAGATTCCTTGAGTCCCAAGGTTGGAGGAAAAAACAGAAAATCGATAAAAAGGACCAGTTTGCAAGGCAAGGAATGAAGCCACAGATGGTGAGAAGGTTCAATCGTGCATCCCCATTCACTTTTGACATCTTCACCTGCAATTATGGCACACAATTATGACA
Source organism: Anolis carolinensis (assembly GCF_035594765.1). Classification (NCBI taxonomy): domain Eukaryota; kingdom Metazoa; phylum Chordata; class Lepidosauria; order Squamata; family Anolidae; genus Anolis; species Anolis carolinensis. The sequence goes on along the minus strand of NC_085842.1, from coordinate 258,243,025 downwards.
TCTTCACCTGCAGCTACACTGGGGTTTCTCTTCTATTGAATCAATCCACATGTTGTGTAGTCCCTTCTTTTCTAACTTGTATCCTACTTTACCAAGCATTATCATCTTTTCCAGTGAGTCACATTGTATCGTGATATGTCCAAAGTATGATCACCTCAGTAAGTTATGTTTGATTCTGAGTGTGCCGTCCGCCAGACAATAAAAAAAAAGAAAACTATAAAGATGAAACGTGCCGTCCTTTATCCGGGCGAACTGCAAATCCCTATAAGCTGTCCTAAAAATATTGAACGACTGAGTCTGGAAAACTTCAAAAAAAAAAAAAAGGGGGATGTTTATTCATACAAAGTTGTAAACTTGGCACAGATCTTAAAGTTACAGAAAATGAAACAAATTTCTATAGGTTTTAGTTACAGAATTATCCCTGGTTCCAGAAGGCAAAAGTGATTATAAAACCACTACACCTAATCACGCTGTCTATATTAGAAGGAGAAACTCTTTCCTTCCCTATCTTTACAGCAAAGATTAGTTCTAGAAGCGACGGAATAACCTTGCTCCTCTAACTAGATTTTCTATTCCAGATCAGCATAATTCAATACTTATCTAATTTGGATAGGCTTAGATTGGCCTGGTTTTGAGGATGATTTGTCCCAGTTAGCTTTGCACAGCTGCAGCACGTTGGAAGACTATAGCCAAAATGAGGCTCCAAAATGGAGACTAGACCCTGGTAAAAAAGGGCGGTCCTAAGATGTTGTACTCTTTGACCAATCATTGCAAAGAAGACTGCAGCCAGCTCTTGCAGACTCCAAGCCACTTTTCCTGGGCCTTTGCAGCCAGAGGCTGAAACAAAATGTAAAGGAGGGAAAACAAACAAACGACCAATAGGTAAGGCAAACCATCGTCCTGGGGGACGGAACACTGAGATTTCAGACTTGATTTGCAGTCTCACAGAACCACATTTTGAATGAGTTGGTTCTCCTTCCTGGCAGCTTTCTTCATCTTACAGTGTTCACAACCATACATAGAAAAGGAAAATACTGTGACCTGGGCAATTCTGATTCCACTTTTGATATTCTGTTATATGTCTTTAAACTTGAGCCTAAAATTAGACTAGTTCCTTCACGGATTTCCTATGGATTTTTTGCTTGGTTCCTGTGTTTCTTTCTGTGTCCTTGATGCCATGTTTCTCTTTCACAAGAAGCATTACTGATATAAGAAAGAGGAGGGGAGAGATATCTCACAGAGATGCTGGTCTGTAAAAAGAGCTACTCTAGTCCAATCCCAAAGACCTTCATAGACAAGCCGTAGCATGTTTAAAGCTTACCCAAATTGATGGGGAGGGATTTGCCTATGGGGACAGCAGACTGTTCTAATCTTTCTGTGCTTCACAGCAGGAACCCTTAATACATGCATTTCTTGCTAAAAGATGCTGCAATTAGATGTGCAGCTAAATCGTCAGACTCTAATGAATTACAGAAAGACACATACAATGCTATATTATACATTAGTCTTTTCATATACATTGAGTAGTTATTAGCATCATTTTTAAAACAGCTATCATATACAGTAGAGTCTCACTTATCCAACATAAACGGGCCGGCAGAACGTTGGATAAGCGAATATGTTGGATAATAAGGAGAGATTAAGAAAAAGCCTATTAAACATCAAAATAGGTTGGATAAGTGAGTGTTGGATAAGTGAGACTCTACTGTACCACTGAAATATAATGTGCAGCTATCCCAAATATTCTTAATTAAGTTGAGAAGCCAGGTCCTCAAACTGTAAGGCATTGTTCTTTGTAGTCTCATTATATTTAGCAGATTGACTTCCATGTAAAGATGACACTGGATTATACTGTGGAAATATGTGCTAGCTACTAGCAAAATAGCATCACAATTCAACCTGTCAGTTACAAACGAAGACTCGGGTCCCTCAAGGACTGCCTTCATCATACTGTCCTGAGCTGTGAAATTTATTAGAGAACATTCCCTAAATTGGCATGGGGAGGTGGACTATCAATATAATAAATGGGAGGTTGAATGGATGGAAACTTCAGAGCAAATATTACCTTCAAAATCCTTAATAAATTTTGGCCATACCACTAGAAGGACAAGTTGCATATGTATCTGTCTGAGACTGAAAAGGAGTGCCTGAGCCCCTGTTTTCTGGTCCATCAGTATTTGTTGCAGATTTGTTGGGTACCAGGAACAGGGAATTTTCTGTATTGATCTGTTTGTATGTGCTTTCAGGTTGCCTGTTTACTTATAACGGCTCTTTACATTTCATAGGGTTTTCCTAGGCAAGGAATGCTCAGAGGTAGTTTTGCCAGTCCCTTCTAAAATACTGCCTATTCGCACCTGGTATTTCTTGGTGGTTTCCCATCCAAATATTAATCATGGCTGAAACTGCTTTGCAGCCAAGATCAGATGGGATTTAGATGGCCTGGTAAGTCTGTACTATCCTCCGGAAGAAAAGATGTTTGCTTCTCTCCTTGTTTGTTTTTCAGTGGGTTTGAAAGAGCTCTCCATTTCAGTTCTCTGTTGGATGGTTTGTTATTACTTTGATATTATCTGCTGCTGTTATTTTAATGTTTTGTTTGTTTATGTTTTTAATTGCTGTTCTTCATTTTATCTGCTTACTTGGTCCAATCTATTGATGTATGTGCCAATGTTGTTTCAATGTTCTAATGCAGTTGATTCTGGGTGATCCTATTATGCTGTTTTAGCAATCTTGAAAGACAGTTTTTATAAGTCTACTAAGTACGTAAATGTTCAACCTGTCTGCTAAGACCTCCAATTGCCTTTTCCCTTCACATCAAATACGGCAGAATCCACCCCCATCTACATTAGGGGACAAGTATTTGCTGCTCTGTAACAAAACTCTTGGACTCTTAACAACCAGGCTCCAACAAAGTCTGTAAAAACATACACTTTAAATGTTACAGCTTTTCTCTTTACATTAAAGGCTCACCCACACATCCAATGGAGGACCTTTCATAAAGACAAAAAAGCTGTATTTAGAGCTATATAAAATGAGTCACAATCAACACTGTGAGGAAAGCTCCCTTGATAAAACCAAAGAAAGTATGTGGGCATAGATTTAATAAGTATATGTGTGTCCCTTTCTTTCTTTTTCCTCTAATAAGACAATGATCACTATATATAGATGCTGAAGACATTTTGCTTAGGGCATGGTTGTTATAGCCTACAGTTTTATTGCATAATTCACTGTTCATCATTGATAAACAGTTGTGTCAGAAGTTATAAGTAACTCTACCACTTGCACAGGTAGTTGCACAACTGTCTCATGCAAAATTTCAATTAAACGATAAAATTTACATTATGAATTCATATCTAAAATGCCTACTGAAAAGATCTGGACTATAGCAACAGATTAAGTTCCCTGAAGAATTTTGAAAAAGCAATGTCAGAATGAGGACCTAGATGCTTTTATCTTGATTATCTGGGATGAGGAAGATTTGATTCCACGTTTTGGTGAAGAATTTGCAGTACATGCCAAAAACAGCACAGTATGGCCCAGTAACTTGGCTAGTGGACACCCAAGTCAGGAATACATTGCTCTTCCTAGAGATCTAAATTTATCATTTTCAGGGGGCTTTTGAAATTATATCACGTCATCCCACAACTGATGCAGGACTTGAAAACATTTTTTTCTCCTATAGCTCCAAGTATTCCCTAGCGAGTATAGTTAGGAGGGGAGTGAGAAAGGCATAATTAGACTGGAAAGTAACTCTTTCATATACTATGCTAATAGAAAATCCATTCCATTGTAATATGACAGAACTAATGCAGCATATTGCTTGGTGTACATGTACCTTCAAATCATCTGCCAATTTATGGTGACTCCATGAACTTTATAGAATTTTCTTAGGCAAGGAATACCCAGAAGTGGTTTCCCCTTTTCCTTCCTCTGAAATACAGTGTCTAATATTCATTGTCAGTCTCCTGCCTGGTCCTGTTTAGCTTCCAAGATCAGAAGTGATCTGGTGCCTTTGGGATATTCTTCAACCCTATAACTGTTGTGTTCATGCCTTCAAATCTCCTGTAGCACTATTCTGATTCCATTAATTACAAGGGTTTTCTTAAGCAAGGGATACTCAGATGTGCCTTTTCAGTGGTTCTCAACCTGTGGTCCCCCAGGTGTTTTGGCTTACAACTCCCAGAAATCCCAGCCAGTTTACCAGCTGTTAGGATTTCTCGGAATTGAAGGCCAAAACATCTGGAGACCCACAGATTGAGAACCACTGCTTTAGATTATTTTACTACCAAGGCCTAATACTGTCATATTTAAAGAATCTAATGTAAAAACTTCATTTTTTTCACACACATGCTTTTCCAGATACAGAAAATATGCTGGGGTAGTGTAGAATTTGTTGCCATCATCCTCACTCAGATATCCCAAAAAAGTTTCTGTTGAGTCAGATGACTTTTTGGCAATTTCCAGGACGAACATTACATTTTTATTCGCACAGTTGAATAAATTCCTTTTAAATTCATACTAGAACTAAAAAAAAAAATCCTCCTTTTAATCTCCCTTCTCACTCACTCTCTTTCTCTTTGATTTATAATACATCAATGCCATGGGGAAATAGCACTTTTGCACTATAACACTATAACTCTTAAGCTTTCTTTTACAATATATATATATATATATATATACACACACACACACACACACACACACATATACAGGGGAGAAAATTTGCCCTTCACACCATAGAACCACCTCATCAAACCACTGTTTTTGTAAAAAAAAAAAAGAAAAATCCTTTGAAAGAATTCTCAAAAGAATGGATCAAATGGATACACAGGTGGCTATAGCTGGCAATCTTAAAGAGCTATGTTATGAGAAGTTATGCTCTTTATAGAACAGTGATGCTGGCTGATCTGTAAAATAAAACCAATGAACTGCAGTTCTCAAGATATCTTTGGATTCCAATTCCCAGAAGTCCCAGCTTGCATGACCACTGGTCAAGGGTAAACACCAGAAGGCTTGTGTGCATTTCCTGAAGTGTTACACAGGCCGGGCTTACACTGCAACCCACCATAAAGGACCAATTTTCATGTTGCGGCAACAAAAGGAGTTCCCCGGAGGATGGCCACAATTAATCTTTCCCTTTCATCATAATGATATAGTAGAATATATGCTTCAGTACTAAGATATAAATGTTGGAATGCTTCAGGCATATATGTGATTAGCTGATTAGGTTTGACTCTTCCAAGCCAACTTAGCTCAGTCAGCAACTGGCATGAATGATTAGCCACTATGTCTCCAGATATGGATTTATTTTCTCTAAGGCAGTCCTGAACACATTCATGCCATTAAATCTTATGACTGAAAAATTAAAATTAGCTTTGTTAGCCTTTTATTAAACTTTTTCAGATTATAAATGGTGCAGAGGGTATTTTTTTTTTACATAATCAAAGATTCTGGCAAGTCATGAGACAAAATGAGTATGAAAGAGGCCTATTTTCTTTTGAATTTCTAGCCCACCCTTTTACAATCTGGTGCCTTTCAGTTTTATGAATCACCATATGCATTATAGGAGAGTCTATATGGTGTAGTAGTTTGATTGCTGGACTGCAACTCTGGAGAACAAGGTTCAAATCCTTGTTCAGCCATGGAAACTCGCTGGGGATTTTGGGCAAGTCATACTTTCGAGCTCACCAGACGGGCATCCCTTCATACAATGTCAATCTACTTTTGGCGGGGTTCCATGCCTCAAGTGAAATGGAAGTGTTACAGGAAGCAGCATCAGTATCACAGGAGACTTCCCATGTTGCATAGGAAACAATGGGGGGAAAATAGGCAGCAACCCTTCCCCTGTGGGATGATGAGAGGAGAAAGTGGGCGATGCAGAGCGATGGGTTCCCCATGCACCCCACCAGACCTCTCTGGATTCGCCACAATGCTTGGCGAATCTCAGCTTTAATGTGATGAGATCTTTAATCAGCCTCAGAGTGTTATGTAATTTCAACTTCACAAGAACTGTACATTCAAGTTCCTGAACTCCAGTCCAAATAAGACATGGCAAGGTGAATGCAAGGACCTTCACTTCATTTTATTCACTTTGGCCAAAAGTGGATGTCGGAGAGACCACTCTTAAAACAGACATAAAGTAATGGATATATACAGAGACATTTATAGAGGTTTGACAGCTAATCAAACAATGGAATTTTGCTGCTATGGGTGCCAGTTATGATCTGAGCATTGAATGGCTGAGGCACACTATCTGCCAATGCATCTGATTGGTTTCCTGGTCTGGAGGGAACTTTAATAAACTGTCATTGCTCAGTTTGAAATTTGTGGCTGTTTTTTTGGCCTGTCTTCAGTGGGTATGCAGTGACAGGAATGTGGGTTGATGGGTGTTGATTGTCTTAATCCTGTCAGTCACAGCTTGACAATGGGTCCAGGCTGGAGAAACAATTAGTGAACCTGAATGAGTTCTCAGGAGAGACAAAGGAACAGCGTTGGGTGACTCTGTGTCCTTTCTGGCTGCCAGTCCATTATTGGCTGAAGGAATGGTCACTGGGTGATTATGCCATCTAGCTAAAGGAGTAATGAGATTAGCCCATGTGTCGTCCTTGTCCTTCTGTGTCTCCCTCCCCCCATTTATATGCCTGTGCAACTGGGAACAGGACCACAGATCACCTCAGAATGTTAGTCAGTTCATGCTTCTGAGCAAAAGGTTACCCTTAAACTTGGCTAGTGAGATCCTTCATGGCATCTTCCTTAGCCATGGATTTTGGGGTCCCTTTGGTGTCCTGGGGTTTTGACAACGAGGAAGACAAAGGCAAACCACCTCTGAACAAATCTTGCCAAGAAAACCCTGTGCTAAGTTTGCCCTGTGATCATCATAAGTTGGAAACAACTTGAAAACACGCAACAACTCTGATCACTGCCAGCCAGTACAACCATGGAGATAATGGCTGAGGATAAATGGGAGCTGTAGTTCAATACAGTGTCTGGAAGTTGAAGTTTCAACAATGTTTGACATGGGTGGTAGAGAATCAGTTCATTCTTCTCCCTTTTCAAATTTTCCATTCCCACGAAGCTGTCAAGTCTCATGAGACAACTGCTGAGACCGAGAATGTGACTCAGAAAGAAAGAAGTGGCTAGTCTTGGCTACAAAGGGAAGAGAAATGAGAGTGCACTTCATTTTTTTTCTCATTTACCTCAAAGCTAAAAGCAACCAAAACTCTACATCTCTGACTGGGCCAGTAAATAGTCATGGCAATGTCATCCCGAATGGTAGACATGACAGCCACTGATGGGGAGAAATGCAGAGCTGCACATATGAGATGTTATGTGACACTAGATTGTGGCCTGTCTTGAGAGTGGAACATGCCATCCCAGTTTTCTTCATATGTATGAGTGGGCACATATTTGGGATATATTCCATTTGCCAAGTATTTCATGAAAATATCCCCTCCTGCAGTTTTAAATTCTACTCCCTAAGGCTTTGAAAACAGAGAAAATAATAGAGATGCAGGGATCATGTACAAGGAACATATTTCCCCCACCCCACAGATCCTTCCCAGTAAATCTTCCCTACATACATCATTATCTACAAACACTGGGATGGGACCATACTTGCCTAAACAGCATTTAGTTTGCCCCTTAAATTTCTTGATTGCAGAGTGTTCTCCTTCCTAATTCTAAAGTAACAAAAGTAAAGTATCGTTTATGAAAATGGTCCTCCTAATTTTCTGGTTCTACTGCTGTTATTTCCATTTCAAAGGCCTTTGCCAGCGGGGCTGATGGTTTCCATGTTCAGTACATGATAAATTTGCTCTGGGTTGTGGGGTTGTTTTTCTGCAGAATGTAATGGAGTTATACCAAGTGATGAATCCCCTAAACTCTTATCATTTTTGGATAGTTTCTTTGAAATTCAGACTAAAGTCCAGAGTGGTTTCACTACGGACCTTTTCACACAAGGCAAAATAGCCCCTTTTGCCGCTTTTATTTGCAGCTTGGACAGGGCCCCTCGAGTGCCGCCATCAGACAACGCATGGCAGGCCCTGCCCACATTTCTCCCAAAGTGGAGGGGAAGCACTAGAAGGCGCTTCCTCCACCACCACGGGATGAAAGTGTGTTTTGGGTAGCTCCAGCGGAGCTACTCGCATGCAGGCACAATATTCATCTCATTTTTTCAGAAGCTTTTTAAATGTCCTTTTTCTTTCCCCTTCTCCCTCTTTTCTCTTTAGTCCTCAATTTATATCTGTCTCTGCAAACTGAGATCAAACTACAAAAGCAATGTGTACTTAATTAACTCCTTTCACCCAGTTTGACTCCACTTTAATTACCATGGCAATACTGGCAAACACCAGCAACTGCGAAGAAACTAGGTGGGGTGTGTATGTTTCTGTAACCTGGATACTGTATGGATACATACGCTGTGGGTCACCTGCACAGGTCATTTCACTAGGTTTTATTTCTGCTCTCTGTCCCCAGAAAATATTGTGTAGTGTAATAGCTGAGCACCTTCAAACACTTGTAAAGTAAGAAAATGCAGCTGAAGTTCTACAATTTAAAAAAATGATCTTGAATGTTTGCTGGCATTGTATTGATGGTACAAAGTGCAGCTCTTTCTACTAGCTCTAGTTCTTCAATATAAATAGATATGTGGAACTTCAAAAAATGTTCCACATAATCCTCTACCAAAAATTACCAGAAGCTCCCATCACCCTATGATGTATCATCATTTATTCCTTTTTGGCACATACATCTTTAATTCCCTAAAGCCCATCATTAGCTGCCCCAAGTCTCCTTGAGAGAGGAGGTACAAATACTACAAATCAATCAATCAGTACTATGTAAAACTGGGGGCTTGAACTAGGCAATCTCTCAAATTCCTTCTATAATTGTACAGAAAAACTCCTAAAATGATCAAAACTGGGTGAACAAGTACATTCTATTGCTGGATAAATGACAATGATAGCTTGCTATAGAAACTAATTGTTAGATCATCTTCATTTGAAAGACAAAAGCATTTCCAAAGAAATTGCTCCTGGATTACTGGGGGGATAGATGGGGAGAGGTTATGTATCCCACTCCTTTCACAGGTGATCAGAATAGAAAAATGGCAGACTTGGGAAGGTATTAGAGAGACTTGAACTGCTTCTAGACAGTACCTTGAAAATAAGTTTTGAGGACTACAAAAACCTAACTTTAGCAAACTGTGTTAAGAAGCATCATAAGATACAAGGTGATCTCTAAGAGCAATTTGTGCATTAATGTCAGACTCTTTGATGCTGGTCCACCACTAGCAATTCTCCAGGCCCTCCAGATGACCTCCTAAGCATGGCTATGCATCCAGGTACAGGTCTGACACTTTTCTGCCACTGCCCTCTTATTCTCCACTGGCCAATAAGTGCAAGTATTGAGAAGTTCAAAATATAGAAGGCAGGCTTTGGAGAAGGTTTTCATCATTGCATAAGGGAGGAAGACTGTAAAGTGACTGTGGGTCTGAGCACACACACACCAACACACACACATACAGTGCTATTGCCAGAAAAAGAAGGGCATATACTATAGTGTTGTATTCAGGATCCCACTGAGGGCCAGGTGCAGCATCGATGTGGTCAAAATTTCTTTCTCTCTTCTGCTTTCATTTATCAAGATAGTTCTATCCTACCATCTATCATGATTGTGTGTTCAGAGCAGCACACAACTGCAAACAATATAAACATAGAAAAACAATCACCAAGTTAAAACAGCAGAAAATGCTAAAATAGTTAAAATGATGTACAATACCTGTATATTAAAAAAATAAGATTAGCCTCTAAAGGCTGTGATAAAAAGTTATGTTTAACCTGGCACCTAAAATTGACCATTCAGGATTCCAAGGAAAAGCATTCTATACATGGAGTATCAAGTCTTATAGTTTTCCCCATTTCTCAGAAATTATTCCAGGCAGTTTCCCTGGAACGGGTTTTGGGAGCATACAAAGTAGAAGTGACAGTTGTGAGGAATTTCTTCAAATTCTGCTGAACACTGAATCTTGGATGTATACAAGCAGATAGGCACAGTGTAAGCGTCACTGTCAATACATGCTTAGATGTTCTGTCATTTATGCGGGTCAAAACATTCTGTAAATTCAGCGTCTGAGATCTTTCTTTGTTCACTGTGATTAAATTCATCTGGAGGAATATCATGCAAACAAACTTTCTAAAAGTCCTATTGTATTCATATGATTGTGCTACAATGAAAGAAAAAGAAATGTACCTAATTGGTTACACATGATAGCTAACGGCAACCTATGTTTATTTCTGAGGGGATGCTTAATTTCCTTACCAAACCGTCTCTTCCATGTCTATACCAAGGGAAGTGGGAAAGCCTCAGGGTCATTGGGCAAGAATGGTGAGTCACTGCTATTGCTGCTTTTAAAACATCCCAAGAAGAACATTCTTGGCCCTTGCAATCTAATAAATGTGTATACAAGCCTGCAAGCCAGGGGTGGGAACCAAATGTCCCTATACATGTTGTTAGGCTTCCCAGAGTTATTCACCACTGAATATGCAAAGACTCCAGCTTGACATCTGGAGACCCACATGATTCTTAGCATGCTACAAGGAAAAACAAAATGTTTAAAATGAACCACATATAGGTGGATACCACCTGGAAACCGATGTCCTCACTGCGGAAGAACATGCAGATCAAGAATAGGTCTCTTCAGCCATCTACGGACACCCCCCCCCCCCCAAGATGGAAGACAATCATTCTCGAACTATGAGGGATCGCCTAAGTGAGTAAGTAAGGATACCAGATATCTCTGGACAGGGCTGAGTATACTGTTGGGCAGAATGAAATGGGAAGCAAATGGTGAAGAGGAACAGAATCAGTCCCACCCAAATCTCTCTCCTCTTTTGGAGGACACAACTGTGTATGTCTTTTTCCATTCCACACCTAAATTACATACAATAGAATATGGATCTATAACTTCCAGTTCCCCTGTTTTTGAAGGGACACTCACAACTAATGCTCTTGTTGTTCTACTTTTTCACAGGCTTTTAAAACACTATAGTTTCTCTCCCGTAAAATCATAGAATAATAACATTGGAAGAGACCACATGAGCCATCTAGTCCAACCCCCTGCCATGCAGAAAAAGGACAATCAAAGTACCCCTGACAGATGGCCATCCAGCCTCTGAGTGATGCCTGGCTTGACAAGAGTACACGTGAAAAAGATCCTGGAGTCTTAATGGACAAGTTGAACATGAGCCAACGGTGTGATGCAGCAGCTATTCTGCGTTGGTCAGACCTCACCTGGAATACTGTGTCCAATTCTGGGCACATAGTTCAAAAGAGATATTGACAAGTTGGAAGGTGTCCAGAGGAGGGCAACAAAAATGATCAAAGGTCTTAACCTGGTGTGGGGAGGGGAAGGGCAGAATCTGTCCATTCTATGTAGTCTATGGACCCATCTACTTTACCATATAATGCAGTTTCAGAATACAGTGTAATTGCATTGAACTGGATTATATGAGTCTAAAATGCCATATAATCCAGTTCAATGCAGTTAAACTGAATTATAAAACTGCATTGTATGTCAGTGTAAATAGGGCCTCGGACAAAAGTAAACTTCTTCAGCCTTTCCCAGCTTGTGTGTTTTGCCTCATTAATAATGTTCTTATCATGGCCACATTCTGATGTTGCTTGGCCACACATATCCCAGTTTTCATCTATGACTTGTCAGATGATTATGGATCATCTTCACATCAACTGATTATTAAATTTCAGCCATCAATTGAGCAGGAGGAACAATGGAATAATTAATATGGGGTGGACAGAAAACCACTGATATGGGAGGCAGCATAAGCTAAAACAAAGAGGTTGCTGTACAGCTCCTAAAAGAAACAAAACCATAACTATGTCCCAAGTGGTATCAGGCCCTACTTATGCTGCTGGGCACACTCCAGACCTTGTCTTCTGTGGTGGAGGAATGATTGTCACCTTGGAGCACCTACTTCACATGATTATGGACAGACCAATAACTTGTCAAATTTAGACTCACTGGGACTCAGGAACTCATCATATTTACTAAAATAAGTGTCCTAGGATGCTTTGAGCCTTCTTCAAAAATGGAGCACCATGCCAGCCACCACATAATGTTGTGTGGCTTCCAGAGGAGGCCCCATCCCCTACCTGGGTAGAAGTGTCCTTGGACACTTCTCCCCAAACACAAAGGCTTTCCAGTGTTGTGATGGTTCCAATGGTGCCAGCACACTTCTGCCCTGTTTGGGCAACACCTTCCCATGTGATGGGAGAAGAGTCACCATACCAGAGCACTATGCTGGGCAACGGAGTCACCCCTTGCACCTGCCATTTTGCCATACTTGCTGGCTAAACGGCATAGAGGGCTCCCCCATGTGATAAGGTGGTATGAACCTCAACAGGAGAACTGATAGAAATTGTCCTATCTAGGGAATTTATTGATCCAGATGGATTTCTGATAGCTCTTCGGAAGTCTTGTTATTTTGGCAGGCAATTCTAAAATGAGGTCTACACAGTTACCCTTGAGTAAAGTATGTCCTTTGCTTCTCTAAGGAGTTGGTCACAATGAAATGAGTAAGACAGCAACCAGAGTGACACTGGCAGAAACGGTAGACAAAATCTGGCTGAACACAGATTGGACCATACTTGAGGTAATGCAGACAACAGACGAGTTTTCTTCTTCATCACCAATATACCTGCAAAAAAGCCATTCAGTAGATCTGTTTTAAATTATTAGGTGGCTTAGCCCACAAGAATAGAATGTAGACCTCTAAATAGCCTGCTGTGAGCAATTTGTGAACTTTGAAGATAAAATTGCTCAGATCTGCTCTGACTTTGATGCTACAATACAGATTCTATGGATGAAACTTTGTCCAAAGTTAATGGATATGTTTCAATTTGTGTAGTCTGAAGATGTGGATAAGATCTTTGGAGAAGTGACAGCCACCACATCATATATATTATCCTTGTCTTTCCTGGCTTATCAAAGAGGCCAGAGGAGGACTGACTAGATGGGTAATACGATACCTCTCTCCAGCAAAGCATAGTCCCAATCTACCTAAAGAAAGCAGTTTCAGCAGGTCCTGGTTTAAATGCAGACTTTCTGAATTTGATCATATGAGTTAAGTATTGTCTGATATCAAATACCCAATTTTTCTGCAAAACCCTAGAATAAAATTTTGGCAAGTGCAATGGCTTCCCAACTTCAACAGTTTGGTATGAGACGGATCATTTGGATGCATACCAATGGTTTCAAGTTTGGTCATGGGATGGAGACAGTTTTGGTTAGCTTTGCGGATGGGAAACTAGATGTCCCTGTTGGTTCTGCAGGACTCTTTAGTAGCATTCAGTATCATTGATCATGGTGTCCTTTTGGGCTGCCTTGTTGGGGTGGTACTTGGAAGCACTGTTTTGTAGTGGCTCCATTTCTTTCTGGAGGGGTGAACTCAGATGGTACCCCTGTTTGATACCTTGGCTGTCAGCCTGTGGCATCCCTGTTTCCCCCCTATACTAGTTAACATGTACACAAATCTGTTGGAAGAGTTTGTATGAAGTTATGGAGTCGGGTATTACCAGTTTGCATATATTACTCTATATTATACTTTTTTACCTAATTTTTAAGGAAACCCTTCCTGTGCTAAACTGGTGCTTGGAAACTGTAATGGACTGGATGAGAGCAAACATATTGAAGCTTAATACAAACAAAACAGAAGTGCTCCTGGTCAATCAAATGACAGACCAGGGAATAAGAATTCAGCCTGTGCTGAATAGGGTTTCAGCCCACGCCCACCCTCGAAGACACACGTCTGCAGCTCAGGTGTACTGTACCCCTTGATTCAGGCCTGATCCTCAGTGCTTATGTTTCTGTGGTAGCCAGGAGTGCATTTGCACAGTTCAAACAAGTGCACCTATTGCTTGGGACATCTCACTTGGCTGCAACGATACATTCCATCTAAATTGGATTACTATAATGCACTCTATGTGGAACTGCCTTTGAAAAGTTCAGACATTTCAGCTGGTCCAAAGAGCTTCAGTCAGATTATTTGTTACTTGGAGCGCACAACTCCCTTGTTGCAAAATCTTCACTGGCTGGCGGTCTATTTCAGGGCACGATTGAAAGTGTTCGTTTTGATCTATAAAGCCTTACATGGTTCAGGCTCAGACTTTTTATGGAACAAAACTTTCCATGTGAACCTAGCTGAGCTTTAAGATCTGCAGAGAAGGCAGGTTTCTCTATCCTACTGTTTCACAGGAATGGTTGATGGGAGCATGGGAAAAACCATAGCTTCCATAGATAAGCTAGGATGGCTCCTTCTTTGTCGTCCTTTTGGTAGCAGGTTAAAAGCTTTCTTTTTTAGCAAGCCTTTGGAAACTGACTTTAATAATAACAAAAAGGGGTTTTATGGTTCTGAACTGATTTTAGCATGCTTTAAAGTATTATTTTAATTGGTTAGAATTATGTTGTTATTTAATACTATTTTAATTATTTTGTTATTTCATACTGATTTAATTTAAATCTTACTTTTGTATATTTTCAGTTATGTATGTTTTTATTGTAATTTTCTGCTTTTTTTGTAAGTTATGTAGAGTCCCAGCATGGGAAAAGGGCAGGTTATAAATAAAGTGATGGATGAATGAACGGATGGCAGAGCTTGGAAAGTTCCTAAGGCACTCTTCTACCTATCACTGTTCAGGTATAGCTGTAGCATAGCAATATATTCATTTTTATTCACATGAAGTTCTGTTTTACTGTAAGGACAAGAGAGCTTGCTTTGTAGGAACTCATGGCAAACTGCTCAGTTGATCCTTTTTCCTTTTGCCTGGCATCTGGAAATTGGGGTGCAGGAATAAAAATGCTTGGAATACATTTGCAGGAATGAATCAGCCCTAGATGACCAAAGTGTCTGTTTGCTAATTTTACCCTGCAACGATCTCCTTATCTACTGAATAGTAGAGCATGAAATTCCCAATTTTGTGCTTTTGGTATAATAATTTGTTCTGTCATATGAGTTCACATGACTGTTTTAGGATGTAGGACTTACAGGCAGAGAGCATTAAGTTCATCCAGAATTGCCTGAGCTGATGTTGATGACATAACACATGCCTTTAGTGAAAGAAAAGTTTGAGTGTTAGCACCTAAAAATGTTTTTACATTAACAGTGTATCCATACTGTAAACTTAAGACAGTTTGACGGCACTTTAACTCATGGCACAACACTGTGAAATCATGGGAGTTGTAGTTGTAGAAAGTCTTTAGCTTTTTCTGTCAAATGATATAGTTTCTCAACAAATTACAACACTCATGATTCCATCACATTGAGCCACGACAATTGAAGTTGTCTCAAACCACATTAATTCTACAGTGTAGATGTTCCCTAAACTCCATTCGAAGTGGCCAACAATTTCCTTGCGGGGGGGGGGGGGGGGGCAAATGTTGCCAGATCTGCATTAAAATGTTCAGACTCTCAACCTAAGTGTAAAATCAAGTTTGCTTAAAATCAGTTCATAATTATGTTTTCTAAAGCATAATCATCATCATCTGATGCATTTTTAGGAAGTACTCAAAGTAGTTGTTAAATTGGTTCTGAAACCTTATACTTTTGACTGCGGTTTTATTAGAAAACATACTAGATTTAGTAAATGCTATGCTCAAGTGGGTTGGCTTGAATAGTATTGCAAATAGATATAAAACAGCAGCTAGGGAAACTGAAACAGTTACCTCTGTCTACTGTAAGAATAAGGTTACACAAGACAAAAAGAAGCACACTATGAAAGCTGTGTAGTTAGGATTTTTCCCCTTTTGGAATGTATGTCTAAAATGATCAGCAGTTTGCTGCCTTATAAAGACTCATGATTTCTCTATCACCCTTTTAGTTATTTCTCTCTTGGTAGCAACACTGGAAATAAATCAAGTATGCGAAAGGATTTTCCGCTTTCTTGCTGACATAATAAAGGGTGAAAACTGAGGAGAATTTTAAAAATTTAATTTGATGGCATGTTCATATACTCTGGAAGCTATGAGACCTATTTAAAATATTTTGTAGCTAATTTAAACTCTGCCTTTGATTATAGGCAGACTAAGCACAGTTGTATGAAAGGCAAAAAGTATAATCCACTTATGTGGGTATAAGTTATCATCAAATAAATATGTGTAAGGTTACAATCCTATCCATATTTACATGGATGTACGTCCTATTGTACTCAAAAGAATTATCAATAAATAAACACCCATGTTATATGATATAGCATCATATGATATGTATATATGCTTTGAATTAAATATTTTGCTTTTAATATAAACATCTTGTTAAAACAAAGGAAGAACCACTCTCACACTCAAAGTCATATTTGCAAGGCAGTGGCTATCTAGCATTTGTGGGTGAGAAGCAGTTGATGGAAAGATTGCATTTTCCCTTCACTGCTATTCAAACCAATCAACCTTGTTAGGTGAAAAGTAGTCAAGATGAAGGGCAGCAGGGGATAAAAAAGCAACCAGGGAGAAAATAATCACATACTCTTGTTTTCCAGCCAACAACAACTACTTCTCTCAGCAGTTTGCATACTGAAAGTGTCACTGTCCTGGTGGTGGTGGTTGTTAGTGCCTACCAATTTATTGGTAGCATTTATACTTTGCCCTTTAGCTAAAAAGCTCCCAAGGAAGTTTACAAACAGGGAATTTGACAATTGATTACGCCAGGCTGACCACTTTATCACATAACTTAAATTCCACTGAGTTTTACACTGAAAATCTGGTATTCCACTGGGTTTGCTATATTCATTTTGGTTAAAGTGCAGTTTTTGAGTCTTTTAAACGAGGGCAGCATTTTTTTCCCAACGTATCAGGAAGAGGTGAGGAAATGGATTTTTCTCAAAACTCCATATGTTTTGCCAAATTTCTAATGAAGTAGCACTCGTTGCTCTCAGGTTAAGATCACCTAATTTATGGGAGGAGAAATTGGGGGAGGAGTCCCTTTTGCTCTCCAATCAGGAAGTTTTGGTTGTAAGCTACCTCATAACTCTTCTACTTTGCAAAAAAAAAAAAAAATAGCCTTTTAGGATACCTTTATTCCTTCCTTCCATGATTTGTCTGTGTCCTGGGAGGGCCAGTCCTGTTGCCCTTCCAAATTGGTTTCCCTCCCATCCCTTTTTTCTCCCTCCCTCCCTCCCTGCTCTTGGGAAATATGGAAGTTGCAGTCCAAAACACCACCAGAGCTCCTGCTGTTGCCGTTCCAAATGGGTTTCCCTTACTTCCCTTTTCTCTCTCTCTCCCTCTCTGTTCTTAGGAATTGTGGGAGTTGAAGCACCAAAAAGCACTGAGAGGGATGGTGGCCAGGGCCAAATATCTACAGTGTGCAAACCTCTTCATTGAAAAATATGCAGGACAACTGAGTGCACTAAACAGTGTGATCCCAAAGTAGGAAAAAACTCGTTTTGATTACGGAATGAAATTAGACTGAACTCTCTTCTTCTGAACACTTCCCAGCATAGTCTGGCGAAGTCCTTACAATCTAAATAAAACATGACACACAAGGAAAGGGGCAGAAGAAGGAGGAGGAAAAAATCCTACATCCAACGTAACTATTTGGGTGCCTAATTCAGGATATCCTTTTATGTAACATTTGGCAACTTTCACCCACTTATAAAAGGTTCCCATGCCTGAAAACTTTGCCCAGTTCTATAAAATAATGAAATAGTTAGAACCATGTGTTAATTTCCCTGCACAAACCAATAGAGATACATGCAAAACCTTAGAATTTTGAAGTGAGGGGTCATGCCCAAATCTAATTGTATGCAAGGCTAGATTTGAGATAATTGCAAGAGAAAAACAGACTGTCTCTCACTCACTGCAAAACAAGTTACTCAGCTCATTACTGTCTTCTCATCATCATCATCACCCCCACAAAGGATTTCCTGCATAATAAAATCTAGCAGTGTTAGCAACCATAGCACAGTGGCCGTCACTCTCCTCTGTGATTCGTTGTTCAAGTCAATAGAAGAAAAACAACTGATGTACCAACTCCAATGCTAGAGTAGTCATGGAAAAATATGACAATATATTTTTCAATTTTTTAAATGTTATTTATTAGTTTGTTGCTACATTTATAATAAAAACACAGACAAAGAAAACTAATAATTAAGCCAAAAATATCAAAGCAATCATTTTCATATCCAGGTTTTGGGGGGGGGGGGGGGCGGTAGCAGGGGGGAAATACACTTCAATACTATTCATGAATACCTGAAACCATGGATAACAATGAATCCTATGTTTTTGCTATAATAGGGGTTTTTTTCTTTCATGTCAGGAGCGACTTGAGAAACTGCAAGTTGCTTCTGGTGTGAGAGAATTGGCAATCTGCAGGGACGTTGCCCAGGGGACGCCTGGATGTTTTACCATCCTGTGAGATGCTTCTTTCATGTCCCTGCATGGGAAGCCGGAGCTGACAGACAGAAGCTCACCCTGTTCCCAGATTCAAACAGCCAATCTTTCAGTCAGCAGTCCTGCCGGCACAAGGGTTTACCCATTGCGCCATCAGGGTCTTCAATGCTATAATAGTGAACCCTATATTTTTACTGTATAAACTTTAAGGGACTAAATGAAACACAGAAATCATTTTCTCAAGTGTGCTCTTTAGAATTTTGGGGCTCCTTGAATATTGACTGGTGTTTGCTAGACTAAAACCAAGATCAGTCTATAAGATAAGGACAGATCAGTCAAAAGCTCAATAGTGTAAACCAATTAACTAAGCAACAGCATATAAATAACAGAAGAGCCACTCAACAAATGGAAATCAATCACTAAGCAGAAAATAAATCACGGACAATTTTGTTAAATTACTATTGCCTAACCAAGGAGGAGTGCTTGGTGCATACATGTCGGATAGCCTTGTAGTTCAGAATAGAGATAGGCAAGCACTGCCTTGCTAGCCCCAGTCAAATCAGAAATGAACTGGTTGTACGCAAGGGCTGTGGTTGCCATATTATTTTTCAAGTTAACCTAAGGCTGGTAAAACCACCTTCTAAGAGTCCTCTGCATCTCCAAACACCCTTTACTAAACCGAAGAAGCCCAAGCTGGAAGAGGAATGAGGTCTGTCCCTTCCTGTCTTCCTGATTGTCCTACTGCAGAAGAATTTGGGTAGACTACAATACCAAAGGATCAGTCTATCTCTCCCTTAGGACAAACAGAAGAATAAGAAAAGAGGTAGATCAGCTATGAGATATGCTATCACTATAGTTAGGGAATGAAGCCATTCAGAAATATTTCTTTTCTCTAGGTGAGATTTTAATCTGAGTTTGAGAAGATTTCAGGGGATTGTTAGACTCACTTCTCCTTTGAGGCAGCTTTTGCAAGCCCTTGAAGTTCTGAATATGACTAAGAATTACTTTACCCTTTAGGTCACACAAAATAACAATGCTTTGGTTATGCTTGGCCTGTCCCCTCATTAAATAAACAGGTGCCCAGGTCATGACATTATCCAGAATATTTTGCGGCTGAATTTTGTTCAAGTGGCAGAACACATTCACTAGAATTGCACTACTTGAGGCTCATTCAAACTGGTAATGTGGAAAATACAATTTCCACTGTTCCTTGATATTTATTGCTTCTCTGCCCAAAGGCTGTTAGAATGTTCTGTGAAAACAAACCTCCCTCCACAGAGTTTATGTTACAAGCACACCTAGAATGACCTAAATCTTCAGCACCTAAAAAGAGTGTTCCTGCCATCTTTCAAATCATAAATAAGAAATAAAAGGTATTGGGGCTTCATCAACATAAAATGGTTGATTCCTATGTGCTACTAGATTGCTGAAATATCAAAATAGAAAACACTTAAAGACTGGCAGCCAAATGTGGGGATTTTCTATTGTTAAAATCATTTGCTCAAAAGTGAGCTGGGAAGAGAAGCCAATCTTTCTCCAAAAAACCTTTCCCAGAAGGAAGTGAGAATCCATGGAGAAAAGTGCCAAGAGGAGCTGGATAAGAAACAGAATTCATTGTTCTTGCTTGCCTTCCTCTGTGATCCACCCTTGGAGTCCAACACCATTAAATATAAAGTTCTAGGACACCTTAGCACTGAAGTTCTAAAGGCATTTAAAATAATTGTAGAAATTGTCAGAAGCCATTAGAGAGAAACAAAAGGAGACCTCATGACACAACATGTCACAAACACACACACCTCAAAGGACCAGAAATGTTTTTTGAGTCACTTTTGTTGTTGCTGCTGCTGCTGCTGCTGCTGCGTGCCTCCGAGTTGTTTCCAACCTATGACCATCTTAGGGCAACCCTATCACAGGGTTTTCTTGGCAGAAAGTGTTTTGTCTTTGTCTTCCCTTAATGTTCGGAAAATATGACATGCCCAGGGTCACTGCCAACGAGTTTCCATGGCCAGGTAGGAACAAAACAAACAAACAATCAAAACATGAAGGAACTTATACCTCAAATTATGTGATTAGCAAAATATCTTTGAGGGGAAAACTATGTCAAAACAGGTAAGTACTAAGTACAGTATTGAAAACCCATGATGTATCAACACATTTTGTCAGTCTCAGCTCAGTATAGCAGTATAGCAGAGGAAAGTGCTGTTCCTCTTGCAGGCAAAGGCAGATCCCATAACCTCCAACATTTCACAGATGAACACCAGAACACATGTAGCCAAGGAAAATCATAGGAGTGATCAAAATGGAAAATTTGTTAATGAGGAAGAACACACCTCATCACAAAAGCCCATGGATTCGCCACGCATTGTGGCAAATCCATGGGCTCCCGGCAGGAGGTGTGGAGAATCCATCACTCTACGCTCTACATCACACGACTTGCCTTTGCTCCCATCCCGTGGGGTGAAGCATTGCTGACTGGCTTCTCCCCACTACTGGCAAAGGCAACACTTGCTCTCCCCTTTCTGGACAGAGCCTAATGTTGTGTAATGGCTCCATCCTGAAAGGGGAGAACAAGTGGTATACGACTAGCCAAGTAGCCCATCTGATGAGGTAGAAGAAGTTGCAGCAGCTTGCTTTTGCCTGAAACTACTGGGAAGGTCAAGATTCCATCTCCTCCTTTCTTCTTCCTTCCTACTTGGGTGGAAACTGCTTTTTCACTTTGAACTGTTGGCAGCAATTGAATTAAGGAAAGACAGAGGAGGAAAGTGGGGAAATGAAAGAGGATCTGGAAAAAATGGATATGTTCAAACTGAAAAAGTGGGATAACAGAGAATTAATCAGGACTCTCTCTGCTAACTTAGGACAGTTCGGGAGTACGAGGCCCCTCTTTTTTCCCCCCAGGTATGACAAGCTACCCCTACATTGATCTGACAAGGCAAAAGAAGACATTCTAATTGAGCAGCAGTGAGAAGTGAATAACAGTTCAGCCATTAAGGATAGTGGTCCTTTTCTAGTTGGACAGCATAGATGTTTTTGAACTACAAGGTATTTATGTAAGTTATTGAGTTACACCCAAGAGTGAACTTTGTCCTATGTCAAATCAGATACTGCATGATGTGTTTATTGACTGAAGCAATTCACTACTCACTCCTAACACTGCACTTTTACAGTTAAACTGACATCTTGTTCACACTCTGAATACATCAGCATTATAATCTAAAAGGAGCTTTGCAGTGGATTCACATCTTTCATTGCTTGGATTTTTATAAAACAGCAAACAATGAATACATATCTTTCTATCATACCTGAAAAGTGGTGGTGGTAATAGAATCATGCATGTTAGCTCATTTAGAAGAAATTTTTAAAACTGTACCATTTCAGCCATATTAAGACATTATTTGTCTAGTTGGACAGAATAATAGAAATCATAGAAACATAGAGTTGGAAGAGATCCCAAGGGCCATCCAGTCAAATTCCCATCCATGCAAAAAGACAGAATCAAAGCAGTCCTGGCAGGTGTCCATCTAACCTCACTTAAAAACCAAAAAAAAAAAAAAAGAAAGAAAAGAAAAGAAAGGAGGGAGACTTTACCATATAGAAGTATATTTCCCGATTGAACAGCCTTTACTATCAAGAAATTCTTCCTAGTGTTTAGGTAGAATTGTTATTTTTTCTTGTAGTTTCAATCCATTGCTCCATGTCCTATTCTCTGGAGTAGCAAAAAACAAGTTTCCTCTATCTTCAATGCAACATCCTTTCAAATATTTCAACTTGGCTATCATATACCCTTTTAACTTTCTCTTCTGTAGACTAAACATACCCAGCTACCTAAGCAGCTTCTCATAGGGCATGGTTTCCAGACCTTTGGACACTTTCCAGCTTGTCAACATTCTTCCTGAACGGTAGTGTCCAGAAAAGGACACAGTATTCCAGATCAGGTCTGATCAAAGCAGAACAATATTATTATTCCCCTTGATCTAGACACTATGCTTAGCATATATAGAGCCAAGCGTCTTCCTTGTCACCTTCCTCAACCTTCTAATGAGTTAACGTTAAAGAGACGCCCAACTATTGCTCTCTCAATGTGTGATGAGAACGGGGGGAAAACAGGGTCTATTGGTCTCTTGAACAGCCTCTGTGCAAACAGGAACCTGTCCTCTTGAGACTTGCCATTTTTATTTGAGATAAGCAACAAAGTAAGTAATGCAAACAAGTAACATCTGAAGAGGACTCTTGCTCCTCACCCCAGTCAGTAAAATGTATTATGTTAGCCCAGGGTTTGACTTTTATGGAAACTAACCACAGAGAAAACTTGTGACATTTCTCAGTAGGGCCCCTTCTACACTGCCATATAATCCAGTTCAAAGCAGATAATCTGCATTTTTATGGCAGTGTAGATGGGGCCTAAGACAGTCACTGCACTGAAATTCCTGATGCCATTGATCTGATCTTGCACCAAATCAACCCTACTGCCATCTTTTCTACATCCAGAACATCTTGCTTGGCTCTACAGACAATGTTGAGTAGGATGTTTGGGTGGGTGGAAGCACAGAAGGGTAGTTGTATTAAACATTTGACATGAGTAACATTACCATCTTCCACATGGCACACAGACAGGTTCCATATATTGGGGGTGGGGCAGTCTGTTCAGAAGAACCCATTCAAACTGAATTGGTAGCTAGGAAAAAATATCAAAATTAGACTAGAAAGCTGGCTGCAAATCAAAAATGCCAACAATGTCTGAGTCACCATGTACTGTGAATTCAGCTGGCAGTCACATAATTAAGGAACAAAATAACAGAACGCCTGTACCAAGGCCAAAATGTATTTGCCAGCCAGCTTCCAATACCACACACCCATCAAACAAATTAAGTTTCTTTACAAGCTTATACAATATATATTCAGATAAATTAAGTAGAGTTTGGTATGATATAATTCTACACTATAAAGAGAGGTATAAAGAGAAGGGGGACATATATTTTAACTCTCTAAAGAAGAAATGATTGCAAAAGAAACAAAGGCTATCTGGAGGTTTTTAAGCATAGGCTGAATGGCCATCTGTTGAGGTGTTTTGATTGTGTTTTCCTGACTGAAAGGGATGGTCCTTATAATCTCTTCCAACTCTTTGATTCTATAATTCTATATAAACATTCAACGAATAAGCATTATGATCTGACACGGCCCAAACTAAGGTTTATGTATGAGGCATTTGGATGAATGGACAGAAATTTAAGAGCCATACAGAGCAGATAAGAAATCAGACATAAAAGAAACAAACTGCAAAATAGTTTTAAAAACTAGAAGATGAGGAATAAATAACATTAAAACCATAGCAACTTAGTTGCCAGCTAGCTTATGCAGATAAGGACACAATGCTAGACACTGTGATACGTTACCTCTGTTTCTGCGTGATAGGGCAGAAGCTTCACTGTGCTGGCAAAACGTGACTTACAGCCCTGCTGTCACAAAGAGATATCCTGGCACAATTGTTAAGATAACCCAGAAGAGCACATGGTTGGCTGAATGGCTACAATCAGGTGAAACATTAAGAAAAGAGCAATCCTTCAAAACACCGCTATGACCCTGTCAACAGTATAACTCCATGGAGACAGTAGAACTGATGCAAACACATCCCCTCCTATGAATTCATTGCAGGAATGGGGAGAGAACAATCACACAATAATAAATCCTCTGCATCTTTTCACTATTGCAGGGTATAGGCTCAGATCAGTGGTTCTCAACCTGTGAGTCCCCAGATGTTTTGGCCTACAACTCCCAAAAATCCCAGGCAATTTACCAGCTGTTAGGATTTCTTGGAGTTGAAAGCCAAAACACCTGGGGACCTGCAGGTTGAGAACCACTGGCTTAGATGGAATTCCACAGTTAATCACAACAGTTAATCACAACTATATATAAATACTCCATATAGGAATCTATAGCAGATGATAGGTAAAGGTAAAGACTTTCCCCTGACATTAAGTCTAGTCGTGTCCGACTTTGGGGGTTGCTGCTCATCTCCATTTCTAAGCCAAAGAGCCGGGGTTGTCCATAGACACCTCCAAGGTCATGTGGACGGCATGACGGCATGGAGCAACCATTACCTTCTTGCCAGAGTGGTACCTATTTATGTACTCATATTCACATGTTTTTGAACTGCTAGGCTGGCAGAAGCTGGGGCTAGCAGTGGCAGCTCACCGGATTCGAATGGCCGGCCTTTTGGGCAGGAAGTTCAGCAGCTCAGCAGTTTACTTGCTGCACCATTAGGGGCTCCATAGCAGATGACAGAGTACATGATATGCAACTATATCACTCTGGATTCATCTCATAAAACACACAAGACAGAAATCTGGAAAAAGGATCTGGATTCAGTGTAGACCCATATAATGCAGTTCGGTTCTGTTAAATGGCATTATATGGTCTGTGTAGAACAGGGGTCCCCAAACTAAGACCCGTAGGTCAGATGTGGCTCTCCAAAGTCTTTTACCCACCGCCAATCCTAAACGTTTGACTTATGGTCACCCTAAGTCTGAAATGAATTGCAGGTACACAACAACAACAACAACAACAACAACAATCCTATTTAACTTGACTTATCAGCCAAAAGCAGGCCCACACTTTCTATTGAAATATTGGTAAGTTTATGTTGATTAAAATTGTTTTTAATTTTAAATATTGTATTATTATTTCATATTTTTGCACTACAAATAACGTATGTGCAGTGTGCATAGGAATTCATTTCATGGTGGTTGTTGTTTTCAAACTATACCAACCTACCAACAATCTGAGGAGCCATGAACTCGCCATCTGTTTAAACATTTTGAAGACCCCTATGGGGTAAATCTGTCACCCCATAGGTCTATTTTATGAGGACAGGGATTTTGCACAAAAAAAGGAATGTTTTGACAAAAAAAATCCATATTATCTTTACAACATATATAAAGATTATAGCAGATCACTAAAACTTAATTTCTTAAAATCTTAATAAATATCTTGCTTGTAGACTCTAGATATCAACAACAAACACGAAACTCTGCTCTGCTCCAGAATATGGGAGCATCAGTTTCATTCAATATTTGTATGTATGTATTTTTATCTTTTACAATTTTATCTTGTAAATTGCCTAGAGCATCGTGGACGGAGGGCGATTAATAAGTAATTAAATGATGATGATGATGATGATGATGATGATGATTCAGGGAAGTAAGTAATGGAAGGAGCAGGTCTAGAAGGAATAGTCAGAAATATTTGAATTCCAAGGGGAAAGTGAGAAACAGTGACAACAGAATCCTGGACAAATTTATGTCACATTAGAAAATGTGTGCCATTTGTGTGTATGTGTGTAGAAAATGGCACTGCTGAACTAAAAGGGGATGGGGTGGGGAGTTGATCCAGAAACTGCATTTGATGGTTTTTTGGCACACAAAACAGATTTCCTATTTAGAAAACATGGATTTTTCTACATAAAAAAGTTTTCTGCTCAAAAAAGTAAATAAAAACAAACACCAAAGGGTGAACTCTTTACAAACTATATCACCAAATGCAAATGGTGTTCAAAAACTATAGTATTCAAGGACTTTTTCATGGTGGGAAGAAGATCGTTATTTTTTCATTCTGGAAAAGACAATTACAAAGATGTACATCTTTAGGAAGGAGGCAGCCCTGCTACAAATGTTTCCATGTTTTGTTCTACATTCTT
This sequence comes from Anolis carolinensis, assembly GCF_035594765.1. Classification (NCBI taxonomy): domain Eukaryota; kingdom Metazoa; phylum Chordata; class Lepidosauria; order Squamata; family Anolidae; genus Anolis; species Anolis carolinensis. The sequence continues at coordinate 258,216,941 of NC_085842.1, read as the reverse complement.
TTTGGAACCCTGGTGGGCAGAAAAGTAATTGATACATGTTTTTAAAACACACACATACACATTGTTGTAACATCTTCCATATCCCTCCTTCCACCCCAACCTTGCATAACTCCTCCTCCTTTACAAACTCTGGTAAAAACCAACCAATCCATCCCATGGTGGCCTCAGAACAAAACCTGCCTGTTTGTTCATCTGGCTCTCACAGTGGACTCACTTCCAGGAAATATTTTGCTCTGATTAGATCCAATTGAAGAACATAAACTGAGCTGCATGAGGAATGAAGTAGACCTTGCCCAGATCTGTCACCTGAACAGGATTCATGTATCTTGGGAGAGACCTGGAAAATAGAGTACTTTCAATTCCTGTAAATACTATCATTCATTCATTCATTCATTCATATATATATATATATATATATATATATATATATATATATATATATATAATCAAACTTGCTAAGTGGGAGAAATTAGAGCAGGTCAATTTGGTAGCAAAGCTTGCTATTTTCTGGGGCCTTATGTGAACAATCAGGATAGGTAAACTGGATAGTTTTCCATGTGAGTGCTGCAAGAAGCAAAAAGATGGGAGGAGAGTAAAATTATGGCTTATTCAGGTTTTCTTCTTTGGGTTTATAGTTTTGTTCTCTGTTGGTTCTTCTAAAGGTTGGATACGCTTGCCCTTTGCAAGATTAAAAGGAGTCACCTTGCAGCCCTGTCTGTCCTATGAAAGCAAGCGAAAAAAGGGATATTTTTGGATGATACTAAAATGCCTTTGATGCCTGTCTACCCATGCATGCACTTTCATGTAGAAAACAAGCATTTTAGATCTCTTGCCCACCCCCATATACACATCACTTAAATTATTTAGCTTTCATAATCTTTTATTTACATGTACAATGGAAAATGCATATGTGTATATCTATATAATTTAAAATTTCCCCAATCCTTTTAAGATTCTGACTGAAAATCATATTTCTGCAAAATAGGAGCAAGAAATTCTAAAAGCAACTATTTTTGTTCCTTTCCTTAAAGTGATCTGTTTTGATGAAAATGAGCATTCAGTTTCTCTTTGGCATTTCACCTTGACTGTCATTATCCTAAAGTCTACCTATTCAATATATCTAACTTCTGGATCAGATGGACTGTGCAATCTATCAGGAAATGGTGATAATTGGATACTAGCTAAAGACTGGGTGCAAACAGAAGAAGTGAAGAAACTGCATTTCCCCCATCAGCTTATCTTCCATTCTCCTCTCAGTGTGTTGCCTCTCCTGTGTTTCATTTTAGAGTCTAAGCTCCTTGGAGCTACACTATTCTCTTATTGCTGCTTCTCAAAATGCACAGTGCTGATAATGTGTAGCGCAAACAGAGGGGGAAAGGCTCAAATGTTTTCTGAAAGACAGAGTGTAATCTCAGCCATGTTTTTTGGAGGTACTTAGCAGTGGAGATTACCCCCTAGCTGATTTATTTATGTAGGATTTCAACCCTGCTTTTCAAAAAGCACACTCTTGGTTCAAAATATAGTTAGAAAGGATAGTAAGAGAAGATGTAAGACAACTAGGAGACTGAAATTATGTTTGGGAAAAGAGAGGTGTCTGTGATTCCAATGATCAAAAATATTCAAACTAGATCCTAATTAGAATGCATATTCCCTCCTCACAAGATTTCCTCAGAGATTCATGCCTCACAATTAGACTTGTGCATTAAGTCTGTATTTACCTTCCAGTTATCAGTCACAATGTGAAATAATTCCTATGACAGACAGATGTCTTTCACCACTTGAGGGAGCACCTTTTCTAAGTTCTAAACATATCCTGACTACCTGCGTTCTTTTCCAAAATTGGGGCGGATCCTGAATGTCCATAACCCTGGAGTGGCTAAAACAGATCATTTAGTAGTATCCACACAGTCACTTATACATACATTTTAATATGAATGTGGATCTGAATACTAATAGCCAGTGATAGAACTTGGAAATGTTCATACTATGATGTAGTGGGAGTTGTGGTCCAAAAAATAACATTGGTAAAGCTCTGACAAAAATTACAGCAGAACCTCACTTTTCATGTGAGTTAGGAGCATCAGATCCCCAAGTTGAAAAACCTCAAATAAAAAAACACACTTTTTACCAGTGTTCGTAGAGAAGGCTTCACTGGCTCTCCGGGACGGGCGATTTAATGCCAGAGCCCAAGGCTTGGCAATCCTGGGAGTTGGGTTTACAGCAAACAGTGCAAAATGGCCCGCAAGCCTCCCAGGGGCTTGAAGTGGGTGAGAAAGCCCACCTAACTATTAAAACAGTGTATAAATATTAAAATAAATATAGCCTCCCTACTTTGCGGGTTTTCACATTTTGCAGGTGGTCTTGGAACGGAACACCCATGATAAATGAAGGAACACTGTAATTCTACAATGCAGATACCCCCCTAAAAACAAAATTAAACCTGCAAATGTGGAGGGCTGGTTGTAACTGTTTGCAGTCTGCCTTCCCCATACCTGATTTCATTCGTCCACCTAAGTAAAAGTTAACTGTATCCTCTGATATTTTTCTATTTAATCTCTATGTAGTTTCTATTTTCATTTGGAAATCCATTCTGCTCATGGCTGGGAAGCTCAAGCATATTGATTAGATGAGTAAAATAGTGGCATTGTAGTATAGTCAGTTGCACCAGAATTAAACAGCTTGTAAATATTCCCCTGTGAGGAAAGGGGAAGTTCCTGGTTCGGTTGGCATTATAACTTGTTGAAACAGATATTCTGAAGACTGGGAAACTAATAGGTAGAGAGTTTGGAAACAGTGGTAGAATTAAGAACACTGAGTAAATAATGGGTTGGGAAACATGAAAATGAAACAAAAGTAAGTGACTGGAGGAAAGTATGGAAGAGACATGCTACTGAGGAGGAAAATTGCTGAGGCTAACCAGAAGAGATTCTAAAGAAATTTCTGTGCAGTTACTGTCAGGAAGGATTTATTTTATGAAAGGTGGAGCTAGGTTACAGAAGCCACAAGTATTGGGAATACAGCTTGCTGAAGTAAGGAAATAGTTTATAGGCTCATACCATAGGTGGGAAATTTTGTTCTGTCTTAAATTCTGTTTTACAACTACTACAGTCCTTTAGTGTTGGCCACATACATTGGGGCTGATGGAGAAGATACCAAAACTTGGGATTCTGTCAGAAGAATGAAGGAATTGATGTACAGTATGATGCTCTTGTCCATAGATTCAGTATCCATGGACAAGGGGATCATACTGTGCATGTTTGCACACCTCTGCAATACCATTCTATGGTATGCTTCCAGCCCAAGAACAGTTGGTTTTCTGTTTCCACAGATTCAATGATTCAGTGATTGATAATATTCCATCCCTGTTCCAAGTGAAACCGCATTAAAAACATAAGCCTTAATTATGCCATTCTATATGAGACACAATTTTACTACACTATTGTATATGTTTACTACACCAAATGTGAGCATCCATGGAGTTAGATATCCACAGAGCGTTCTGGAACCAAATCCCAGCAGATATCAAGGGCCTGTTACATAGTATTAGTTAAAAGTTATACCGATATTTTGCTTATTTCATTTGATTTAAGTTTTCTGATTCTGTAGAATTCTAAAACAAATACTTCTACTGTGTGTGGCATAAGGAATCACAGATGTCCAAGCTGGGCTCAGAAATGAAAAGACGTGATGGATCATATTGCAAGGCTATGAAGTGCATGAAAGAATTTCAGAAGAAAATCAGCCCATGTTTTATAGAGACAAAGTGTGGATCATTCTTTAAGAAATGTATGTTCTGTAATATTTGATTATTGAATGAACTGTAATCAGGCCTATCTCTAAATCTCCTATTTTCCGAGGCCATCTTCATATGGGAGGTGAAGTTCAAATTCTGCAGTTTGAAGAGGCTCAGCTCCAGGCACAGAGGAAAGGGTTGGGTTGGGTACAAACCTTTAGTGCAATTTGCAAGGCTTAACTGATTTCTTCCTGTAATTTGCACACACCACCCGCTGGGTGTGTGTGTGTCTATGTATTCACCTAATTAGCTTTCTCCTTTCCTCCCAGTCCTTGTGGTGCTTGGTCTCAGCTCCACTCTGTTTCGCATCCACCTTCCCATTAGAAACAAGTTGTTCTCCTGTCAAGCAGTGGTGACCCTAAGGTGAACTTATCACATGGTTTAGTTGGCAAAATTTGTTTAGAGGGGTGGGGGATTTCCTTTGCCTCCCCGAAAAGATTGTGAGAGCATGCCTTGCCCAAAACTTCCCAGTGGTTTTCCATGGCTGAGTAAAGATTGAAATAATGGTCTTCAGAGCCATAGGTTGCACCTATACTGTAAAATTAATGCAGTTTGACACCACTTCAACTGCCATGGTGCAATGCTATATAATCATGGGAGTGGTAGTTTTATAAGGCACTAGCTGACTCTGCCTAAGAGTGCTAATGCCTCACCAAACTACAAATCCTACAATTCCATAGCAATTAAAGTGGTGTCAAGCTGCATTAATTCTACAGTGGAGATCCACCCAAAGTTTAATGCCCAAACCACTGCGCAACACTGAATCTCTAGAAGCAAACACATAGGATTAAATGTTCCTTAATACATCTCAACTAAATAAATGAGAAGCCATAAGTCTATCATATCATCTTGATCTGGAAGCAGGCCCTTGGGGCAAGATTTCTATCTTAATTTTCAAACAAGAAAAATATGTTCTGTCTTTATTTGAATGAGAAAGTGTGAACAACTGTGGTTGATACATAAAGCATATGGATGACATCACCAAGGACTGTTTTTGGTTTTGGTCCAGAAACCTTGGGGCTTGGGACGATCCTGAACCAACAATCCTGCTTGGATTGCTCTCATGCCTATTTTCACAGTCAACCAAATAACATTTCCCAAACTATCCCTTAGTGCACCACAGCTCTCAAGATTGCATAACACTGAGTTAAAGCAGTGTCAAGCTGTATTAATTCTACAGTATAGATGTCCCCTTGTCTTAGGTTATCTCAGAGAGTTGCAAGTATAGTGACATAGCAACACTGTTAATGGGAGATTTAGGCCAATCTGTCTGGAAGGCCAAAGGGTCCCCACCCATAGTTTTAGAATCAGTCTGACACCTTCCTTTGCATTGTTGAATGCTGGAAAGCAGGGGGAAACCAGGACTGGATTGTGTGGTTTTCACTATTTTTTGCCCCAGGAAGCCTGTGCTTTGGATTCCAGAGCTGCATTTAGCTGTGACCCATAGCAGAGGAAACTAATTTGGGTATACTGTATGTTCAATCACTACATATCCAGAGTTTGGGAAGATTCTTTGTTTTTGCATTATCAGGTTTTTAGTGGTTTTTGGTTTAATCTTACGTTAAAGTAATCCTTGTTGTAATCTCTTTCCCTGCTGCTGGCCTTTTTCCTTGTGTATCTTATTTGGATTGTAAATGTGTGGGTAACATTTAGCTATGGCGGTTCATTCCACAGTGTAGATTAGAGCTTTTCAAATTGTACGTTTGTGACACATTAGTGTGTCGGCTACAGTGTGTAGGTGTGTTGCGTCAATCTAATAAAAACCTCTGAGTCTATGTGAAATAAACAATAAATCATTTTTTAAAAATGGAAAGGTTTTCATAAGATATGTTGTATCCCCATACATTCCATGATTACAATTTATATACGTATGTGTCCGTATCTCTTGTGAGGGATTGGTTAAACCTCCAGTTTGCTACTAAAATTGAATTAATGTGTCTCAAAATGATGCGTGCTGAAAAAGAGTGTCACCAACATATAATGACTGAAAACCTCTGGTGCAGATATACCCTTAGTTAGGCTGTGTACCCAGAAGAATTTCTATTTCAATTTGTATTTTGAAATAGGGCTTGGTTGTGTCCTATTCATTTCCACCAAAAGGCAGCTAACGGGGGCCATTTGAATTTCTTTTTTCCAACCTGCTCGTCCTCATATCTCTCAGATTTAATTGGTGGTAGTTTTGGGGTCATTGTTCAGAGTGTCCTCAGAGTCTTATAAATTGTGTGTCACAACACATGTGTCATATGCAGTGTGTAGACATGTTGTGCTAATGTAACAAGAAATGAAGTCTATGTGAAATAAGCAATAAATCCCACGTTAAAAATATATATGAATGAAAGGTTTTCATGAAATATGTCATGTCCTCATACTTTCATGATCACAGTTTATGTATACATCCGTATCACTTATAAGAAATCAGTTTAACCTTTGGTTTGCCAGTAAAACTGAGTTACTGTGTTGTGAAACAATGCATATCTAAAACTAAATGTTTTGAGAACTCTGGTACAAACACACCATTAGTTAAACCGTGTCCCCAAAACATATATGTATTACACAGGCCATATTTCTATCTAGATTTGTATATTGAAATAGAGCTTGGTTATGCCCATTCCCCTCATATTTCTATCTAAATTTGTATATTGTGATAGAAATATGGGAGGAATGGGCATGACCAAGCCCTATCGAGATTTGTATATTGCAGGCTTAGTTATGCCCTTTCCCCCCACAGTTCTATCTAAATTTGTATACTGAAATAGGGTTTGGTTATGCCCTATTCAACCCATATTTCTCTCTGGATTTGTATCAGAATACGGCTTTGTTGGAGGAAGTCAATATGCCAAATGGGTTGTTGTGAGTTCTCCGGATTGCATGTTCCAGCAACAGTCTCTCCTGATGTTTCTCCCACATCTATGGCAGGCATCCTCAGAGGTTGTGAGATCTGTTGGAAACTAGGCAAGTGGGATTTATATATCTGTGGAATAATGTCCAGGATGGGAGAAATAATTATTGTCTGTTGGAGGCAAGTGTGAATGTTGCAATTGGCTGCCTTGATTAGCACTGAATAGCCTTGCAGTTTCAAAGCCTGGCTGCTTCCTGCCTGGGGAAATCCTTTGTTAGGAGGTGTTAGCTGTTTTCTGTACGTTGTTCTTTATTTACTGTCTCAATTTTAGAGTTTTTTAAAAATACTGGTAGCCAGATTTTGTTCGCTCAGAAAACAAGAATTCCAGACAGAATATCCGCAAGCATGTGGGATATTTCAAGAGAAAGGAGGAAACCATGAAAATGAACAAAATCTGGTTACCAGTATTATAACAAAACTCTAAAATCAGGATAATAAATAATGCCCAACACTCAGAAAGCAGGGGAATTCCAGACAGGAAACAATCAGGGCCAGCGAACACCTCCTAACAAAGGATTCCCCCAGACAGGAAGAAGCCAGGCTTTGAAGCTGCAAGACTATCAAGGTGGTCAATTGTAACATTCACACTTGCCTCAAGCAGACAAGAGTTTTTTCTCCCACCCTGGACATTCCACAGATATATAAACCCCACTGCCCTAGTTTCCAACAGACCTCACAACTAGGACTATAGCCAAGGAGCGGAGGGAGGGGGGAAGGTTAGGGGGTTCAAACCTCCCCCCCCCCCCGAAATTTTTCAGGTTAAAAAAACCCCTGGTTTACTTATGAATTTTAACTGGTTAACCAAATCCTCATGAGTGTCCACCGAAGTTTATCCATAGAGCCTGATTTCTAAATTATTTGGTGTTATGGAACTACTTTTCATGATTCGCCAAAACAAAAAAAAAGGTGTTCAACCCTCCCGCTTCACCACACCCAAATTTTTTTTCTGGCTATAGCCCTGCTCACAACCTCTGAGGATGTCTGCCACAGAGGTGGGAGAAACTTCAGGAGAGAATGCTTCCTGAACATGGCCATGCAGTCCGGAAAACTCACAGCAACCCAGTGATTCCGGCTATGAAAGCCTTCAACAACACAAGATGCCTGATGGTTGCTGTGTGTTTTCCGGGAGGTATGGCCATGTTCCAGAAGCATTCTCTCCCAACGTTCTCTGAGGATGCCTGCCATAGAGGTGGGCGAAACGTCAAGAGAGACGTTTCAACTCTTTTGGGCTTTAGAAGAGCCCTAAAAACATGGCTATGTGCCCAGGCTTTTAACGAATAAACGATAAAGATGACACAGACTGACCTATGGATAAGGCACGAGGTTTTCAGATGAATGGATCTGAGCACATATATTTTTAAAATGTATATACTGTAATTTTATATTGTATTTAATTGTTTTTTAACTGATTTTATGTACGGCTGATTGATTTTGTATAGGCATCTAATTGTGCCAGTATTGTAAGCCACCCTGAATCCCTTCGGGTGAGAAGGGCCGGGCTGTGGCGCAGGCTATTGAGCAACCAGCTGCAACAAATCACTCTGACCAAGAGGTCATGAGTTCGAGGCCAGCCCTGTGTTTGTCTTGTCTTTGTTCTATGTTAAGGCATTGAATGTTTGCCTTATACAGTAGAGTCTCACTAATCCAAGCCTCGCTTATCCAAGCCTCTGGATAATCCAAGCCATTTTTGTAGTCAATGTTTTCAATACATCATGATATTTTGGTGCTAAATACGTAAATACAGTAATTACAACATAACATTACTGTGTATTGAACTACTTTTTCTGTCAAATTTGTTGTATAACATGACGTTTTGGTGCTTAATTTGTAAAATCATAACCTAATTTGATGTTTAATAGGCTTTTCCTTAATCCCTCCTTATTATCCAAGTTATTCGCTTATCCAAGCTTCTGCCGGCCCGTTTAGCTTGGATAAGTGAGACTCTACTGTATGTGTAATGTGATCCGCCCTGAGTCCCCTTCGGGGTGAGAAGGGTGGAATATAAATACTGCAAATAAATAAATAAATAATATTGGAAATAAATAAATAAATAAATAAGAGAGACTGCTTCTGAAACATGGCCATACAGCCCGGAAAACACACAACTCCTCTGTGAGTCCGGCTATGAAAGCCTTCAACAAGATGCCCAATGGTTGCTGTGTGTTTTCCGGGAGGTATGTCCATGTTCCAGAATCATTCTTTCCTGACGTTCTCTGAGGATGCCTGCCATAGAGGTGGGCGAAACGTCAGGAGAGAATGCTTTTGGAACATGGCCATATAGCCCGGAAAGCACACAACAATCCTGTGATTCCGGCTATGAAAGCCTTCAACAACACAATGTGCCCAATGGTTGCTGTGTGTTTTCCGGGAGGTATGTCCATGTTCCAGAAGCATTCTCTCCTGACATTCTCTGAGGATGCCTGCCATAGAGGTGGGCGAAACGTCAGGAGAGAATGCTTCTGGAACATGGCCATACAGCTCGGAAAACACACAACAACCCTGTGAGTCCGGTCATGAAAGCCTTCAACAGCACAATGTGCGTAACATTTACTTCCTTCAAAAAGCAGCTAACTGGGACCAGTTGGGTTTTTTCTTCCCAAGGCGCGCTTCAGGTTCACGGCAGCTTTGATTGGTGGTATCACCCACCCGCTAAAAAAACTACATCTCCCAAAATCCTTTGAGGGGAGGAGAGCGCTCCGGAGCCGGCTCCAGATTGGAGGGCCGATACCTGCTGGCCTTGCGGAGGGTCCGCGGCCGTTTGACAGCCTCCCCCTCCTCGCTGCACCGTCCTTTGGGGCGGCTTTGGCGTCTCCCCTCCCGCCTGCCAACCCTGCCTGCCTTCTTCCTCCTCCGGAGCGCTTCCTCTCGCCTCGGCAGCCCTTTGGGGACTCTCGCTCCGTGTCGCCGCGCCTGAGAAGAAGAAGAAGAGGAGGAGCCGGTGCCACCCTGGCTCTCCTGCCGGGGCTTTGAAACCGGGGGCCGGGCGAGAAGAAGGGGAGGAGGAGGCGGAGCCAGCAGGAGGGACCCGCCACTGCCGCATCCTTCGTCCAGCTTCCCTCTGCTTGCCTGCCTTTGCGCGCAATTTGCCGGCTGCTCTCCTTTCTCCAGAAGCCGAGGGGAAAGGGACCTTCGGGGCGCCGGCCTCTCTCTTTCTCTCTCTTTCTCTCTTTCCTCCCCCGCCTTTCGCTGGGAGGGAAGAGGACGCCTTCTTCTCCGGAGAGGGAGGCGAAGCCCGCCGCGCCGAGACGAGAAAGGCGGCCCCAGACAAAGGAGCGAGCAGCAGGGAAAGAGCCAGGCAAGGAAGCGAGCGAGCGAGGGAGGGAGGCAGACAAGAGGCGGAGGTGAGTGGAGAGCCTGCTTGTCCCCTGCGGAGGCCAGGTATGGGGAAGGGCGCTCTAGGGAAGCCTCCAGGCCATGGAGGGGAGTGGGCCTGGTCTTCTCAAGAAACAACCGGGGGCCTGGCAGTGGGGAGAAGCCCTAAGCAGAGCCTTCTTTCTTTCTTTCTTTCCCTCCGGTTTGGGATACACAGGCAGCGAGGGTGGCCGCCTCTGCCATTCAGAGGAGCATGTCGGGCTTTCTATGTGTGTTGTAGTGTATGTACCCTGTTTCCCCTAAAATAAGACATCCCCAGAAAATAAGACCTAGTAGAGGTTTTGCTGAATCTTATATATATAAAAGGGTAATGAAATTTCGGCCTAGGACAAAACAACAAAACTACACATCCCAGAAACACTAAACTTGGCAGCACAACCCCTCATCCATGCCTCTGCGTTCATACAACAAAAAGAAAAGAATAATAAAGTCCTAACTAGAGGGAGAGCAATAATTGTTTTTATCCAATTGCAGCCAGTTAGAAGGCTAAGCCCCGTCAGGGGAAAACCTTTACCCTTTACCTTAACTACCACCAATTCCTCAAAACTTTATTTCCCATACCACCATACTTTGCCACAGCAACGCGTGGCCGGGCACAGCTAATTGCTAAATATAAGGCCTCCCCTGAAAGTAAGACCTAGCAAAGTTTTTGTTTGGAAGCATGCCCGCCGAAGAGAATACCAGAGCATTTAGGATTGGTAAATTCTTGATAGGATTCACAGTTTGTCTGGTTATGCTGGTTTGTGATGACAACTACTATACAGTATATATAAAATGTTCATTTTTTGTTCAATAATAAATGTGAATTCTTCTTCATGGAAAAATAAGACATCCCCTGAAAATAAGACCTAGTGCATCTTTGGGAGCAAAAATTAATATAAGACACTGTCTTATTTTTGGGGAAACACGGTATGTGTGTGTAGACATATACACATGCAGTGTGTGTCTCTACTCCATAGCGCTGGAGAAGTGCTTGGCTGGGAAACTAGAGGAGCCCAGGCAGCCGCAAAGTAGGGAAGTATTAGGAATGGGGAGAAGCCTTGTTATTATTATTACTATTATTATTAATAGGGTTGTTGTGCGTTTTCCGGGCTTTATGACTATGTTCCAGAAGCATTCTCTCCTGACGTTTTGCCCACATCTATGGCAGGCATCCTCAGAGGCTGTGAGGTATATTGGAAAAACTAAGCAAGGAAGTGTGTTGTTGAAGAGTTTCATGGCCAGGATCACAGGGTTGTTGTATGTTTTCCGGGCTGTATGGCCATGTTCCAGAAGCATTCTCTCCTGATGTTTTGCCCACATCTATGGCAGGCATCCTCAGAGGTTGTGAGGTTTAGGTATATTAGAAAACACACAACAGCCCTGTGATTCCAGCCATGAAAGCCTTCAACATCATCATCATCATCATCATCATCATCATCATACCGCAAAAGGCCATCCTACTGGAATCAGCGCGCATCATCCGAAAATACGTCACACAGTCCTAGACACTTGGGAAGTGTTCGACTTGTGATTTTGTGATACGAAATCCAGCATACCTATCTTGTTTGCTGTGTCATACAATAATAATAATAATAATAATAGTAATTTATTTATATACCACCCTGTCTCCTCAAGGGACTCAGGGCAGTTTCCAACTTAACAGAAAACCATACAACCACTAAACATAGTACAATAATGAATTTAAGTACACAAGACATATAAATCAATCAGTTAACACAGACTTAAGAACTAATGACAGAACACTCCATCAACAAACCAAGATACAGTGACCAGGGTTCAACATTGGGGTGGCCAACTATAAGGTGCTAGGAAGGTCAAGTGCAACAGTATAGCATGGGGCCAGGAAGTGGGTAAAGTGCTGAGTGGGATCATAGTTTGAGTTGGAATCTCTGCCTCTCTCCCTCTCTTAGTTTTTCTTTCTCTCTCTGATCCCCCCTCCCCGTGCATCTATACCAGGCGTGGACAACATTTGGCCTTCCAGGTGCTTTGGACTTCAACTCCCACAATTCCTAACAGCCTACCGGCAGTTAGGAATTGTGGGAGTTGAAGTCCAAAACACCTGGAGGGCCAAAGGTTGCCCATACCTGATCTATATTATACTATACAGTTTGACAGCACTTGAACTGCCCTGGCTCAATGCTAAGGAACATGAAAGGCACTGCAGGCTAACTCAATCAGAGAAGTCAACCATGGCTGAACCAACCTGGACATAGCATATTATTTGAGAACACAGAAGTGCTGGACCACTCTAACAACCACTATGTCAGATTGCAGGAAAGCCATTGAAAGCCACAAGCATGTGGACGCTTTCAACAGAAAGGAGGAAACCATGAAAATGAACAAAATCTGGCTACCATTATTTAAAAAAACTCTAAAATCAGGACAATATATAAATTACAACACTCTGGAAACAGGGGAATTCGAAACTGGAAAACAGTCAGGGTCAACTAACACCTCCACCTGCCAACAGAGGGTTCCACCAGGCAGGAATCAGCCAGGCTTTGAAGCTGCAAGGCTTTTCAGTGCTAATCAAGGTGATTAATTACAGCATTCACACTTGCCTCAAACAGACAAGAGTTCTTTCTCCCACTCTGGACCTCCACAGACATATAAACCTCATTTGCTTAGTTTCCAACAAAACTCACAACTTCCAAGGATTCCTGCCATAGATGTGGGCGAAATGTCAGGAGAGAATACTTCTGGAACATGGCCATACAGCCCGGGAAACTCACAGTAACCCAACGGGAAGAAGCCTTGTTTGAGTTGGAATCTTTTTCTCTCTCCCTCTCTTAGTTTCTCTTTCTCTCTCTGACTCCCTCCCTCCCCCTCTGGGTGCATCTACTGTAGAAATAATGCAGTTTGACACCACTTGAACTGCCCTGGCTCAATGCTATGGAATTATGGTTTCTGTTTTACAAGGTCTGTAGCCTTTTTTTTTTTTTTTTTTTTTGGCTAAATTGTACTGGGGCCTCCCATGATTCCATGGCACTTGAGCCAACAATGTCATGCAGTGGCTAAAAAAGCCAATGGGATTTTGGTCTGCATTAATAGGAGTAGTGTCTAGATCCAGGGAAGTCATGCGATCCCTCTATTCTGCCTTGGTCAGACCACACCCGGAATACTGTGTCCAATTCAGGGCACCACAGTTTAAGGGAGACGATGACAAGCTGGAATGTGTCCAGAGGAGGGCGGCTAAAATGATCAAGGGTCTGGAGAACAAGCCCTATGAGGAGCGACTTAAAGAGCTGGGCATGTTTAGCCTGCAGACTAGAAGGCTGAGAAGAGACATGATGGCCATGTGGAAATATGCGAGGGGAAGTCATAGGAAGGAGGGAGAAAGCTTGTTTTCTGCTGCCCTGGAGACTAGGATGCGGAACAGTGGCTTCAAACTACAGGAAAGGAGATTCCACCTGAATATTAGGAAGAACTTCCTCACTGTGAGAGCTGTTCAGCAGTGGAACATTCTCCCCTGGACTGTAGTGGAGGCTCCTTCTTTGGAGGCTTTTAAGCAGAGGCTAGATGGCCATCTGTCGGAGGGGATTTGAATGTGGTTTTCCTGCTTCTTGGCAGGGGGTTGGACAGGATGGCCCACGAGGTCTTTTCCAACTTTATGATTCTATGACAGTTCAGTAGTGTCCAACTGCATCTCTTTTACAGTGTAGACACATTCTAAGTCTCTCTCTGTTTCAATCCTGTTGTCAAGAGCAGCAGCAGGGATGGTCTCTCAGTTCTGGGATATCCTTTGCTTGAAAATATTTTATTAAAAGCATTCTTTTAAAAAATAAAGCCTTGATGTTGCCATTTTATGTAAGGGACACCATTTTGCTGCACTGTTGTTGATGATGAGACTTGAGCATCCACACATTTTGGTATCCACAGAGTATCCTGGAACCACCCCACCCTCGTGGATACCGAGGGTCCACCTCAGTAAAAGGTGTTCCTCTGACATCTTCTGCAGAATGCCAGAGCCCATTGAATGGTTCTTGCCCTGTGCAGACACTGATGAAATGAAGCAAATATTACAGTTGGGTTTATTTTAATCTGCAAAGCTCATGATTTGTTAAGTAACAAGGAGAGTGCCTTCCTCCCCCATACACACCTTTACTCATTTGTCTTCTGCCCAAATAGCCTGCATTAGATTTGTGCACTGGATTTTTCTTATTACCAAAGCAGGAGGAGGGGCGAGGCAGCCTTGCATTTTTA